>NC_084797.1:47499569-47811520 GCF_963169125.1 Humulus lupulus
CAGACAATAAACAATCCATCAAGCACCAAATCTTTAGGTTATGCAAGGCAGCAAAATAGTCCTATTCCACTACTAAAAATCACCTAAAACTAGGTAAGTTTCTTGCATCAATTGAATGGGTTCAGCTAGACTTCCCTTTTCCAAGTTAGATCTAACTTAATAAATGCTAAATATGGCCAGTAATTAACATTCAATTAACATTACAGCACATTCAATTGAACTATGACATAAACAACTTCACCATGCATTCAAAATATTGATCCATACAAAGGGTTCATAACCACCCAAATCCTCAAAAGCTTAGTTCATGTTTAATAATAGAAATACAAAACCAGTAGCCTTTAGCAAATCCATGGAGTTTGTTCACAAATTAGATAGAGAGAAAATACAATACAAAATGAAGAAGGGAGAAGAAGAAGTTAGAAGGAATTGTTGTGCTCAATCCCCCTAGTTGTCAGCTCGTGGTCCTCTTCCTCCTCTGTACTCTCTCTATTTTCTTTTCTTCTGTTTTCTCTCCAAAAATGGTCTCAGAAAATCAGCTGTCTCTCAGAAAGGGGGGCTACCTCTTTTTCGGCTGGTACTTTTCTTTTTAGGGTACTTGGTTTACCCTAATTAGCAAGTCAATTCCCACCTTGTCCTCCACGTGCCACATCACCTAGCTGACTTAATTGTACAATACTCTCGCCACCTCAGTGCCACTTATGCCTCATTAAGTCCAGCTCGCAGTTGTCACGTTTCCTTCCTGGCTCTGCCCGATGCTACGGTGATGCTACAGCATTGAAGCAGCATCAAGCCCCTTTCAGAATTCTTTGTTCCCTTTTTGATTCCAAAGTTCCCTTTCACAAATTTTGCAAGTTTCCTTTCCTGATTAATACAACACAGAAATTTACATAAAAAACACTGAAAAATATGACAATGCAAACACAAGGTCCCTAGCTACACAGACACACTAAATTGAACACAATTACAAGAAATAAAAACTCATTACTCTTTTGTTTGGTTCAAAAATTAAGTTTAAAGATGTGAAAATAACTCTAAATCCTAGAGTTATCACCCATTCATTGGGACGAAATGGGTGAGACGAAGTATTTGGGGCCAGATATGGTTCAGAAGACAAGTGAAGCCATTGTGAAGATTCGAGCTAGGAAGCTTGCTTCACAGAGTAGGCAGAAAAGCTACGCTGATCCTAAGCGTAGAAATGTGGAGTTCCAGGTTGGGGACCATGTGTTTATGCAAGTTTCACAACTGCGAGGGGTGAAGAGATTCGGAGTAAAGGGCAAGCTGAGCCCTCGATTTGTTGGGCCTTTTGAGAATTTAGAAAAGATTGGACAGGTGGCTTCTGGTTGGCCTTGCCGGTGTTGTCGGGAGTTCATGATGTTTTCCATGTCTCTATGTTGCGTAAGTATGTCTCGGATCCGACACATGCATTGAGGTATAGGGATTGAGAGCTATAGACAGATTTCTCCTACGAGGAATGACCAGTTCAGATTTTGGACCGAAAGGATAAAGTTCTACAAAACAAGACGATTTCGTTAGTTAAAGTGTTGTGGAGAAATAACAAGGTCAAGGAAGCGACCTAGGAGATAGAGACAGTGATGCGGGATCAGTATCCTGAGCTGTTCAAGTAAATTTTGAGGATGAAATTCTCAGTAGGAGGGGATAGTTGTAATGACCCAAAATCACTAATATGGCTTAAGGGCCTTGATTAGTGTGTCTGGAGGGCATAATTGGCTTATGTGTAAAATTATTAAGTTAATGTGAGATTATATGATAAACATGTTTGTATGGCTATATGAATGTAAATGTGATTATATGTTATATTTGTGAGAACCACATTATTATGTGGGTAAGTCTGCAGCGTGTGACTCGAGGCGATCCTAGGAAGCTAGATAGCGGGAAGTCACAACGGGGCTTAATATTTGACTTGGGGCAAGTCAAGGGGTGATTCGGGTATTAGATGATTATTTGGGTAATCGGTTAATGGAAATAAATATATGGAGATATATTCGAGGTTAGGAAGCCTAGGCGGGAATAATGGGGTATTTTACCATTTTGCCCTCAGGGACGTTTCTGGTACCCCGAGCCTCGGGATTGACTTAACTGGCTAAGATTAGACTAAGTTAATAGAAAGCAGTAGAACAAAAGACACAAACCGACCCTTTAACATTTTCCCCCTCCTTTTCTTCTCTCTCTTTTCTCTCTTAAGAAAACTACAGAAATCTAAGGAAAACTCAACTGGGAATTTTGTGATTGAGCTGAATTTATGAAGGATTAGCCTAGTTCTGACTAAGGGACACTCAACCAGGGTCAAGGTAAGAATTGAATCTCATTCTTGAGCTTTAGAACTCTGAGTTTTGGCTGAGTATTAAAAGTGTTTATGGTTTTGATGTTAAGGAGTGAATTAAAGCTGAGAAGCTTGGATTTTAGCTCAAGAACCTGTTAAGGAGGTGGTTCATCAAAGAAGGCAAGCTTCAATTTGTAGTTTAGAGCTTAAATTCTAAGTTTGCATGAATGGTTTTTGGGTTCCTTAGTTGCTGGGTTTCAGAAATCAAAATGGGATTTTCATGAGTTTTTAAACTGGATTTCTGTTGGATTATGTTGTTAGAATCATGTTAAAAGTCTTGTGATTAATGGGTTTTGGAACTAGGGTGCTTTGGGGTGGTTTTGAATGAGGTTATGATGTTAGAAATAGTGGATTTTCTGGGCACGAAGGGTTGGGCCGCGACTCTATTCTAGAGCGCTGCGGCCCTGCAAAGCAAGGAAGAGCCAAGGAGGCTCTGTAGTGGGGAAGTGTCGCGGCGCCTCAGGGCAGGGCCGCGACGCGTGCCTTTCTTCAGAGAAGCTTAGCCTCTGTTTTAGGGTCGGGCTGCGGCTAGGTTTATGGGGCTGCAGCCCTTAAGAGCATTTTTGATCTTTTGGGAGTTTTAAGAGCGGGAACCTAACGTAGGGTGCTCGGGATCAATTTCACCACCGTGATTGGTGGAATTCGATGTCCCGGAAGCTAGAATTCCACTTGGAAATATTAACGTGATTATTAATGGTGCTCCCTATCTTGGTTATGACTAGGTGTTAAGCTAGAACTCGGGAAGCGGATCATGCTCAAGAGACGTCGCTCGTAATCAGTGAACTTGGAAATTAAAGGTAAGAAAACTGCACCCGGTTGTGGATTTATAATGGGACTAAGGGTTCCCTATCTTGTATGCTTTGAAAGGATGGTATTATTTCTTGTAAACAGTAAACCAACGGCCTAAGAGTGCCAAAGTCTACAATAGCGCACAGGGCACGGCTCGACCACTGGTAGCTGAGGACAGCTTGTTATGCACTGAGCTCAGTTTAAGCGGGCCAGAGTTAGTGGAGTAAACAGGGGGTGCGACCTAAGGTGTCGACCCTGATTATTATGTGATTTGTTTGTTATTATTGATTGGTGGATTGTTATGTTGTATAGATGGGTAATGATTAGCTAATTCTTTGGTTGAAACTCCATGCTCTGTGATTATTGTGATATGTTAGGTGTATGAACATGATTAAATGGGTTATCCAAATGTTATTATTGCTTGTGTTGACTGTGTTTTTAGCCAACGACGTGAGAACGTTAATAACGACAAGCCTTCAAGAGAATTTAAACGACACAGACGGTTTAATCAAGAAAAGTAAATAACACAAGAGATTTTATAGTGGTTCAGCCCCGATTGTCGGTAATAGCCTAATCCACTTAGAGTTGTGATTTATAGATCTGTACTCAAGATCAGATGGACTGAGCCAACTGAGTTTCTTCAGTACAGATTGCAAAAATACAAGAGTTCTTTCAAATATCAGCACTTTCTCTCTCTAGAATACTCAAACCCAAATTTTCTCTCTCTAGAAAGAAGAAGCCGAAGAAGCCCCTCTCTAATCCCATAAGCCCTCTATTTATAGGCTTAGGGTCATACAACTGATATCCCTTAGAATCAGGATATTTTATTATATTTATTACATTTAAATTACAAAAAACATTCAAAATGTAACCAAACCCCCCATTTGTGGGAAGAATGAGAGATTCCCGCGTATCTTGTTGAAGCTGTTTATGGGAATCTTGACTTAGTCCTCCTCTAGCTAGTTGATCCACCTCTCCTACTGACCACTCATGCAAGTGCTGGTCGGACATGTGCATGGTGGTAGGACAAACATTTGTTGGTCGAACGTGCATGGTGGTAGGACATGCACTTCTCTCCTCTAACATGGCACTCTCATCTAGCATGCCATGTTTCTCTTCTGACCAAATCCTTGGGGTCTCCTAGGACCACTCTCTTGGGGTCTCCTAGGACCACTCTCTTGAGTTCTCCTCGGATGCACTCTCCTTAGCTCTCTTAGGATGCACTCTCCTTAGCTCTCCTAGTTTGCATTCTCCTTAGCCTCCTAGGATGCATTCTCCTTAGCATCCTAGGATGCATTCTCCTTAGCCTCCTAGGATGTACTCTCCTTAGCTCTCCTAGGATGCATTCTCCTTAGCCTCCTAGGATGCATTCTCCTTAGCCTCCTGGGATGTACTCTCCTTAGCTCTCCTAGGATGCATTCTCCTTAGCCTCCTAGGATGCATTCTCCTTAGCCTCCTAGGATGCACTCTCCTTAGCTCTCCTAGGATGCATTCTCCTTAGCCTCCTAGGATGCACTTTCCTTAGCTTTCCTCGGACCAAGGTGCACTTGGCTTGGTTATGACATCTTTCAAGCAGTCCAAATTCTTCGTCAGTCTACCGGGTCCCTTTATCACAACTCTGAGGAGTCAATGTATTTATTGACTATTAATGTGTCTTTTACTGATCATGCACTGCCACTTGTCACCTTTATTGCCACGTTATTGATCTCCAATTTTTGGGTATAACAGCTTGCTTTGTAATATGATATGTTTTCTTGCTGGGCCTTGGCTCACGGGTGCTTTGTGGTGCAGGTAGAGGCAAGGGAAAACTTGATTAGCCCTGATTAGGAGAGCTCTGAGAGCAGAATGTACATGATCAGCTGCTCAGCCGCCACGGTTGAGGGGAGACAGGGACAGGAAAACCATAATCTTTTGTTTTGCCTTTAGAAAGGTTGGTGGTTGTCTATACACTGGAAGTTTTGTAAACAGACTTTTAAACGCTATTTCTTGTGGGATCCCATGTGTAAAATGTTTAATTTTATGAAATGTACCTTTTGAGACCAAACCCTTTTAACCCTAGCACATTAATAGTTTCAATTACACGTTGTTTTAACTAAATGACTTGATTAGCAGGCCCTGCACCTTTATAAGTACACAATGTAGCGGTCTTGGCAATCCAGGGCATTACACCAACGGTTTAAGAGTGGCGGAGTTTACATTAGCGCACAAGGCGCGGTTCAGCCACTGGTAGCTGAGGACAACTTAATATGCACTGAGCTCGGTTTAAGCAGACCGGAGTCAGTGGGGTAAACAGAGGGTGCGACCTAAGGGCGTCGACCCTGACTATTGTGTGATCTGATTATCATTGTTAACTGTTGAATATGATGTGCTGAATAGTTGAGTATTTGCTTGTGGATTCATGGTTGTGCCTATGAGTTATGTGATTAATATGGACTGCTACGTGTATGAACATGCTTTAGGAGTTATATGGTTATTGTCAATGTCTGTGCTATGATGTTATGTTTTCTTGCTGGGCCTTGGCTCACGGGTGCTACGTGGTGCAGGTAAGGGCAAGGGTAAGCTTGATCAACCCTTATTTGGAGAGCTCTGAAGGCAGAATGTACATGACTGGCTACTCGGCCGCCACAGTTAAGGAGGAGACAGAAACAGGAGGATCGTAAATGTCTGTTTTGCCCTTATAGTGGCTAGCGGTTGTTTATACCTTGAAATTTTGTAAATTGACTTTCAAACGTTGTTATTTTGGGTATCCCTTGTTCAAAACGTTTGTTTATATAAAATGTATCTTTTATGACCAAAACCTTTAACCATAGCTCATTAATGGTTTAGTGACACGTTTTCAACTAAATGACTTGATTAGCAAGTCATGCACTATTATAAATACACAGTGTAACGGTCTTGGCTATCCAGGGCGTTACAATTAGACACGCATCTCTGACTTGAGATGTACCCCAACGAGCTCCTAGTGGAAACTAAGCTGGGGAGAGGGCGCCTAAGAGGCCTACCCAAAGTGCTAGGGGTGGAAGTTGGGATAGAAGCCATTAGGCTCAATCCGAGCAAAGGGGTGACTGTGAGGTCCCACTAGAAGCACATCAAGGACATAGATAGGCTAGACCACCCCAGCCATCAGGAAGTTATGTATCGAGGTCATGCGCTACCAGAGTTATGGTGCACGTGAATAATCCACCTCGAAGATATGCCCCACGACAGTAGCAACAATAGCTGCAAAGGACTGTTTGCTCCCTTGAGGGAAGCCAGGATTATAGCAGGTCAGTGATAACACCGAGCATGGATATTACAAGAACTATCTAAATGATCATCCCAATCTTCGTGATCATCTGAACCAAAAGTGGGGGCAATCCAACCAATCAAACCCGAAGCTGAGAGCACACTTAATTGCTCAAAGGGAACCCTTACAACCTGTGTACGGGGATTACTATAACCCTATACTAAAACAAGGAGCTGGAGTTCCTGTGAACAATAACCAGTTCCCGGTGGTATAGGCTCCCCCCCCCCCCCCCGGGTGGTATCAATTCAAGAAAGAATTAACCAATTTGAGGAAGCGTTCAGGCTTCATCGAGACGGGAAAAACAAGGATAAGGCTTATGACTCACATGAGGAGCTCGAACTCTTTGTTCCACATATCTCGAGCATGCCTTTTCCTAATGGATTCAAGACACCTCAAGTGGCACCCAACGACGAGACTACCAACCTAGGTAGCCATCTGAGCACCTTCAACACAGTAATGAGGGTTAGCAATGTCGGATACGAGCTCAGATGCTTGCTCTTCCCAACCACACTCATTGGACTAGCAAAGAGTTGGTTTGAAAATTTTTGAAGGCACTCAATCTCGTCCTGGGAACAACTGTATAAAGAATTCAAGAAACAATTATAGGTTGCGAAAAGCATCAAGCCCAAGGCTTCCTCCTTGAAAAATATAAGGCACCAACCATGGGAATCATTACAGAGTTACTTGGTGAGATTTTATATAGAAGTAGCCTGAGCTCGCAACATTGATGAAAACGGTCACCTCATGGCAGTGCAAACCAGAGTAATATCAAGAAGTCCCCTTTGGGACGATATGCAATGGAAGCTCGTGGGAACAATAACTGAGTTCAGCACTTGAGCTCAGAGGTTCATCAATGTAGAAGAGGCAAGGTTAGAACTTAAACTGGCTCATGCCCCCTCATCAACTACAATGGCCAACATTAACCTAGCTACGAACTCGGCCACGCTAGCTGTAGCTCAACCTTCAAGAGACAATTCTTATAAGAGAATGAAGAATGAGGGAAATAACCTTGAGGCAGACGAAGGTAAAAAGAAGAAAGGAGATAACCATTTCTCCATATACATCGTGTATACCGAGCTCATAGACACTCACGAGAACATATTTGTCGCAAATGAAAATCAGGTCTCATTTAGACGACCTGAAGGAATGTGACATGAACGGAGCAAGACAGATTCAAATAAGTTCTACAGATTCCACATTGGCATAGATTATACAACTGAGGATTGTAGAAAGCTGAAAGATGAGATCGAGGGGCTGATCTCGAAGGGTTACATCGGACAATATTTATGAAACTGAAATCAAGCCCAGGCTCCGCCTAATAAAAAGGAACCTCCAGCTCAACTCATTCAACAAATTGCAACACCACCTGCAAGGGAGGATAATTAAACTCCCCCAATCGATGGAGAAGACGTAATAACCATCGCTAGGGGACCTCACATTGCAATGGCAAGCAAAACTGCTCAAAAGAGGTACGTCCAAGAGCTGAAGATGGGAGATGGATCTCCTTACATACCTGAATCACGAGCTTTGTAACAGCAGAGGGTTGAAACCCATCCAACCACTATTACTAAAGAGAACGCTTCCCGTGCCCAATTTCCTCACATTGACCCCCTGGTCATAACATTCCAGCTCACAAATAAGAGGGCTCCCTGAGTCCTCATCCATAGCAGGAGCTCAGTCAATATCTTTTATAAAGCGACAATGGAAAAAATGGGATTGTCTGTTTGAGACCTAAAAGCTTGTGTAACAACCCTGTATGGATTTTCAGGGGAGGGAATCGCCAGTATAGGATCCATCGAGCTCCCAGACACCTTAGGAGACTATTCAGTCTCGATAACTAAGATGCTGGAATTTATAGTAGAGGACACCCCATTAGCCTACAATATCTTGCTCGGGAGACCAGCCCTGATTGGGCTAGGGGCGGTCATATCTGTTAGGCATTTGGTTGTAAATTTCCCAATGCCTAGTGGTATCGGGACGTTGAAAGGAGATCAATTAGCAGCTTGAGAATGCTATAGTATCTCCATGAGGGGAAAGGCCAAACCAGTGCACATGCATTGTTAATTATAGAGGAAATTTAACAAAGAATCTACAAGGTTGAAGAAGAAATCGACCCCATAATAGAAGAAGACAGGGTCGGCCACGGTCCCATTTAAGAGCTCGAAGACATTCACCTCAATAATAAGGAAACCACCAAGGTGGGAAAAATTGGGAAGAACCTCACAAAACAATCGAGATAGCAATTAATTTGCTCTGTGAAGGAAAACCAGGATGTATTCACGTGGTCGCACTCATACATGATCGGGATTAGTCCCAATTTTATAAGCCACACACTGAACATCGACAAAAACTTTCATCCAAAGTAGGAAAAGCAAAAACTCCTTGACGACGAGAGGAAAAAGGCCTTGAAAGAGGAGGTCGATAGACTGAAGGAAAATCAATTTATACGAGATGCTTTCTACCTGGAATAGGTAGCTAACCAAGTACTAGTCCCGAAACCGAATTGTAAAGCCCTACTACCCAGGGACCGTTACGTTGTGCATTTTAAACAGTGCTAAACTCGCTAACTGAGTCATTTGGCCATAATCGTGTAACTAAATGTGATTAACGATTTAGGGTTAAATTTTTGGTTAAAGATACAACATTTCACTAAAACCTTTACTGTATACATTGGGATCCCAAAATATATTTTAAAGGTTAATTACAATAAAATATTTACAACCAGCTAACCTAAGCGGTAAAATAGGGTTTAACCCTAGTTCCTCTTTAAACCCTCGACCATGGTGGTTGAGCAGCCGCATATGTACACATCGTCACTTAAACTCTCCAACTCAAGGATGGTCCAGCTTTCTTTTTCCTTTACCTGCACAACATACCACCCGTAAGCTGAAGCTCAACAAGAAAACTCAAACACATGCTTATAAGCAGATAATAACATGTCACCAAATCATAATAAGCATGCCTAGTAGTAATAACCTTATTCATGCATGCAGGCAGGTATAGATAAATGATTGTCGAGTCCTGCGCTCGGAGTAGATGTGTAACGCCCTACTTCCTTAGAGCCGTTACTAAATGAGTTTAAAAACGTGCTTTTAACTCGCTAATCAAGGTTTTATGTCAAACAGTGTAATTAAGCCGTAAACAAAGAGAAAAAACATTAGAGATAGTAATCTTTCATAGTAAATCATAAAATTTTGACACCTGGGATCCCAAAATACAGTTTAGAAATATTTACAACATAAAAGCGATACTAAGTCGGCTAAATGAAAAAATTCAAGTTCATCTACAAGCATCTCCCAAAATCCTCTGGCTGTGATAGCCAGGCTGGCCAAACATGTACACGCCGCTTCACGCCTGCTATACTCATGGTTGGTTGACCTTCTCTTTACTCTTACCTGCACCACAGAGCATCTGTGAGCCGAAGCCCAGCAAGAAAACCCACAAACAGATAACATATGCAACACATATACCAGGCATATAAACAGGCCACCAACGGACTAAACACATACGACCTAGCCGTCCCAGGCGTTTACCAAGCCCTGGGTTCGCGGACCACGTCGTGAGGATATCCCAGGTATCCTTCTAGGGACTCGCCCTAGCAACTCGCACTCCACGTGCTCAACGCTGCTCCCGGCCCCTTGCCGTTCTCAGCCTTGCACTCAACGTGCCCAACGCCATTCTCGGCCCTTCGTCGTTCTCGGTCTACACTGTTCCCGGCTCTAGCCGATCATTCACATCATAATACACATAACATAACAAGCAAGTATAGAATTCTAGCATATTCAGTTAAAGGGCTATGCCCCGCAGTTCTAACATATTGGGCTCAGCCCTGTACACAAGCTTTATGGAAACAAGGGTTGTAATGCCCTAAATTCTCCGATGTATTTAACGGCGTGAACAGTAGGCCGGGAGGGTCGTACTTACTTAATTATGTTATTAATTGATAAAATGCATGTATATGTTGATTATATTATGATATGATGTGAAATGCATGCATGTGAGTCCATATTTCTTTATACAGGGGTGTGATGGTAATTTGGCCCGTTAAGGGTAAATTGATTATTTGCTCGCATGTTGGTGATATAAATTGGGACCACATTATGATGTGGGTTTGTTTGAGCCATTTGATATGAGACGATCAAGGAAATGTTAAATGTCGGTTTGGTCATAACAGGCTTGAGCTCGGGGCTCGGGGTGAGTCTCGGGGTGTTTTAATGATTAGAGTGTTACTGGGTATTAAAGGGTAACAGTTTGTGAAATATTGAGGTTTGAGGATAATGAGATTAGCGGGAATTGGGAAGCGTTAATTATGATTAACGAAATAGGTGAAAGATGACGATTTTACCCTTGGGGAGATATTAGAAGCTTTTGATGACCTAGGGGTATTAATGTCATTTTGCTTGGGTTATATATATGTTTCAAAGGGCTGTAGAAAGTTGTAGAACAAAAAAAAAACAGAGCAGCTTCTTCACCTTCCCGTACATCATTTCCTCTCTATCATTCATTGAGGTTTTTGGTCCCAAGTTGAGGTGGCAAGTTAGGGAATCAAAGCTTGGAGGTTGTGGTCTTAGTTCATCATCTTAAGAGGGTTCAAAACCAGTTGGAGGTAAGGAATTGTCTTTGAATTTCAGGTTATACCCTGTTTTCGTTTTGAGTTTTCAATTCTAGATTTTAGTGTGGGAAGTTGGAATTAAGGGGAGTTTATGTGAAGTCTTGCTTGGGTTTTGATGAGGGGAGGTTGTGGGTAATGTTTGGGGGTTTAAATGGGTGTTTGGAAGAGGTTTAAAGTTTATTTGAAGGGCTGGTTCCAAGGAAAAACGCAGGAGGGTGCTTGCTGGTGCGTGCTGAATTCTGGGCATTTTAGCTTAATGAGCCGCGGCCTGGCATAGGCGTGCCGCGGCCCATGGTGCCTGTCAGGAGTGTGGCCGCCTCTGTTTGGAGGCGTGCCGCGGCCCAACAGGGTATTTTTGCCAAAATAGTGTTTTTAGCATGGGGATTCAAGCCTAAGGCCTCGGGGTTGAACCTACTACCCGGTTGAGTAGTGTTTGATGTCCCGGAGGTTAGGTTTTGGTTTGGGAACCTTTTATTAGTCATTTTATTGATGGAATCCCATATTTTGGTTATGACCAGGTAACCGCTAAAGGACCAAAAAGTCGATCGTTCTCAGGGTTGTTCTTTTGTTCGTTCTTGCTCGAACCAGAGGTAAGAAAACTGCACCCCAAGTGTGACATGCATGGATATTCCTGAGGCATGTTGAATGTGAGAATATGGACATGGATTGTATATGGAATGCTTAGCATATGTTGCTCATTTGTGCATGGTACTGACTTATTAGTCAGGTTTGGCAAGGGTGATAGTATCATTGTGAAGCTGTGACTTATTAGTCAGGTTCGGCAGTGGTATTGGGCATTGAACACGTTGAGCTGACTTATTAGTCAGGACGGCCTTGGCGTGTGTCACGCAAGCCAGCAAGATTGGATCTAATCAATTATTAGCATTGAATGACTCGAAGAGCATTAATGCCAGACCGACCCCAAGGGTCGATGAATGAAATAAGCGCTTGGAGGCTAGTGGCTTACTCAGCAGCCACTCTCCCATCTGAATTAGTGACATGCATGGCAGTCACTCAGTGCGGTTTACCAGAACCCGTTGAAGGCTAGTGGCTTACCCATCAGCCACTCTTCCATTTGATTTAGTGACTTGCTCGTCAGTCACTCAGTGTGGTTTACCAGAACCTCATGTGGTGTTCACTCATTTGTTTGAAGCTTTAAGCTCAGTGTAGTTATAATGATAATCATTTGATAATGTTTATATAAAGTGTTATGTTTTCTTGCTGGGCCTTGGCTCATGGGTGCTATGTGGTGCAGGTAAAGGAAAAGAAAGGCTCACCTAGCCTTGAGTGGAGAGCTGATGTGGTGGTGTGTACATATGCAGCTGCTTGACCACCACGGTCAAGGTGTTCTTGGAGAAACTAGGGGGTTTACCCTATTTTTGCCGCTTAGGTCGGCGGGATTGTAACTTTACAATAGTAGTGACCTTTTTGTACTGAGAACAGCTTGTAAACATTTTGTTTAGCTCTGTAGAGCAGTTTGTAATAAAAATCTCCATTTCCTTTTTATTGGTTTTATGCCTTAACCTGTGAATTACGCTTAGAGCACGTTTTTGACCAAAAGACTCAGGTAGTGAGTCAAATTTCCGGTCCACCGTTCACCGTAACTGTTTTGGGGTAGCCAGGGCGTTACAAGGGTTTTCTTACCTGAGTTCCGAGCTTTCTGAGCACCGATGTCCCGAGCACAGTCCTCTAACGTGAGCCTCGCCGAAACCCTAGTCACAATACATTAACAATGTCCATCCATCAAATTCTAATCCAATAAATAACTTTGAGCCATATTCCTAACCTCCGGGTCCTTGAATTCTATCAATCCGGGTGATAAAATCCATCCCGAGCCTTACCCCTTGAGTTCCCAAGCCTAAAATACCCTTAAAAGCTCAAACTGGCACTAAGGGCCGCGACCCCACCCACAAGAGTCGCGGCTAGCCTCGAAACAGGGGCTAGCTCCTCACTGACCCCCACACGGTCCGCGGCGCGTCCACCAGGTACCGCGGCGCGCATGAGCTTCTCGGCCTCCCATGGACGCGCGTGCACACGGGCCGCTCGCGTACCCCTCCTAGGGTCGCGGCTCTCACCTCCGAACCCAGAATTCCTCATCATTTTTCTACCTTTTCTTCAAGCCAATCCTCACCAAAATCAGAATAACAATCCTAGATAATTAACACCATCATTCTAGCTCAATAACAGCACCAAAACCCCATTGAATCCTACTCCAAAACTCAGCTAAGGCACCAAAAAGTACACCAAGCTTGACCAACATGCAATCCTCAAAACCAGCAGAAATTCAAGACCAAATCTTAATAATTAGAACTTACCTCTTACTGAATTAAGCTTCTGAACCAGTTCCCCCTATGCCTCAATCTTCAACCTTCAAGTTCCCTTAGATTTCCCAGCTGAAAAACTTTAACTCTAAGTTGATTTTCCTTAGGTTTCCCTTGAGTTTTCCTTAGAGAGTGAAAGAGAGAGAGAGAAGTAAGAGCTATCTTCAGTTGGGAGAAAGTATGAGTCAGTTTCTAAAGTTTCTGAACTATTCCTCTAGTTTTTTTTATTCACTTAAGTCTATGCGGTTACCTCAAGGCTCGGGGTACCAAAACGTCCCCGAGGGCAAAATGGTAAATTTCCCAAATATTCCCGCCTAGACATTCTGTCCTCAAATATATCTCCAAATATTTATTTTCATGTCCCGATAATCCCAAAACACACCTAGTACCAAAATTACCCCTCGACTCACCCCGAGTCTGAATCTCAACCTCATTGTGACTCTCTGGCTAAGCGCTCCCCAGGACTGTCTCGGATCGTGCTGCACAGACATATCACATATATAACATTTATCACACTTATGGCCCTAATATCCAGACAGGGCCCACATGCACATTTAACTCAATTAAACATGCATCATAATCATATATTCACATAAATCCACATATAAGCATATTAAACCACTTATTGCCCTCTAGGCACACTTAATCAAGGCTCTAAGTCCGATTAGCAAATTCAGGTCGTTACAAGATGACTAATAAGTCTCTCTCTCTCAGAGGTAGATGACCGATAAGTCTATCTGAGGTAGACGACTAATAAGTCTCTCTGGGTAGATGACTAATAAGTCACCCTCTGAATAGATGACTAATAAGTCACTCTCTAAATAGATGACTGATAAGTCTATCTCTATATAGATGACTGGTAAGTCACTCTCTGAATAGATGACTAATAAGTCATTTTTTGAATAGATGACTGATAAGTCTATCTCTGGGGATCCGCTCCCTAAGCCATGTGACGTTTCAGTCACCTGAGACTTTTGTCCCTGACTCTATGTAACTAGCCTTTAGACTAGACCAGTGCTTTAGTTTTCTTCGACCTTGGGGTTGGTCAAGCATTTAATGCTTATGTTTATTAGATCTAATCATTTTGGCTTGCGTTAAACACGCTAATACCGTTATTGACTCATAAGCCAATACCATACAACCAATGCTCAGTACTACTGCCGATCTTGACTGATAAGTCACAACTTCACAATCAAAACTGACACCATTGTCGTTCCCTGACTAATAAGTCAGTGCTTCCTCAATGAGGTCATGTAAATAGATATATATCATATGTCAAATATTTAGATATAAGGCATTTAACATGCTTAATGAATAATCACAAGCATAATTATAATCATGCACAATTACAGAGACACGAGCTTTAGAAAATTCCATATTTCACATTCATGCCATGCCATAATCACATGTCTCGTATGCATCACATGCATCACATACTAGGTGCAATTTTCTTACCTTTGGTCCAAGCACAGGTTACCAATAAATGACCCTTAAGCACGATCCTATTTCCAAGCCCCTAGCGATAGCTTAGTCACAACCATAATATAAAACCTCATCAAAATGAGTAAATAAATACTTCTAGACCAAGTCCTAGCCTCCTGGACGTTGAATCCTACTCAACTGGGTAGTAGGATCGATCTCAGGCCCATATAATTAAGTTCCAATGACTAAAAACCATGTTTGGCCAAAAATGCCCTTAAGCGCTGCGGCCCCACACCAGACCTGCGCTGCGGCTCGCCTCCAAACAGAGGCTAAACCCATCTCTGTCTGTGCCTAGCATCGCGATGCTCCTACCTTGCGCCACGGCCCTAACTTCCCAGACAACAAGCCTCCTCCTTCATCAAGCCTGGGTCGCGGCGCCCAAGAACAAGGTCGCGGCCCGACCACGAACCCAGCCAAAAACCTCGTTTTCTCCCATTTAAAACCTTCCAAAAACCTATCCAAACATATCCAAATCCCAAAATAAAAGTTCCTAAACATCCCCATTATCCAAAACCATTTAAACCCAAGTCTTAAATCATCCAAAAACTCATTAAAACATAAAATCCAATCAAAGCTTAAAAACTTGAAAACTTAAAACTTGGATTACCTCCGATTAAGTCATTTCCCAACTAAATCCTCCGACTAATAAGCTTCTAATCTTTCCTAGAATTACTATGCCTCGATCCTTGCTTGAATCTGAGTCATAAAACTCGAGTTTCCTTTAAAAATGCGATTGGGCGTCGAAAAGTGAACGAGAGAGAGAGAGAGAGAGAGAGAGAGAGAGAGAGAGAGAACGTTTTGAACGTTCTTTTTATTTCAGATAGGTTATTTCGAGCTTAAGTAACCTCAAGAAAATCCTAATGTTCGGGGTTCCGAAAATGCCCCCGGGGTAAAATAGTCAAAATTCCCATAATTTCCCCCTGATCTCACTAACTCTCAATTTATCATCAAATAATCATTCTCATTACCCAATATCCCGGTAATATGTTAAATACCCAAAATACCCATTGACTCACTCCGATTCAAGTATAAATCCCATTGTGACTTTCCCACTAGCTTGCTCCCCAGGATCGTCTCGTGCTAAGTAACCCCATCATAACCAAATAATACTGAAATGCCACACACAAACCACATATTTGCCAAATATACCCAAAACGGGCCAAATTATGAAAATTACCCAATTAAACAGAAATGGGCTCGCATGCATATTTAATACACCTAAACATTTATATGAAGTCATATTATAATATAACTCACATAATCACATAACAATACACATAAATATCATATAATCATATAATTCCATAATTTTCCATCATGGCCCCATATCAAGGCCCTAAGACATATTAGGAAATTTGGGTCGTTACACGAATAGCAAGTGGCGAACTTGGATCGATTATTCAGACCTCAACAAAGCATGCCTGAAAGATTGTTTTTTGTTGCCTCGAATCGACTAGCTCGTTGACGCAACCGCAGGTCATGATATCATGTCATTCATGGATGCATATTCTGGATATAACCAAATAGAATACATGCACCCGGTCAGGAGCATACGGACTTCATGATGGACAAAGGGCTATATTGTTACAATGTAATGCCTTTTAGGCTCAAAAATGCTGGAGCGACGTACCAAAGACTGGTAAATCGAATGTTTGCTGAACAAATTGGAAATAACATGGAAGTGTATGTGGAGAACATGCTGGTCAAGTCCAAACACAATAATGACCAAGGTGACTACCTCAAAGAATGCTTCACTATACTTTGAAAGTATAACATGAGACTCAACCAACAAAAGTGCTCATTCGGGGTATCTTCAGGAAAGTTCTTAGGATTTATAGTGAATTCTCGAGGCATCGAGACTAACCTGGATAAGATCAAAGAATTAATCAATATGCCTTCACCTCGAAAGCATAAAGACAACCATAATTTGATGGGACAAATGGAATCTTTAAGTAGGTTCATCTCAAATTTCACAGACAAGTGTCTACCATTCTTTAATCTTGTGAGAGGAGGCAAGAAGTTTGAGTTTTCAGATGAGTGCGAGCTTGCCTTCCAGGCTCTCAAAAAGCACCTTGCTAAACCACCAATCTTATCCAAACTAGTCACAGGAGAAATATTGTACTTATACCTCACTACAACTGAGCATGCAATCAGTACAAGACTTGTTTGGGAGGATAAGAAAGTACAAATACCAGTTTACTACATTAGCACAAGACTACTAGGAGCTGAATCGAGATATCGAATGATGGAAAAACTAGCACTATGCCTAGTTCATGAATCTCAAAAGCTCCGACCTTACTTTCAAGCGCATCCCATTCATGTGCTAATCGATCATCCATTAAGATAGATATTAACGAAACCTAAAGCATCCAGAAGACTATTAAAATGGGCAGTCAAACTCGGTTAGTTTGAGATCACATACCACCCAAGAACAATGATAAAAGGTCAGGCCTTGGCTGACTTTATAGTCGAATGTATAGGAATCACCAACGAAGAAGTCATAACCCCAACTCATGGGTTGTGGAGACTTTATGTCGATGGATCCTTCAATGAGACTGAATCAAGGGCAGGCATTATCCTAATAACTCCATCAGGAAATAGGTTCCACTCATCCTTAAGGTTTGGTTCTGAGGCTACAAATAACGGGACTGAGTAGAGTAGCAGGGGCTCTGAGTAGCTTCCAAGCTAAAAGATAAGGCCATACATTGCTATAGTGATTCTCAGTTGGTAGTCAACCAAGTGTTAGGAGAGTACTAGGCTCGGGGGATTAAGATGGCAGCATACCTAGAAAAATTCAAAGAAGCATTCGAACAATTTGATTTCTACGTACGAGAATAGAACTCGAATGCAGATGTTGTTGCTCGACTCGCCACAACTAGGGAAGCTGACACACTCAACGTGGTACCAGTGGATTTCTTACTAGAACCAAGCATAACCATGCTTGATGAGGACAAATTCGACATGATAGACTCCCAGCCTACTTGGATGACACCTCTAATCGACTACCTCGAAACTGGGAACCTACCTATAGATCGAAATGAGGCCCGAAAAATGATGTAGAAAATACAAAGGTACACTATCTTGGAAGGGAGATTGTACATAAGAGGATATTCCATCCCGTTATTGCAATGTGTAACCCCACTCGAAGCTAAGAAAATCCTAGAAGAAATTCACAAAGGATTTTGTGGAGATCATGCTGGGGGGGCACAACCTCTTGACATAAAGTAATAAGACATGGATATTTCTGGCCAACAGTAAAGGCAGACTCATTTGAATATGTAAAGCGCTGCTATAAGTGTCAACAGTTCACCTCGATATCTCAAGGTCCATTAACCGAGCTCACCATGATGAATCCTCTGGCCATTCGTGGTATAGGGAATTGACCTCATTGGATCCTTACCAATGGGGAAAGGTGGAGTCAAATATGTGGTAGTTGTTGTAGACGACTTCACAAAATGGACCGAGGCTGAACCTTTTGCCACAATCACCTCAAATAAGGTTCTAAACTTTGTGGTAAAGAACATCATTTGCAGGTATGGGATGCTAAGGAAGATAGTCTTGGACAATGGAACCAATTTCGACAGCGAATTGTTTACACAGTACTGCGAGAAAAATGGGATTATTAAAAGCTTCTCCTAAGTGGCCCATCCCCAAGTGAATGGTTAGATTGAAGCAGTAAAAAAGACTCTCAAGAGTTCTATGAAGAAAAGGCTTGAAGAAGCTAAAGGCAGATGGTCTGAAGAGCTACCACAAGTCCTATGGGCATATAGGACGACAACTCGAACCTCCACCAAACACACACCCTTCTCCCTTGCCTACGGTTGTGGGGCAATGTTACCAATTGAGGTCGAAGTTACTGCTATAAGGCTTGAATCATGTAACCAAGACTCAAACCAATCCCAACTCGAAGAATACCTAGACTAAATTGAAGATAAGTCAGATGAGACCCAGCTTAAAAATGTTACATACCAGCAAAGGGCTACAGGATATTCAAGAAAAGGGTTCGAGATAGACACTTCGGAATGGAATTCTAGATTAACCAACAATATTCATCAATCGAGATAGAGCTAGAATTTATTAAAAACTAATTTTGACCTCGCAACTTTGAGACCATACTTGAGGATGAGGAAACTTACTATTACTAACCAAGAAATGACTAGACTAATGAGACTACACGCCAATAAGTGTTGTTAAACGCATGGTATAAGTAGTATTTGACCTTGAAAATAACGAGGTCAAAAATGAGCGATCGGATGAACTATGTATGTTTACATGGAAATTAAAACTTAAGCACGAACATGTACTTGTGTGAATAAACAAGTATAAAAGCAAACCCTCAATAACAAGCTCGAAAGGTTTCGATACAGAAATATGATGCACAATGATAAGGCAAAAAGCTAAAGGTAGATAATGTGCAAAATGTTTTTCAAGCTAGAAAATTAAGAACATAAAAACAACTATTAAGTTAGAGCATTCGCAAGATAATAAAGATAACTCAAACTCGAGCTATAAATTGTCTTTTCCAAAGAGCATAAAAATATGGTAATTACAATTATCAAAAAGTACCATGGGTCATAGCCCATGTTTGAATCTTCATGGATCAGCAACCTCGGCATCCACCAATTTGGCTTGCTCCTTGGGCTTTGCAGCCTCTTGAGCTACGAGCCTAGCTTCCTCCTCAAACGATCCTACCACTTGTCTACATAATTAGTCTCATTGCAAGCCAAAAAACTGGTATCGAGGTCGAGATTTGTGCCCTAGAAACAATACATTGCCACATCAACAATGTTGCCCTTCTTAGTACTGAATTCCTCAAGAAGATGAGCCTTCTCGCACTCAATAAGCTTGAAAGTTGTCTTCTTATCTTCCTCAAGCTTGGAATTTAGCACTTGGACCTCTTAAGCTCTAGGTATTTTGCCTCTAGCTCCTTCTGTGCTCTCCTAAGGTTATCCTCGGCCTTAATTTGTGCTTCCTTGGCACTTTGACCGTACACCTTATGCATTGCAACCTCGTGGTCCAACAAATAGTTGTGCTGGACAAAGGCAAGGAAGGCTTGCATCGAGAATATATATTAAACACCCAAAAATAAAAGAGTTTGGCGTTAAACACTGAGTTAATCAATCTTTAAGGAAAACTTGTCGAAGAGACAGCTCTCCACTCTTGTTGAAAAGAGCATCAGTGTTCTTATAGCCTGTTAAGAACTCCCACTATGAAGCCTCGAGGTTTGATATGAATTGACCCATGCAGGCCAAGGCATCCGAGCCCAGTTGAGCTCCTGAGGTGCCAGCAGCGTTGTCGATCGCAAACTCAGGAACATAGGTTGTAGCCGTGAGCTTGCGATCCTGGATTGGAGTGAGGGAATGATGATTTTTCATCACTTGGCTTGAAGGAGGAGGAACAACAACCTCTGGGAGCAACAAAGGAACATTGACAAGGCCTGACTTAGCCTACCCCGAGGCCATTGGAGAAACCTCGTCGTTTTTGCGACCTTGGAGAAATGAGCTCCCTTCGAGGACACCCAGTTGCGCTTGGACCCCTTAGACATGGTGGGCTAACTGAGGATGTTATCAATGTACAAATCCATCTCACCTGAAAAAAGGAAAGTAAATATTAGTACTTAATCATATTTGAAAAAAATATATGAGAACTTCTAAGTGAAGGAACCTAACTGGAAGATCCGCTCTGGCTCGAACTTGGGGACCAGGAAATCCCTCTATCTTCAGATGATTCTAAGGGAGTTCCTTCTCAATAAGTAGGGGACAACCTAGACAAATCCATATAGTCATTAGTCCTGTGTTGGACGACTATCCCTTCCCAAACATCGTTTACACTATACATGGTTTGGTATTTACCTAACCAATTATTGTCCCTATGTACCTTAAGATCTACCCCCGAACAGGTCATAAAATTGTTCCAGGGATCATTAAAAAGGACTACAACATTGGACTCTTGTTTTAAAAGGGTCGGAGACCACATAGACATGTCTAGCACAACTTTACCTCCGTCAGACGAGTTTGGAAAGACCTTGTCTTGTGCTTCGGTCCCCGAGCCTGAAGGTTCTACTAGGCGAGGGATAGAGGCTTAATAATGCTTCCTTTTGGACGAAAGCTTGATGGCTGGGAAAGTGACATCTTCCTACCTTGTGTACTTACAAGTCCCAATATTATCTATAGACTCGCCTACACCAAGAAGACCACATAGGCGGAGCTTGTCCTCATGAAGAAGGTACTAGAGGGACTGCTGGCCATACGAGAGCCTCAAGATTTCTTCCCTATGGACCTTCATGGCCTTAGTGGGCTTTGGGCGGTGTTAATTGGCTGTACAAGTAACTTGATTAAGTATCTCGAGCTCGAGATTGAAGAATTCAATAAGAAAATTGCAATAAAATACTTACGGATTCGTTGAAAAGAATAAAATATGGACGGATCGAGCACATCTATTCATAATAAGACGGTCTTGAAGTTTGGAGGGTGATTAGGTATGTCTTGAACAACCTACTCTCTCTCGGATAGCTTGATAGGTAATAGAAGCCATCCCCACCGTGAGCTCGGGTAGGGTTGATTTTCAGGCAAAAAAGATACAAAATCTCGTGTGTCGAGGGTCCATCCCATTTCTTCTCGTGGTGGAGCAACTTCAATACCGCAATGACCCTGTATGAATTGGACTGGAGCTGGAAGGGGGCGATATCAACATAGTTGGTGAACTTCCTGAAGTACTACTGTAGGGTGCAGTAGTACCCCAGCTTACATATGCTCGCGACTCCAGACCACGAGCTTAACTTTACTCTCTAGGTCGTCTTCACTTGGAGCAAAACAACTCATTTCATCGGAGCTGGTAGGTCAATACCCCAATTGCCGGACAACTTTAGTCCATGATAAGAAAAAATGTCCAAAACCTGTCTTGTGGAGGTAACAGAACTCCGGTAGTGTTCAGCCTTGAAGAAAGACCTCTCTAAGGTTGGGGCAGAAGAAACTTCTGGGGATGTTTGATCGGTCGGTTGGTTTGATGTACCCTCCATAAATTCTAAGGACAGCTTGCCTGGGGGAAACGTTACTCTAACCCTACACTTGGAATCTAAGGGGATAAGACAAACCTCAAGGTCAGGGTTAGGATACAAGACAAATCGTAGTCTCCTCTTTTTCCCTTCTTCGGCCTCGTTAATTTGATGTCAAAAGTGGGGTTAGATGTTTACCTGTTGGAGGCGCTCTTCGTGCTCCTGAATCAACTGTTGATTTCGAGTAAATGGAGACTTAACTCGAAGAGACGATGGGTGGCAAGGGATTGCAAGCTCGGGCCCCCACCAATTCTCTGTAGACTGCATCACCTAATAAGAAAGAAAAGGGTGTGGGCCCATTACTTAAAAAAATGGAAAGAAAAAATCTTGATTACTTGAGCTCGCAAGCTCGAGATAACGAGACAGGGTAAATCAAGCCCGAAGACTCGAAATAGCGAGACTGCTCAAATGCCATGACCAAGTTGTTATAAGCTTAGGGCACCGAGGGTAGGTCCACGCGAGAGTGGGACGACTACGTCCAATTTGGGGTATCTCGAATTTCTAGGAAGAAATGGGCAATTACCCAAAAAGGGAATATCATCAGGTTATGTGCATTAAAACCCTAATTCGAAACCCTATTCCTTACACTACACGAAACCTATATCCTATTACCCAATGACTTAGAAAATAAGTCATTTCTACCAGTTCTTTACCAATTTTTTGCCCAAATAGATCTCTGCTCATCAAGATTATGAACCCTATGAATAAAAAAACTTTTACATACAGTGAACATTTCAACCAAAAAAGTTTTTTTTTCATGCATGGAAACGAAAAGAACCGTATAAAAAAAAAAGGAAAGAAGCAAGGTTTAAAGGACTTACACAAAGTTGATCTTGAGGATGAAGAGACCATGAATTGGAAGATCGGAAGCAGGAATAAGGTGATGGAACCAAGCGAACAAAGGTTGCTTTACT
This sequence comes from Humulus lupulus, assembly GCF_963169125.1. Lineage (NCBI taxonomy): Eukaryota > Viridiplantae > Streptophyta > Magnoliopsida > Rosales > Cannabaceae > Humulus > Humulus lupulus. The sequence continues at coordinate 47,522,372 of NC_084797.1, forward strand.
TTTTTGGCTTGGAGAACATGCAAGGGCTTGAGAGCTCTGGTTCTTGTTTTTCTCTTCTAAAAGACTGAAAGGAAAATTTGAAAAAGAAAAAGGTGAATAAGGGGTTTAAATAGGCAAAAATGTGGCATTCAAAGGGGAATCTAAGTCCTTGATTTGGGCTAAAACATGATCCAATGGACCACGTTTAATCTTGAGAGTTGTCAGTATAAAGGGTAATAGCAAAGGACGTATACAGAAAGAGAGTACTCGAGTACTCTTAGCATCCGTCCCTGTGTTGACACGTGCCCACACTCGAGTGTGGTAGGTGGGCACATTTTCTGAAAGTGAAGTTTAAAAGTTTCCTTCTCATAGGATTTGAACCAACACTTTTGAGGGTGAAAAGTGTTACTGATAAGGTCATTTTTGTATTAATATTTGTTAAGTTTTTCTATGCTTGGATGGTGTTGTGATAGCATTTTTAATAGTTTTCACTAAGTTTCGTGATTCTACAACATATTTTCTACGTTGCGTTTTATGATGATAAATCTGACATTTTGATGGCAAGTGTAGTTAAAATAAAGTCTTAGGAGTATTCAAAGCTTTCGGGATTGAATTGTGGAAGTGGTGGTGACGTGGAAGCTTTGTAAGATCAAGAATTGAAGAATTTTGAGGTAGGCCGCGGCTCATAAAACTCAGGCCGCGGCACTTTAAGTGGAAATTGCATTTTCAGGATTTTTCTTCCAGACAGGCCGCTGCGCGTAAAACTCAGGCCGCTGCCTATGGTGACAGGTCGCTGCGCGAAAATTTCAGGCCGCTGCCTGAGGGACAGATTTAGGCACAGTTTTGTTCTAGGCCGCGGCTCGCATTTTTCAGGCCGTGGCTTGCGACGTCGTTTTTAGATTTTTTTGTTTCTTTTTAATTAGAATTTAATTGAGATTATAAATAATTATTAGGGTTAATTTTAGATTAAGTTCTGATTACGGTTTAGAGAGAAAGAGAGACTCAGAAGGGGCTGGAGAGAAGACTACAACGCGACAACAATCTTGTTCATCCATCTAGTTTCTTTTCTTCCCTTTATCTCTTTAATTTTAATTATAATTATGTTATGATTATGATTACAATTATGGAGTAGATTCTTTTTAGGTTAAGGGTTAATTCAAAACCCAAGACATGAATTCTTGATTATTAATAATGAATATTGTTCTTCAATTTCTCTCAATATTAGATTGTTTCTATTTTTCCAATTGAATGTTATGAATCTTGTAATTTCTTGTTAGGTGGCCAACTAATTAAGGTTTTACATTGTTCAATTATCATCTTAGAATTACTACTCACCTAATAGTTTAGGATTCTAAGTGTGTGTGATAAATTGCAATTGATAGTTAAGTCAAAAGAATTGTTGATTGTGATGAAAAATAGAACCTAGGTTAAATGAATTATATGCTTCATTAATTTATTGCCTAGATTAACTTGTTTCCATAGAACTTAATGCTTTATCTAAGTTAAATAGATTGTATGCTTCATAGAGTTATTGCTTAGATAAAAGAGTTAATTATTGAGCGCTTCGCCTTGATTACTTATAATAGGGAGACTGGGATAATTGTCTGCTTTAGCGTTATCTGCGGGGTTAATAGTTTAATTGAGAAATTGGAATAATATTTATTATTAGTGATTATGAATGATTGTTGAGGGTGGAGATTAACCTTTAACTGCTTTTTAATATCGTGATCAAAATCTTTATTTTGCTTTCTAATTTATGTTATTTAATTTTGCATAAAAAAATCAAAATCCCCTTTTAAGTTTTAGTCTTAATTCTTGAATAATAAAGTGAACGATAGTCCTCGTGGGTTCGACCTGTACTTGCTATTATACTGAAATAATTGAAAGTATTGAAAGAAAAATTATTGTTAAATTTGTGTGGTATACGACAGCCATCAAATTTTTGGCGCCGTTGCCGGGGACTATTGTTATTCTCTTTGTTATTCAAATTTATTTATTTGTGACTAATTAGTTCTTACTGTGGAATTATCAGGTGTATATGTCTGGTGAAGACGATACTCAAGAAAGGTTATCTCGGCTTAAACAATATCTTGAGTCATCGTCAGCTTCTCGATCTTCAAGAATTATTACCGATAATCCGCTCTTTCAACATCTTGCTCCGCAAGAAAATCCTGTTAAAGTGCCATTACCGTCTGACAACGAATCTGATTCTGACGATTCAGTTCGATCCTATAGAACAATGGCTCAGCAAAGGACATTGAAAGAGTTGGCAGCGCCAAATCTTGACCATCAACCACTATGCATCCAATATCCACCGTTGGATGTAAACTTTGAACTCAAATCGGGCCTCATCCACTTATTGCCTTCCTTCCATGGGCTGCCTGGTGAGGATCTGAATAAACATTTGAAGGAGTTTCATATTGTCTGTTCTAGTATGAAACCCGCTGCAGTGACTGAGGAACAAATTAAGCTGCGAGCTTTTCCTTTCTCCCTAAAGGATGCAGCTAAAGAGTGGTTGTACTATCTTCCACCTGGTACTGTTGAAACTTGGAATGGTATGAAGACTATGTTCCTAGAACGATACTTTCCGGCATCTAAAGTTGGAAGCATCAGGAAAGAAATCTGTGGTATAAGGCAGTATACAGGAAAGTCTTTGTATGAGTATTGGGAAAGATTTAAGAGGTTGTGTGCTAGCTGCCCTCATCATCAGATAAGTGAACAGCTCCTCATTCAGTACTTTTATGAAGGATTACAATCACTGGATATGAGTATGATTGATGCAGCCAGTGGGGTGCACTAGTTGATAAGACTCCTGCTGCAGCCAGGAGCTTGATTTCTAATATGGCTGCTAACTCACAACAGTTTGGCATTCGTCAAGATCCTGTTCCACCGCCCAAATCAGCTAATGAAGTGAGCACCTCTAATGCTAATTAGCTGGGTCAACAATTGGCTCAATTAACTGCAGTGGTACAACAACTAGCTTTGGGCCAACAGGTGCGGCCTTGTGGAATCTGTCAAGTAGTGGGGCACCCTACTGATACGTGCCCTACTCTAGTGGAGGGAGAAACTGAGGGTGTTAATGCTGTAGGAAACTTTCCCGGTCAATTACGTCAGATGTATTATGAACCATTTTCACAAACTTATAATCCTGGCTGGCGTGATCATCCAAACCTTCGATATGAGAATCAACAACAAATAGCTCCACAACCAACAGTAGCAAGACCTCCTGGTTTCACTACACAACAGAGGTCTCAGAATAATTATGTACCTAGACCATCACAACCACCGCAGGCTGCTCCACCACCAAGTGCCAAACCTTCTACTGAGGATTTAATCAATGCACTTGCTACAAATACTCTTCAATTTCAGCAAACCACCCAAGCTTCCATCAAAAGTTTGGAGAATCAGGTGGGACAATTAGCAGCATCATATAACCGGTTGGAGGCTCATCTGTCAAATAAATTGCCTTCACAACCTGAGATGAATCCCAAGGAGAATGCTAGTGCATTAACTTTGCGCAGTGGGACGCAATATGATCCACCTAATCCTCCAAAGCCCAGTAAATTGTCATCCAAGCCACAAGTTGATTGCTCAGTTAATGAAGATGTTCCTCCAAAGCCAACCACCCCTACACAACTCAGCCCTAAGCCTACCTTTGTCATTCCACCTCCATTCCCAAGCAGACTGAAAAAGACTAAAAAGGAAGAGGTTGACAAGGAGATTCTTGATACATTCCGAAAGGTAGAAGTGAATATTCCTCTTCTTGACGCTATTAAACAAGTGCCGTGCTATGCCAAGTTTATGAAAGAGTTGTGCACTAATAAGCGTAAGTTAAGGGGTAATGAAAAAGTTAGTGTGGGGGAGAATGTTTCCGCAGTTCTTCAAAAGAAGCTCCCACCAAAGTGTAAGGATCCTGGTACTTTTACTATCCCTTGCACTATTGGTAATAAAATAATTGAGCGGTGTATGTTGGATTTGGGAGCCTCTATCAATGTCATGCCATTCTCCATTTATGCTTCATTGAATCTCGGTCCACTTGAAGAAACGGGGGTGATTATTCAACTTGCTGATAGGTCGAATGCTTATCCCAGGGGTGTAATAGAAGATGTTTTAGTTCAAGTAAATGAATTGGTGTTTCCGGCTGATTTTTATGTTCTTGATATGGAAGATGAATCTATTCCATGCTCCACTCCAATTTTGTTGGGAAGGCCATTCATGAAAACTGCGAGAACTAAGATTGATGTGCATGACGGTACGTTGACCATGGAATTTGATGGGGAGACAATTCGATTTAATATTTTTGAGGCTATGAGATATCCAAGTGATGTGCATGCTGTTTACTCTCTTGATGTGTTGGATATTCTTTCTCAACGAGTTTTAGATTTGCATAATGAAGATTGTTTGGAGGTTGCGTTGAGAGAGCATCTTGTGTTGATCGATGAAGATTTGTCTCATTAGATCATGGATGTCATAACCACACTCAATAGTGGTTTTGACAAGACTTTTAAGAAGGTTGCATTTCTTAATTTGCGGATTTCTAATGAGAAATTGCAGCCATCAATTGTTCAAGCCCCTACACTTGAATTGAAGCCACTTCCGGAGCATCTCAAATATGTTTACTTGGGGAGGAACGAGACACTTCCGGTTATAATTGCACGAGATCTTAATCAAATCCAAGAAGAAAAGTTAATGAGAGTACTCCAAGAATATAAAACAGCCATTGGTTGGTCTATTGCTGATATTAAGGGGATTAGCCCTTCTATGTGCATGCACCGAATTTTACTTGAAGAAGGGTCTAAACCAACACGTGAGGCGCAACGGAGATTGAATCCACCTATGATGGAGGTTGTGAAAAAGGAGATACTGAAGCTCCTTAGTGTGGGTATTATTTACCCAATTTCAGACAGTCAATGGGTGAGTCCTGTTCAGGTAGTGCCAAAGAAGTCTGGAATCACAGTGGTAAAGAATGATGAAAACGAGCTGGTACCAAAAAGAATGCAAACCGGGTGGCGAGTTTGTATAGACTACCGAAAGTTGAATGCGGCAACCCGTAAAGATCACTTTCCATTACCGTTCATTGATCAGATGCTTGAGAGGTTAGCGGGTCATCCTTATTATTGTTTTCTTGACGGTTATTCGGGATATAATCAGATTGTTATAGCTCCTGAAGATCAAGAGAAGACAACCTTTACATGCCCTTTTGGTACATTTGCTTTTCGACGTATGCCGTTTGGGTTATGTAATGCTCCGGCCACATTTCAGCGATGTATGATGAGCGTTTTTTCAGAATATATTGAAAACATCATTGAGGTTTTTATGGATGATTTTAGTGTTTATGGTGACTCATTTGATCGCTGCCTTCATAATCTCACTTTGGTACTTCAGCGGTGTATTGAAACTAACCTTGTGCTTAATTGGGAAAAATGCCATTTTATGGTAAACCAAGGTATAGTTTTGGGTCATGTGATTTCAGTCAAGGGAATAGAGGTCGATAAGGCAAAGATTGATTTAATTCGTTCTCTACCATCTCCAACTAGTGTGAAAGAAGTGAGATCATTCCTTGGGCATGCAGGGTTTTATCGGAGATTTATTAAAGATTTCTCCAAAATTTCCACACCACTATGCAACCTTCTCCAAAAAGACGTAAAGTTTGAGTTTAATGAGAATTGTTTAGTGGCTTTCAACTTATTAAAAGAGTCTCTGACTACAGCTCCTATAATTCAGCCACCGAATTGGGAGCTACCATTTGAACTCATGTGTGATGCAAGTGACTATGCCGTGGGCGCTGTTCTTGGGCAGCGAGTTGACAAGCTTCCACATGTTATATATTATGCTTCTCGCACTCTTAATGATGCTCAACTTAATTATTCCACCACTGAAAAAGAGCTCTTGGCGGTCATTTTTTTCCTTGGAGAAGTTTCGATCCTACTTGATTGGAACTAAAGTGATTGTTTATACCGACCATGCTGCTCTTCGCTATCTATTGGCAAAGAAAGAAGCCAAGCCTCGGCTGCTCCAATGGATTTTACTTCTTCAAGAGTTTGATTTGGAGATAAAAGATAAAAAGGGTTCTGAGAATAGGGTGGCGGATCACTTGAGTCGTCTTATTCGGGATGAAGATAATTTGCCCATAGAAGAAAAATTTCCGGATGAGCAACTCCTCGCCATGCAAGAAGTTATTCCTTGGTATGCCGACATTGTAAACTACCTTGCTTCAAAGGAGTTACCAAGTGATCTCACACAAGCACAACGGAACAAGATCAAGCATGATGCTCGCCACTACATATGGGATGAACCTTATCTTTGGAAGCATTGTACTGATCAAATTATTCGTAGGTGTGTACCTGAATCTGAATTTCGTTCCATCCTTGCTTTTTGTCATGCTTATGCTTGTGGTGGACACTTTAGACCTAAGAGGACAGCTCATAAGATATTTGACAGCGGTTTCTATTGGCCCACAATTTTCAAAGATGCTTATGCTTATTGTAAGGCATGTGATCGTTGTCAACGAGTTGGTAACATAACGGCAAAGGATCAAATGCCTCAAACTCCTATTTTAATCCTTGAGATCTTTGATGTTTGGGGTATGGATTTCATGGGACCGTTCCCATCCTCTTTTGGCTATGAATATATTTTATTGGCGGTAGACTACGTGTCTAAATGGGTGAAAGCAATCGCAACTAGAACGGACAATTCCAAAACAGTAGTGGACTTCATTCGCTCCAACATTTTTGTGCGTTTTGGTACACCTAAGGCTATACTTAGTGATCGAGGCACTCATTTTTGTAACAAGAGTATAGAAGCATTGTTTCGACGCTATAGTGTAACTCACAAGGTGACAGTTGCTTATCATCCACAAGCCAACGGGCAAGCAGAGGTTTCTAATCGTGAAATCAAATTGATTCTTGAGAAAACTGTAAATCCAAACCGGAAAGATTGGAGTACAAGGCTTGATGATGCCTTGTGGGCGTATCAAACAGCATATAAAACACCTATCGGTATGTCACCTTATCGGTTGGTGTATGGGAAGCCTTGCCATCTACCGGTTGAGCTAGAGCATAAGGCGTGGTGGGCTGTAAAGAAGTGTAACATGGACATGGTGGCTGTAGGACAACAAAGAATGCTTCAATTGCATGAGTTAGAAGAAATACGCAATGAAGCATATGAGAGTTCAAGAATCTACAAGGAGAAAACCAAAGCTTTTCATGACAAGCATATTCTTCGAAAGAGTTTTGTGGAAGGTCAGAAAGTTCTCATGTATCACTCTCGCCTTAAACTTTTTCCTGGGAAGTTGAAGTCTCGCTGGTTAGGTCCGTTCATTGTTACCAAAGTTTTTCCTCATGGAGCGGTCGAAGTTATAAGTCCAAGTACCGGAAAGTCATTCAAGGTGAATGGTCAGAGATTAAAGCCATATTATGAATCAATGGGGGAAGAACAAGCTGCGGTAGTTCATCTCATTGATCCGGTATATGTTGATGAATGAAGCATTAAGTCGAGCTAGCGACGATAAACTTAGCTACTTTGTAAATTAGTTTATTTTCATCATTTAAATTGAACATTATGTTTTTATTTTTTTGTTTTTGTTGAGATAATTTTAGTTTAATTTCTGTACTTAGAACCGTGAAAATCGTGGAAAAAAAATTATTAAAAAAAAAAAAAACATGAATGATGAAAAAGTTTGAAAAAAAATAATGATGAAAGGGATCAGGATAATTCAGGTCCCGGCTCGTCTTTGGTGTGCCGCGGCCCTTTTATGAGAAAAGGGAAAAACAAGGCATCAGGGGTTCCCAGGCCGCGGCTCGTCTATGGTGTGCCGCGGCCCTTTTATCCGAAAAAGTGCTTCAGGAGTTCGCAAGTCGCGGCACGTATATGCTGAGCCGCGGCACACGAGAGCAAATTCAGAAAAAGGCTTCACAGGCCGCGACTCGTCTATGGCGTGCCGCGGCCCTTTTTCAGACAAATAAACTGAACAGCGTCAAGTTTGTGTAGGCCGCGGCACGCAATTCCCAAGCCGCGGCCTACGAACGTTTTCAGCACTTTTAAATTTAAAATTTCCATTTCATCATTTATCTAAAACATCATCAAAAACTCTCATTCCTCTTTCTTCTTTTTCCCATCATTCTCATCACAAATTCCTCTAAATTCCTTCATTTTCCTTTTTTTTTTCCATTATTCTTTATCCATCACCATTACCCCAAACATATAAACAAATCTCCATCTTAATTCACCCATATCTCCATAAACACACCATTACCTCAACTTCACCACACTAATCCGAATTTTCACCACACTAATCCGAATTTCACCAATCCATTTTGGTTGCTGCATTTCATTTCACATTTCATATATAATCCAAGGAGATTTGCACATTCATTCATTCATTCATTTCATCAAGTAAGTTTTTCTTGAAATAAAATATTTATTTTGTTACTTGAATAATTGAAGTGTGGTATTTTGGAAATATTTGTGTGGTAGTTTATTGTGATAATCTATGTCCTTTGTATTACTTTGATTATGATAATTCATGGACATTCTAAGTTTTGGGGGAATTTTGCTTCATGGTATATAATATGTTGGAGATGGTATTTATATGCACTCTATGTGTTTGATAAAAGGTTTGTGAGGAATGGAGGATATGGTTGGTGCATGAGTGTTCTTGGGATGAGTTAGAAATTGTTATGTAGGAATTGAGTAATGCATTGTGTCACTTTGACCTTGGATATGGGGGCATTTAAACTTTGGAAAGATTAATGTTGGTCATTGTGGTATTTTGTTCTCTTAATCATCTAATGACTAACAATGGTGTTGTTGGGTGCTTGTTCTTTATTTTTTCTACTTTTTGAACAGCCATGGCTCCAAAGACAAATAGGAATCAAGCCTCTTCATCGACACCAATTCCATACGATCCCCTAAAATTTGTGTCTATGGAGGCCTATGAGAGCTACTTGAATGCCATTGGTCATGATAAAGCATGGGTCCCTGAGCGAGGATTTGATCTTCATATCCACCATGATCAACCTTTCCTCATGCATCAAATTGAATCTCGGGGTTGGGAGAAATTATGTGCTCATCCTGAACCGACCATTGGTCCTATAGTTCGTGAGTTTTATGCCAACGCTGTGGCTCATGAAAATTATAAGGTGAAAGTGAGAGGTGTAAAAGTGTCCTTCAAAGCAGCTGATATTAATAGCTATTATGAGCTACCTCACTTTCAGCGAGATGAATATGGTGCAGTTAAGGATAATTTTGATCATCAAGCTGTGATTGATGAAATTGCAATGCCAGGTGCTGTTTGGAACTTATATAATAATGGGGCTCCTCGCTACATAAAAGCCGCGTACCTGGATAGTAATACAAAGGCATGGCAGCGGTTCATTGGGGCCAAATTAATGCCAACGGCACAACTTGGTCATGTGGATATTCACGAAGCAATCCTTCTTTATGCAATTTTGACAGACAAAACCATTAATGTGGGCCAAATTATTCATGCTTCTATCATCCGAAGTATGAATCAAGTGACGAATGGCTTTTATGTCCCTTCTTTGATCACGGCGTTATGTAAGCAGGCCGGTGTTCCTTGGGATGAGTCTGAAGACAAGGTGCATCCATTGCGCATCATTGATCATAATACCCTTGACCGATTGAAGGGGAAAACCGCTGTTCAAGTTAATGATCAAGGCCAATCTTCTACTCCGGCCCCTGTTCCTCCTTTGAACGATAGTAGAAGGACCACCCAGCAACGCTTACAAGCTTTGGAGCAGGAGGTTTATTATGGTCGCCTTGATATTCGGGCGAATACTCAGCATATCCTGGACCACAACCAGAGGTTTGTCGAATATGCAAGCTATCAGGATATTTGTTACAGAATGGAGCAGGCTCGTTTGAACGTTGATATGTCTACATATCCACCTGCTCCTACTTGGTTGCAACCATACCCACCACCGGTTCCCATGCCCATGGTGCCATATCAGGCCCCTGTTGATGAGGATGTTGCTGGAGCGGCAGATATGGACATTCCTGAGGAATGATGTGTTATGAGGGAGTTTTTCTTTCTTCTCTTTTCACTTTCTTTTCTATTTTCCTAAGTCCATTGAGGACAATGTACTTTTGAAGTGTGTGTGTGGGAGGGGGGGGGGGGGGGGGGAGAGAAAATTAATGTTTTGCTCTGGTTGTTAATTTTATGTTCTTTTTGTTTTATTTAGTGTCAGTTGTGTTGGTCTTGTTGAAAGCATTGGTCGATGATGAAACTTTGAATTATGCTTAAAGTGATGTCAGACAATGAGGAATTTTGTATGATTTGTGTGCTTGACTCCTATGTGAATTGCTATTTTGATTTATGTTGTTTTTCACTCTATGCACGATTGAATTCACCACTTAAATATGTTGGAAAAAAAATTATACTTGTTGAAAAAAAATAATTTTTGAAGTCCCAACCACTCTAGAAATCATTAGTCAATTGTTTGAGGCGAAATCATAAGTACACATGATTAGGAAGATGATTAAGGCAGTTCTTTGGATCGTTTGAGCCGTTCAAGCCAACTTATTATATGATAATCCCTAGTTTCCCATGTTTGAGCCATGATGACTATTTCTTTTCTTATATAAACCGAAATTTTTGACCTTATACTTCCTTGAAAAATATTTCTTTTAGTCACCCATTACACCATAGTTATATATATGATTTGATCTTGTGGGATGGTTTGAAAAAAAAAAAAGAAAAAAAAAGGGAAATACTTATGGGTTATTTGTTTGATTGTAATTGGTGTATGATCTCTATTTCTCTCATTGGAATATTATGAAAAAAAAAGGACACAAAACAAAAGAAAAAAAATGATTTGCAATGAAAGAAAATGTATATATGCAAATTTTGCAAAAGTATAAGTGTGGGGGAATTAGTGAGATCATTATGAAGAGTAAGAAAAAAAAATAGGTACTTCTTGATTTGTATGGGAAAATTTGGGGCAAGTTGAAAGAATGAAATTGATGTATGCTATGGTGTGATTTGAGCTTAAATGTATCTTTCTCAACTACCCTTAACCTTAGCCTTACATTACAAGCCTATAAAGACCTTTTGATTTTTGATCATTGTGTGTTTATATTAGTGGAGAATGATTGGTTAATGTCTATGGAGTGGATGCTTTTCATTGAAAAACATTTTGGTATATAGGGACTGATTTAAAAGAAAATGATTTGGCAAGTATGGATTAAATTCGATGCATTTGAGTTGGTGTTGTGATTAAGTGCTTAGTAAATTATTTTTGAAAATCAAATGGTAAATTACATATGGATTTGAAATTCTAATGAGTATGAAAGTCTGAATTGTTTTGGCATTACTTATTTGTGTGATTCTCAGAGACATTCAAGCTTTTGACAAGACCGTTGTTTAGTGAGTCTAGATTAGTTTGTTTTATTTTTAGTTTTGTTATTTTAGTGTTTTGCTAAGGGACTAGCAATATTCAAGTGTGGGGGAATTTGATAAGGTCATTTTTGTATTAATATTTGTTAAGTTTTTCTATGCTTGGATGGTGTTATGATAGCATTTTTAATAGTTTTCACTAAGTTTCGTGATTCTACAACATATTTTCTACGTTGCGTTTTATGATGATAAATCTGACATTTTGATGGCAAGTGTAGTTAAAATAAAGTCTTAGGAGTATTCAAAGCTTTGGGGATTGAATTGTGGAAGTGGTGGCGACGTGGAAGCTTTGTAAGATCAAGAATTAAAGAATTTTGAGGTAGGCCGCGGCTCATAAAACTCAGGCCGCGACACTTTAAGTGGAAATTGCATTTTCAGGATTTTTCTTCCAGACAGGCCGCTGCGTGTAAAACTCAGGCCGCTGCGCGAAAATTTCAGGCCGCTGCCTGAGGGACAGATTTAGGCACAGTTTTGTTCTAGGCCGCGGCTCGCATTTTTCAGGCCGCGGCTTGCGACGTCGTTTTCAGATTTTTTTGTTTCTTTTTAATTAGAATTTAATTGAGACTATATATAATTATTAGGGTTAATTTTAGATTAAGTTCTGATTACGGTTTAGAGAGAAAGAGAGACTCAGAAGGGGCTGGAGAGAAGACTACAACGCGACAACAATCTTGTTCATCCATCTAGTTTCTTTTCTTCCCTTTATCTCTTTAATTTTAATTATAATTATGTTTATGATTATGATTACAATTATGGAGTAGATTCTTTTTAGGTTAAGGGTTAATTCAAAACCCAAGACATGAATTCTTGATTATTAATAATGAATATTGTTCTTCAATTTCTCTCAATATTAGATTGTTTCTATTTTTCCAATTGAATGTTATGAATCTTGTAATTTCTTGTTAGGTGGCCAACTAATTAAGGTTTTACATTGTTCAATTATCATCTTAGAATTACTACTCACCTAATAGTTTAGGATTCTAAGTGTGTGTGATAAATTGCAATTGATAGTTAAGTCAAAAGAATTGTTGATTGTGATGAAAAATAGAACCTAGGTTAAATGAATTATATGCTTCATTAATTTATTGCCTAGATTAACTTGTTTCCATAGAACTTAATGCTTTATCTAAGTTAAATAGATTGTATGCTTCATAGAGTTATTGCTTAGATAAAAGAGTTAATTATTGAGCGCTTCGCCTTGATTACTTATAATAGGGAGACTGGGATAATTGTCTGCTTTAGCGTTATCTGCGGGGTTAATAGTTTAATTGAGAAATTGGAATAATATTTATTATTAGTGATTATGAATGATTGTTGAGGGTGGAGATTAACCTTTAACTGCTTTTTAATATTGTGATCAAAATCTTTATTTTGCTTTCTAATTTATGTTATTTAATTTTGCATAAAAAAATCAAAATCCCCTTTTAAGTTTTAGTCTTAATTCTTGAATAATAAAGTGAACAATAGTCCTCGTGGATTCGACCCGTACTTGCTATTATACTGAAATAATTGAAAGTATTGAAAGAAAAATTATTGTTAAATTTGTGTGGTATACGACAGCCATCAGTTACACCCAAATTTTGAGAATAAATAAACAACCTCGAAATGTAGGCTCGTAAGGTGTGTGCTCATATCTAATGGGTATTAGCGTTATTGTTTACCAAAAAATGGTTACTTATGACGTGGCATGTATTTTACACACGTGGATGACACGTGGCAGAATTGAAATGAGGCAGTATTGTTCGATTATCGACCAGATACATATTGCTTCATCAAAGCTGACTTTTAGGTACGACTAGGTTGGTCTTATAATCTGGTTTATTTCCTTATAAGATTGTAATCCTATAATAATTACGTTGAATATTTCCTCTTTATTGCCTTGATATGAAGTTATTAAGGAAAGTGAAGGCCCATTGGTCCATGTAACCCTCCTTGAGCCTATAAATATGCATGAAATAGCTCAAGGAAGGGACTTTGGATCTTTGAATCTTTTTCCTGAATATTGAGAGAGAGAGAGTTATAGTGCGATTATCCATCATTTTATTATAATTCTCCCAAGGTTTGTGAAACTCAAGAACCTTAGTTCTTTGATCACGGCATTGGGATTCAATATTAATAATAGCACTAGGTGGACGTATGTCATTACCATTCTTTGGGGCCGAGCCACTATAACTTTTGGACCCCTTAGACATGGTGGGCTGACTGAGGACCACTATAACTCTTGGACCCCAAAGCGAGGGAGTGCTACAACGCCTCAATAACCAAGGCAAAGAAAAGTGTGTCGAGAGATGTTCCTGGAAAAGTGTTGCAAATGGAAATTGATGCTCAGGCCCAGTCAGGTGATAATGTCACCAAATAGGGTGTTTCCCAAAGCGAGGATAGAGACTTGGATCCTCGCTTTGGGGATTTTGAGGAAGAAATAGGACCCATAGAGGATCTTGAAGAGTTACATTATTTGGATATATGAGAAATATCCAAACATCTAACATATTTGGTGTTACAAATTCATCACAAATTTGTAACTCCCAAATATTACCCAATAATGTGTAGATTTGATATTACACATTTTGATTTGAATTTCTTGAAGCCATATATGAAATATGGCTGTTAGAGATGTGATTTTAACTCCCATAATGTGTATGGAAGTTACAAAATCAAGTGGGAATGAATTTGGAACGTTTTGGCAAATTTGGAAAATTGGTTGCTGAAAAAACGACTTGGGCCGCTGTCTATGTTTTTCAGGCCACGGCCCAAGAGGCAAAAATAGGCAAAAAAACACACCATGGGCCACGGCTCGTGTTTTTCAGGCCGCGACCTGAGCGGCTGACAGCATATTCCAACTTTGGTTTTATCCAACTTTGAACGTTTCCAACAGCCAAGTAACTCCCAAATCTCTATTTTAATTCCATAAACATCCAATTAATCATTGGTAACAGCCATGGGGGTTGGTGGAATTTGAAATTAAAAGGGTGTCTCAAAACTCTATAAATAGGAGCCTAATGCTCACTTGTAAGACAACATTTCTATCCATTAGAGCACCTGGCTAGAAACACCTTGAGGCTTGATAATTCCATAAAGCATTTCCTATAATCTGTGAGAGATCTCTTAGTGCTTGAGTTAGGGGGAAATAAGCTTTTGGACAAAGGTTTCAAACCTTGTTCAAGTTGGTGATCTCCAAACACTCTTCACTTTGGTAGTGTGAGTGAGAGTTGCTTCTATTTATTTTGTTTGTTCTTTCTTTCTATTCTATTTCTCTTCATCTTCATATTCTTCTCTTTTGTTTATTTGTATTTCTTATTTTGGGTTGTAATCTTCTTTTCTTTATTTCAAACATTTTACTTTACTTGTAACATTTTGCTTTGAGTTGTATTTTCACTATTCTATTCTTCTTCTCTTCTTCTTATTTTTTAGTTCATTTGTATTTTCAGTTATAGAGTTGTAACCTTATTCAATCAATCAATATTTATTTGTAATATATTGTCTAGAGTTGTAATATTATTATCAATTTCCATTGAGGCAAAATAATTTTTCCTAACACAGATGAAGAGGCTCTTATCAAATAAGGGAGCGGATGATTGCGACTCAGACGATGAGCTTGAAACTTTCACTCTAATTATTGCCGCAGCTACGTATCCTATTGGCTTTAGGATGCTGAACATGCCGACATTTGACTGAAATACAGATCTATCCAATCACCGCTGGATGTTCAACGCAATGATGATGGCCCACAATGTCGGGATCGACCTAAGGTGTATCATGTTCCCCGCGACTCTGGTCGGACCGGCCAAATAGTGGTTTAAACAATACAAGAAGCATTCGATAAGCTCGTGGAAGAAATTTTCTTCCGAGTTTAAGAGAGCATTCCGAGCTTCACATGCAGCTCGTGTAGAGGCTGACTCATTGGATAACTTAAAACAACAACCTGGTGAATCACTGAAGGCATACCTGAGCAGATTCGCTAATGTTACAGCACGAGTCGGGGATGCTGATGATAGCTCCAAATGAGGATAAGAATCCTTGTGGGAGGTGACCTGTGGCAAGAACTCAAACGAAAAGGAGTTAAAAGTGTAGATGAATTTTTGGCCCGAGCTTAGGAGTGGATAAATCTGGAAGAGGCACAATCTACTGTCGCAAGAACCAGCCAGGCCCCTATCCAGCCCGCTGGAGCGGTAGCAAATGTTGTAGCTATGGCTCAGCCTGTTACCCAGAATAACCAAGCGGGAAACAACAAGAGGAAGGGGAATGGTGAGGGCGAAAAGAATGGGATGAAGAAGAGCAAGTCTGTGGAGAAATTTAAGCCCATTTATGCAACCTACATTGACCTAACAGACACCCGAGAACATATCTTCCTGGCTAATTCTATTCACCTCTCGTGGAAGAAGCCAGAAACTTTATGGCATCAGAGGTCGAAGAGAGATCCTTCAAAGTTTTGTCGATTTCACAATGACATCAGTCATAACACCAATGATTGCCGACAACTGAAGGATAATATTTAAACTCTCATTCGGGCTGGTCCATTAGCTCAGTACACTCGAAATCGGGTAGTCCCCAATCAACCGGCCGGGAAAAATCCTCAGCCAGCTCAGGAAGCCACGATAGGTAAGCCTGGAGCTCAGATGAATCAGGTCGACCCTCCCCTGATAGTAGGAGGAGATATAACTACTATTGTCGGCGGTTGGAAAAACAACAAATCATTTTCATGGAAGAGGATGCTAGCCACGTTGAATTCCCACACAATGACCCGCTGGTGGTAACCTTGCAGCTCGCTAACCGAAGGGTACGGAGGATATTGGTGGACAACGAAAGTTCTGTAAATGTGCTTTTTAGGTCCACCCTGGAAAAGATTGGATTTTCCGTAGCCGATTTGAAGGCGACCTCAATGACTCTGTACAATTTTCGGGTGAAGGAACGACGGCCATAGGGACGATCAGACTAGTGGTGACATTGGGAGAAGAGTCACGAACTGTCTTTAAAATACTTGAGTTCATGGTAATCAATTGTCTGGCCGCATATAATGTGATTTTTGGATGACCAACACTAATGGCTTTTGAAGCCATCACATCGATCCGACATCTGGCAATGAAGTTCCCATTGACCTCAAGAATATGCACAGTAAGAGGAGACCAGCTAATGCCAGAGAATGCTATAGCATTGCTATCAAGGAAAAATCAAAACCCGGGCAGTAGGCGCTGGTTATAGGTGTAGGAGATGAGGAATCTTGAGAAATAGAACTTACCCATAGGATAGAAGAACCTTGAGAAGGAAACGATGAGGTCGGCCAATGGAACGACATTGATCTATGGGTAGGCGAAGACAGACATGAACTTAAGGCAATCGAAAAGCTCGAGGAAATAATCACCGACCCCGAAGAAGCTTCAAGATTTGTAAAAATTGGAAAAAAATCTTGAAGTCGAAAGGAAAAAGGAGCTGGTCGAGTTTCTGTGGAAGAACCTGGATGTTTTCGCCTGGTCACACAAGGATATGGTGGTGTGGATGCCAAAAATCCACAAAGGAAAAAAGGTATGGTCCCTTATTGAAATAAATGGCTAAGGGTCACTGAAGGCATCAAGTACATGTTGGAGGCAAAAGGATACTATGTGCTACCAAGAGGCTGTTGATGCAAAAGTTCCACACCAAGTATGAATATAGGAAAATTTCCAAAAGCGCATAGCCTATAGTCCCAAGGTGACACACTCCAAAGGTTGTCCTGAAAATGCCCATGTCTCAAACCTAGTGAGACCCTCATCTCATGCCTTGGGTTACACCTTGAGTCTCGGTGGCACCTGACTTCCAGTCGAAGAACCTCGAGCCTATCAAGCTCGTCGCACTCAGCAAGCACCTCGCGCCCAGCAACCGTCTCGCGCCCCGCATCTAGCATGCACCTCACGCCAAGCAGATTGGCCTCGCGCCCAGTAGTCGACTCATGCCCCGTGCCCATCAGAACCTCGCGTCTGGCGGAGCATCCTCAAACCCAGAAGACACTTACCCAGTCTCACACCTTGCGTCAAAGGTCTCGTGAGGCACAACCTCGCCTACGGAACCTCGCTTCGCATCTGGAGTCTCGCGAGGTCATCCTTCATACCTAGTGCACATCTCGTGTCGATTATATCACGAGGCACATCCCTCACCTATGATGTTGTACCTTGCTCAGAAGATATCGAGCCTAAGATCCGAGAGGCCCCTTCACATTCATTTTCATAGGGCCATCTTGTGAAGTCCTTCCCCCATAGGCATCTTGGAATAGTGCATCCGTGATAACATATAAGGGTTTCAATACTTGAAGCTCATAGGAATAAGGTACCTTGTGAGGGTAAGAACCTATGTATGACTCAAAGAACTCGTACAAGTACGAAATGCACCTTCCAACCAAGAGGAGTTAGAGTACGTATACGATGTCCACGTTGGAAAAGTAGTAGCAGTACAAGAATGGTACATGGTAAGGACTCCCTAATCACGCTTATGAGGTTCGTACCCGACAAGTAGAGGAGGTATAATATGGTACCAAGGCATAAGTACTTTTGCAGACCCTTAACACGTACTAAAGCCAACCACCACTCCTCCAACACCACTACCACCTGTGCTACTACCCTGACAATGCACCCGTGTACTATTTTGTCCCCAAGGACCACCATGTATAAGGGGCCATTAGAGCCCAACTATAAATAGGCCCTCACCCCTCAGAACAAGGGGTTGGAAAATTCATTGTATACTCAGGATATTAAGCAATATACAAGTTATTACTCCATTGTTGATATGCACTTATATTTCCTCGAGTCTACTCTAAGTTCTTACTTAGTTATTCTCTTACTAAACTTTGAGTTTCCCAACCTAAAATTGTTGACGAGTTCTCACCGTCAATAATTTGGCGCCGTTTGTGAGAAGAACAACTAACAAACAGTAGTTCTTCCATTAATTTCAGTAAGAAAATATGCCCTGGTGTTCAAAATGCCTACAAGACCACCAATAAGTGGAGGTTCACCTAGACGGAACCCAGCTAAGGGCGTACAAGAGGGATTCTCCCCCGCCGATGAATGGAGGTGCGACGGATCTACCTAGAAACAATGGCAAAGAGGAAGAAGTATCATTCCCTACCATTCACCTTACACCAGACCGTATATCACATACAACTGCTCCAACGAAGAGTTGTACAAGTCACCCTCCGCGATCGCTACCAGTGGCCCCAAGAACCAACCATCAAGACCCGGGTCCCTCCAAACAACGACATGGTAAATGCCAACGAGTACACTCAGTTAGTTTAAGTTCCCGATCTCGTCGCTACAAAGAGGAAATATGTGACCTGCACTTGAAAAACCAAAGTTTGCAGGCCGCCGTGGAGAACATGCAAGAGGTACTCAATGACCTGTTACACGAAAACTCTAATGATCTTCTCTCTAAGCATAAGGAGAGGGAACATGTACGTGGAGAAACCACCATGTAATGCCCTAGTTACTCCAAGACCATTACTGTGAACTTTAAACCGCGCTTAACTCACTAAACGAGTCATTTGGTTATAAACGTGCATCTAGATGTTATTAATAGGCTAAGGTGAAAAATCTCGATCGAAAGGAAAGGATATATTTAGAACTGTACATGGGCCCATAAAAATGTTTACAAGTTATTTACAATCCAAAATGGTCATTACAGTGTAAAAGTTATAACCCGCCGACCTAAGCGGCAAAAATAGGGTTAACCCCTAGTTCCTCTGAGAAACACCTTGGCCGTGGTGGTCAAGCAATCGCATATGTACACATCGCCACCTAAGCTCTCCACTCAAGGCTGGGTGAGCTTTTCTTTCCCTTTACCTGCACCACATAGCACCCATGAGCCAGGGCTCAGTAAGAAAACTCATTATTGCATGTATACAATATCAATTGATGATTATGATAACATACTGGGCTTGTAGCCCTAATCAGATAATATCAAGATTCTAATAATAATGTTAGAGCATGTTGCCCTAATTAGATGGTATCGAGATTCTAATAATCATGTTGGGGTGTGTAGCCCTAATCAGATAAGTGACTGATGAGTAAGTCATGAACTTAAACCAGATAAGTTACTATGGAGTCATGAAATTTAATCAGATAAGTGACTAATGAGTAAGTCACAAACTTGAATCAGATAAGTGACTAGTGAGTAAGTCACGAACTTGAGCTCCGCACCCTTAGCCATGTGACGATGCAGTCACCTGGGCCTTCTGGCCCTGGTTCTAAGTAACTAGCCTTTAGACTAGACAAGCACGTTTGTTTTCATCGAACTTAAGGTCGGTCAAGCATTTCATGCTTATGACGATAATGCTTATGTCGATTAGATCTAATCTTTTTGGCTTGCGTTAAACACACTAATACCGTTCTTGACTCATAAGCCAATACCATACGACCAGTGCTCAGTACTACTACCGAACTTGACTAATGAGTCACAACTTCACAGTCAATATTGACACCATTGTCGATTCTGACTAATAAGTCAGTGCCACTCAAAAGTAAGCAAGATTGCTAGACATTTAATATGTAATCAATGTCCACATTTAAAACACTCAACATGCCTCATCAATAACCATGCATGTCACATACTGTGTACAGTTTTCTTACCTCTGGCTCGAGCGTGAAACAATAAAAGAATGACCCTTGAGAATGATTGATCCTTTGATCCCTTAGCGGTCACCTAGTCATAACCAAATATGGAACTCCATCAATGAAATCAATAATAAAAGGTTCATGGTCTAAAACCTCGCTTCCGGGAGCTCGAATCGTACTAAGACGGTTAGTGGATTCGATCCCGAGCCTTAGGAATTGAAACCCCGAGCAAAAAAACCCTCAAAAGTACCCAAAATAGTACCCTAGAAAAACAGGGTAGTGCTACAGCGCTACCCCCCCTAGAGTTATGGGACTACAAGCAGGGCTGACATGCCCTGGACGTCGCTGTAGCACCCATCCTTGGGTGCTATAGCGCTAGAACCAGGGTGATTCAGCCTTGGTTTTTCCCCCTTAGACTTCTCCAATTTCCAAACTTTAAGAACTGATTCCAAACCTCAACCAAACTCACAAATGAACCCAAAAACCCATTCTACAAGTCCTAGGCACCAAAACCCAATCTGTAATGACCCACTAATCTAGACTATTTGGACCATTAACGAATCTATACATAAAACTTACATTTTTGCGGAAATACCATAATTTATTATAAACTTGTAGAAACAAAGGTTACTATCATAAAAATAAGTAGGATATGGGTACCCATTGTCTTTAAAACAAAAATAACTTAAAAACTAAAAAGAGTTACATAGAAAATGCGGAAAATACATTTAAAACCATAAAAACATAAACAAGACTACATCCTCGAATCGAATAACGCTCAGCCCCTTGACTCCATTCACCATCGATACACATCCTCTAAGCGTCACGAATCTTTCCGCCTCTAAAGTTTATTTCTTGCACATAAACAGAAAGGAATGAGCCTAATGCCCAGCAAGGAAAAATCTAACACATAGTCATAAACATAATTTCATAATAACGTAAAGACATATCATAACACATAATTCACTTATTATAATGGCCATTATTACTTGGGGTCCCATAGACTAAACAAGCTTATGCCCATGAGATTAGTGGGGTCCTACCAGCTAAATAGGCTTATGCCCACAATCTTTTTGGGGTCTTGTTAGTCAAATAGGGCATATGCCCAAGCCTACAACATACACATGCACAACATATTCATAACATACCCATATCATATCATAACACATAAGATAACATAAACATAAACATATAGATTCTAGCCTATTTTCCTTACCAAAGTTACCGAGATTATGGACTGAGTTGGGACTGTTGGAACACTCCTAAAACCATAAGAAAGAGTAAGTCTAAAGAAAGGAGATAAAATGAAAGAGATGGAAAGACTAAACCATAGAAAACATACTTACCGACTTATATGCTTAAAAGCTTGGATTCCCTAACCAAAATAAGAATAAGGTTAGGGGACTGAGTAGAAGGTTTTGAGAAAGGAAATAACATAAAATACAGAAAGGAACTAGAGTTTTGGGTTTACCTCAAAGATTGCAAGATCAATCTATCATCCACCGAAATACTATAGCACTCACTTCCCAAAGTGTTTGATAAGCTTATGATGTTTAAGCTTATAGTTTTTCCCCCAAACCAAGTGTTTACACTCTCACACTCACTTAACACTAGCAGCCTCTGAACTTAGAGCAAATGGTGAATAATGGCTGGGTACTAGGTCCTATTTATAGAGTTTGGGAATGAAAATATCTTGATTTTACTTGAATAAAAATAATGGCTTTTTAGGTGAAAATCATTTGAATAATCGTTCAGCAGAGGCTGAAGACTCGTTCAAAAGATGCTGGACTGTTGAAGGAGTTTGAATGGCTGAAAGGAAATGAATTCAAAAGATTTTGAATCCATGCTGAAGGAGGCGATATATCGCCCCCTGTAGGCGATATATCGCCTGGGCCAGTATGCCCGAGGCGACCGTGCATCGTCTCGTGTTTTCCGTATCTACGTGCTGCGATATATCGCCCCCTATAGCTGCGATATATCGGCACACGCTGAATATTTAAACACGAAATTACACATTTTTAGCTAAGTTTGAATGGAGTAAACAGCCTTGACTAAGCCCTCAACGTACTAAAAGCTGCTGACTGACCCTATAACATTCAAACTTTACTCCTTATTATATCTAATCCTCAAAAATCTTTAATCCTTAATCACCATTCATAACATGTGCTTAAAATCCTATTGGTTGATATCTAAACCTTATAGTATAAAATATATAATCCTTAATATCAGTCACATTAATCAAACCTTAGGTTAACTTAATATTCTTAAACTATAGATTAAACTTAGAAAATCTATAAGTACTACTATGAGTGTCCAAATAATTCCCGGTCTGAACCAAAAATCCATAGTAACAAAGATAATGCTATAAATACTATCATACTACTATCTATCTTAGCTAAGTAAAGTTCTTGGACTCTACACAATCAAACTTTGCCAAAAACTTCAATGAATTCTCAACTATCCAATCCAAAATTCTAGCTAAAAATCAATGAAAAACAGAGTAAAAACCAGAGTTTCCATGGTTGAATTCTTACCTCAAGCTCAAGATTAAACCATTTTCCATGGTAGAACACAATCCTAGACCCTCAAGGCTTGATTCTCTAGCTTAAATCCTCAATTAGAGCTTCGAAATTTCGAAGAGAAAAGAGAAGGAAAGATGATCATGAGAAGAAGAGGAAGAGGCTCTATTTTTCCTTAAGCTTTCTACAACTTTCTAGTTTGATATTACCCTTGGTCAAATGACCAAAATGCCTCTAGTTAAAGTAAAATCCTTTTAAAGCTAGCAAGGGCAAAATCATCCTTTCCCGTCTATCTCGTTAATTATAATTAACGTTCTCCAATTCTCGTTATTCCCAATATTCTCAAATGCTAATAAATCATATCCCATTACCCTTTAATTCCCAGTAATGTACTAATCATCAAATTACCCCGAGACTCACCCCGAGCCCCGAAATTAACCCCGTTATGACCGAACTACTAACTTGCATTCAAAGATCGTCTCATTCAGAATAGCTCGAACAAATCCACATTATAATGTGGCCTCATCAATAAATTACCAACATGCATGAAAATATACAAATATGCCCTCAACGGGAAAAATTACCAAAATGCCCTTATAATGAAATGTGGACCCACATGCATGCATTTATCATCATATAATAATATAATTCACATAAACATGCATATAATCATTTAATGGCATAATAAATCAATTATGGCCCTCCTGCCCTACTAATCCGACCATTAAACCTCATTAGGGATTTTGGAGCATTACACACCATGCCCGTGGACGATGGAAAAACGTAACTCTCCACTAGTCATACCCCTCGCCCAGGACAGAAGGAAGATTCTATACCAACGGAGCAACCTAGCGCGAAACCCACCTACGAGAGGTGTGAACCCAAGACAACCTCCAAAAGAGCCTCACCTGACCTGAAGAATAAACTTAACTAGAGACAGTCCGAAGTGAAAACCATACCCCCTGCAGCTCCCCTGATGGACACAACCAAAGCAAGGATTCACCCTAAGAACCCACAAAACTCCTTAAACAAAAAGATGAAGGAATTAAACACTGAAATGCAAAGCCCTCGAAGAAAGATTATCATCGCACCTGGAGGGGCACCGAGATGACAAAGAATTTGACCATGAGTCGCCATTGATCCAAGTTAAGCAACTCCCCACCAGCTTCAAAGAGCCTCCCATGACTCCTGTGAACACCGCCAATTGGACATGATCTGGAAAGACCCAAGCCTCATGCAGGGCCTTTGCGAGATTAACCTGTCTCACCCCACACGAGGCCCAAGCTCACTTCACCTTGCTTACTTCACTGAAAGTCCTATGGACCCGTGCCTAGGTGCTACGCACCTAGGAACCTAGTGCTTCTAGCTGTGCGACCAGGCACCTCATGCCACAAACCGTGCACCATCTCGCGAGGCCACACCTCACAGGCCTCGCCCAGATGCCCAGGAACGCACACTGTCCTATCTTGCGAGGCCACACCTCGTAAGCCTCGCCCAGGAACGCGCACTGTCCCGTTTCACGAGGCCACACCTCGCAGGCCTCACCCAGGTGCCCAGGAACGCGCACTGTCCCGTCTCACAAGGCCACACCTCGCGGGCCTTGCCCAAGAATGTGCACCATCTCAAGAGGCCACACCTCGCAGGCCTTGCCCAGGTGCCAAGGAACACGCACTGCCTCGCGAGGCCATGCCTCGCAGGCCTCGCCCAGGTGCCCAGGAATGTGCACCGTCCCATCTTGTGAGGCCAGGCCTCACAGCCTCGTCCAGGTACCCAGGAACGCGCACCGTCTCGCGAGGTCACGCCTCGTAGGCCTCGCCTAGGTGCCCAGGAACTCGCACCATCTCGTGAGGCCATGCCTCGCAGGCCTCGCCCAGGTACCCAGGAAAGTACACCATCCCGTCTCGTGAAGCCACGCCTCGCAGACCTTGCCCAGGTGTCCAGGAATATGCACCGTCTCGTGAGGCCACACCTCTGCCGCGCCCAGGTTCCAGAGAACATGCACCGTCTCGTGAGGCCACGCCTCGGCCGCGCCTAGGTGCCCAAGCTCGCGCATCATTTCGTGAGGCCATGCCTTTATGATATGAGCATATGCCCCACTGATGAGGCCCTTCTCTATTTTCTAAGGAAGGTGTCACCAGCAGGGCGTGACTCTCACATGCTTATCTCACTCAAGGCTACAAGTCCTCTTATACTTAGAAAAATAAAAAGGGGCTTGGATCAAGGGTGTATCTTGGATATACGAGAGCAACCTTTAGGTACAAGGCATGCGTACGGGAACAGGTTGTACGATCATGAGGACCACAGAGACGTGACTCTGACATCCGTACTAGACAGGTAGTGATGGTACTAGTTAGTACCAATGGTGGAAGCATTGCCTGCACGTCTTTGACCATGTATCAGGACCGACACCACAACCACCTGTGCCACTACGTCTGGTGCCACTTCACTGACACTCGTACTAAATAAGTAGTGGAGGCCTTCCTACGGACCCTGACTATGTACCAGAGCCGACACCACGACCTTCTGCACCACTACTACCTGTGCCACCACACTGACAACATACTTGTGAACAATCTGGTCCCCTGGAACCACAATGTATTAGGGGTCAGTAGAGCTCACTATAAAGGGAACCTCACTTCATCATTGAAGGGGTTCGGAAAATTGTTGTAAGATCAGATTAATCTAAGAGCAAAATACGAGTTTTCTTTCTATTTTCTACTTGCAATTTTCCTTCAAGTTTCTATAATTTCATTGGTATTCATTAGATATTGATTTAAGTTTTTGAGTTTTCCATCCATATTTCGTTGATGAGTTCTTACCGTCAACGACTCCGTACAAGGGCACTACGGACCCAAAATATCACTTAGACACCTTCAATAACTTGATGAAGTTAAAAGGGGTCAACAACAGAGAAAAGTGTCATAGCTTCGTCGTTACACTCAAAAGGGCGGTGTATAAGTGGTTCAAGAGGTTAAGGCCAAGAATAATCAGGTCATGGCAGCAGTTCTCTGGTGAATTTCTTCAGCAACACCATGCGGTCTGTGACTATATTATGCCGAGTACCAGCCTCGCTAACATAAAACAAGGTGAGAGTGAAACCCTGAAGAGCTATATCCACATATTCAATATGGGAGAAACTAAGATGGGAAGTGCGACTAAAGCAGAGCTCAAGATGGCAATCACAGCTGGAGTTTTTCCTGGAAGCAAGTTATGGGATAACATGCTCAAGGGGGAGATTACAAACTTAGACGACTTCTTTAAGAGAGCCCAAAAGTATATACGTGTGGAAGAGGGCCATAAGAACTTGCATGTTGAGGAAAGCAAACCTTCCTCCAATCACCCTTCTACAAGTACCACTAAAGATTCTGCATAGAAGAGATCATTGTGATAGAGGAATCACTGAGAAGGCTTCAAGGAAGAAGCTAGAGGGATTCATCAAGAATAACCTCCGATAAGACTCCATTTATCTGAGTCGCTTAGAAACTAAAGAAGTCAATGCAATTGGCCCCCATAAAGATTCAAAGAGGTCTCCAAGCTGACTCCAGAGATATAATAGGACAATGACATTATGCTACCCTTGCACGTTGTCTACTATTACTAATGTCAAGCACCTATCTTATATATTACATCTCTCGTTTCTAAGGACACTTATATAACGCACATATTACCATTGTTAGCTGGAATTGTCAAAGCATATCGGAGAGAATGAAAAACAAAGTGCTTGGCAAGATAGACCCCATCAACCACTTAGGTGGTGTCCAACCTCGTGAGCCTTAACATGCACCTAGCCATGTGCAAAACAGGTGCCTAGCCTCGCGAGCCTCAGCAGGCACCTAGCCATGTGCAAAATAGGTGCCTGGCCTCGCGAGCCTCAACAAGCACCCAACCTTGTACAAAATAGGCGTCCAACCTCGCGAGCCTCAACAAGAACCTAGCCATGTGCAAAATAGGTGCCTAGCCTCGCGAGCCTCAATAAGTGCCTGTCCAAGTGCAAACCAGGTGTCTGGCCTTGTGAAATATATATAAAAGTACTTAAAATGTATATATGTGTGAGTGGTGAACCTTATAAGACAACATTTGAATCTATAAGGACTAGCTACCCTTACAGAATCTAAGGAAGTCAAAAGGTCCCTCAAAAGTGACATCTTCATAAACACACCCACCCTGCAAAGGGACCACGTCGCAGAAGAGAAAAGGGGAGCCCAAAGAGATCCTTAAGTCTATATCGACTGAGTCGCCTTACCAAGGGAAAAAGGGCCTTAAAAATAGGCGCTTGCAAGGTTTCACAAGTACCATCTCCATATAAGGGTCCCAACCAAAGGGGAGATCACCTCAAAGACCAAAAAGGGTCCTCATAAAAATCCTAGGTTGGCCAAGGTCACCTAGCCCAAAAAGGGTCTCAAAGAAGATGCTTGCAAAAAGGGTCTCGAAGAAGACGCTTGCAAAAATAGTACTATGCATAATGACGAGAAGAATGCTTCTCGCACAAAATAAAATGCGCACACAAAAATATATAAAAGGATAGCGAGAAACCAAAGGGTCAACATATCCTTACAAGTAATCAAGGTGCACCGGCAGACACGAATCACACGCAGTAGAGAGGTCCCAAATGGAACCCTTTCAAAAAAAAAAAAGCTATTGGCACTATGACCATGAGGACTTGCAGAAGCTCCTCACAAAAAAAGAAAAAAGAAAAAAGAACAGCTTCTTAGAGTCCTATACCAAGGAAAACAAGGCTCCTTAGAGTCCTATACTAATGAAAAAAGTGGGCTTCTCAAACTCTCACACCAATGAGAGAAAGAGAAAGGGATTTACACTCCCCTTATACTTATGTGAGCATGTAAAATTATCTTGTGAATCGGTACATTTGAAAGAGTTGAGAGATAAGAGGTCCTTGTGTCGTAGTCTCTTGGAAAAATGTGCCCACAGTGCGAGGCCACAATTCAGTAGCCTTCAAATGGAATGCGCCTGCAATGCGAGATACCCTCGCTATGCAAGATGCCCTCGCTAGGCAAGATGCTCCCGCAATGCGAGGCTGCAATAAGATGCCCTTGTGTATTCACATCCTAGCTCAGATGCACCTGCATCGCGAGGACGCAATGCAAGTCAACTTATGGATATCTCGATGTGCCCACCTCGCGAGGTCGCAATGAAAGTCAACTTATGGACATCTCTTCAGTATTGTCCATCTCACAAAATGAGAGGCATCTCACCTCATACTTTACCAAGTGTGAACGATGCAAACCCTCCCTCAACCTTGGCTCCTAATTAAGTTCACTTCCTACCTTAGACATTCCTTACAGCATCACCAAGTAAAGATGTCCAAAATGAATAGCTCAAGTCGACAAAGTGATGAGACACCTCACACCTTGCAAGAGGGTCTCGCATAGCAAGGGCACCCTCCCTTGGCAAGGTTGCCCTCGACCTTCAAATTCAATTGGCCTCCACTTCTTCATTGGACATTTATCTAAATCTCACCTTGCAGACATAAGTGCATAATGAAATCACAGAGACACAAAACGAGGCTAAGAGGCCTCGCACAGCGAAAGGGCCCTCGCATAGAGAGACTAACTACAACTTAGTGCTTCCAAACATTCTTGTCTAATTGTATAACATGCCCCTAAGCTTCATATAAGCCTTATCCTTGAACGGAAGGTCGATGAAGGTCCCAGGATGTCAACAGATGAAGCACGAAGAGAAAAAGGCAAGCCTCACCATGTGAGAGGGTCTTGCTGTGTGAAACCATCTTGCATAGCAAGGTCTTCATCACCCAATAGTGTTGTATGACATCCTTCGCTTCCTTATATGCCTCCAAGCATAATGCAAGTATCACATTCATGAAAAAGATGACAAGCAAAGGCCTACATGTGTTGATGGATTAAGTTTGAAGACTCGAAGGCACCCTCAACCCGATGCTCTCGAATGACTTTGTTTGTGGCCTCGCATGTCCACGCTTAGTTCTTTTCAACCAGCACTTGATCATACCCTCCAAAGCGTGTTCTCAAGTGCCATACGCTTCACCTATGCCTAGTCATCCCTTGAGGTCTCGCGAAACAATAACACCATGCCATGATGCTCGACAACTCTCCTATGGAGGTAATGCACGCCTGAATATCAATTAGCTATTTTTCCACTCACGCGACCATGACAACCTGTAGTATGCTACCATTGTGACTAGCACCGCGAACTTTGTTGATGAGTTCTTACCGTCAACAACTTGGTTTACAAGAAGGCACACAAAATTACCACAAGAGCATAGTAAGTGTAGCATCATAATAAGTCTACAAGGATGCCTAACGACCTTCTCATAGACTGAGGGGCAACTGTGGATGCCAAAAATCCATCAAGGAAAAAAGGTCTGGTCCCTTATTGAAATAAATGGGTAAGGGTCACTGAAGGCATCAAGTACATGTTGGAGGCAAAAGGCTACTATGTGCTACCAAGAGGCTGTTGATGCAAAAGTTCCACACCAAGTATGAATATAGGAAAATTTCCAAAAGCGCATAGCCTATAGTCCCAAGGTGACACACTCCAAAGGTGGTCCCGAACATGCTCGCAGTTCACACCTAGTGAGACCTTCATCTCACGCCTTGGGTTACACCTTGAGTCTCAGTGGCGCCTCACATCCAGCCAAAGGGCCTCGTGCCTATCAAGCGCCTCGCGCCCAGCCGAAGGGCCTCGCACCCAGTAGGCACCTTGTGCCCAGCAGCCATATCATGCCCCACGCCCAGCATGCACCTCGTGCCAAGCAGAAGGGAATCGCGCCCAGTAGGGGTCTTGCACCCAACCAGCCCCCTGTACCCAACAGGCGCCTCACACCCAGCCAAAGAGCCTTGCATCCAGTAGGCACCTTACGCCCAGCAGCCGTCTCGCGCCCCTCACCCATCAGGGCCTCGCATTCGGCCACGAGGCTCATGCCTAGCAGGCGCTTACACAGACTCACACCTTGCGTCAAAGGTCTCGCGAGGCACAGCCTTGCCTACAGAGCCTCGCTTAGCACCAAGAGTCTCGTGATGTCCTCAGGGACCACCATGTATAAGTGGCCATTAGAGCCTAGCTATAAATAGGCCCTCACCCCTCAGAATAAGGGGTTGGAAAATTCATTGTATACTCAGGCTATTAAGCAATATACGAGTTTTTACTCCATTGTTGATCTACACTTATCTTTCCTCAAGTCTATTCTAAGTTCTTACTTAGTTATTCTCTTACTAAACTCTGAGTTTCCCGACCTAACATAGTTGACAAGTTCTCACCGTCAACAGTTGGGAATCAGTCCGAGTATAATAATGCATACTTTAAACTTGGACAAGAATGTGCCTGAAAAGTCCCAAAAACGGAGGCTCTTGGAGATAGTATAATTTGAAGCGTTAGAAGAGGAAGTAGCTCGTCTATTTAAGTGCAGGTTTATCTAGAAACAAAATACCCAATTTGGGTTGCTAACCTTGTGCTGGTCCCAAAGCCAAATGGGAAGTGGATAACTTGTATCCATTTCTCCGACCTCAACAAGGCTTGTCCCAATGATTGTTTCCCACTACCAAGAATTGATCAGTTGGTAGATGCCGCGGCCGCTCACGAGCTCATGTCTTTCATGGATGCCTATTCTGGATATAACCCAATCGCAATGAATCGTGCAGACCAAGAGCATACCAGTTTCATGACCGAGCAAACACAAAATGAAGTCATTCGGGCTGAAAAACGTCGGGGCTACATACCAATGATTGATCAACAAGCTGTTTGCTAACCAGACAAAAGAAAAATGGAGGTGTATGTCGATGATATGCTCGTCAAGTCAAAGACTGCCAATAACCATGTATCCGACCTGGAAGAATGTTTTGGCATATTGATGAAGTAGGACATGAAGCTGAATCCCCAGAAGTGCACTTTGGCAGTTGCGTCGGAAAATTTTCTGGGGTTTATAGTCAACACAAGTGGGATAGAGGTGAATCCAGAAAAAATTAGATCGTTGTTAGAAATGCATTCGCCCAGGTCGCGTAAGGAAGTACAAAGCCTAACTGGAAAGGTGGCGGCTCTAAACCGTTTCGTTTCAAAATAAACTGACAAGTGTCTACCATTCTACAAATTGCTTAGGGGAAACAAGAAATTTGAATGGACCGAAGAATGCGAACAAGCATTTTACGATATGAAAACGCATCTAGCTGAACCCCCCGTACTATCAAAATCGACATTTGGAGAGTGTCTGTTCATTACCTGGCTGTGACAGAAAATGCAGTCAGTGTCGTATTAGTTCGAGAAGAAAACCAGGCGCAGAAACCCGTATATTACATAAGTAAGAGACTTCTCGAAGCTGAATCACGGTACCTATTGATAGAGAAGCTTGCATTCTGTCTCATTTTGGCTTCAAGGAAGCTCAAGCCATACTTCCAGTCCCATTCTATTAACGTCTTAACCAACCAACCTTTAAGGCATGTTTTGCAAAAATCTGAAACATCGGGGCGTCTATTAAAATGGGCTATCGAACTCAGCCAATTTGAAATATTATACATGCCACAAATTGCAATCAAGAGCCAAGCCCTTGTTGACTTTGTTGTCGAGTTCACAGGCTTTTGGGACGAGCTAATAAGGGAGCCAGTGCAAGAATTATGGAAAATCTTCGTTGACAGGTCGTCTAACGAAATGGATCGGGAGCTGGGATAATCTTAATATCACCAGAAGGACATCAGCTCCATATAGCTCTTAGGTTCGGGTTTGAAGTATCCAACAATGAAGCAGAGTATGAGGCCTTATTAGCAGGGGTAAGGGTGGCGAAAGAGCTGAAGGAAAAAGCGATCCAATGTTATAGTGATTCTCAGCTCGTGGTAAATCAGATATTGGGGGGATACCAAGCACGAGGCATGAAGATGACAGCCTATCTAGCTAAGGTAAAAGGTGAGTTGTCATAGTTCGAGTTTAGCTCCGTTGAGCAAGTACGTTGAGCAAGTACCCCGCAAGCATACTTCCAACATTGATGCTCTGGCTCGACTAGCTACCACCAAAGAGGCAAATACATTGAATGTAGTCCCGGTGGAGTTCTTGGAGTTCGGAATGATTGACATTGGATGACTCCTATAGTTGAGTACCTCTCGACTGAAAGGCTACCTAATGATAGGAAGGACGCTAGAAAGTTGTTGTACCAAGCTCCGCGGTATGTTATTGTTGAGGGGATCCTATATCGGCGAGAGCATTTGTTTCCCCTCCTACGATGTATTCTGCCTGAGGAAGCACAAACTATTTTGCAAGAAATACACGAAGGCTATGCGGAGACCATGTTGGGGGGCAAAACCTAGCCTTAAAGGTACTGAGACAGGGCTATTTTTGGCCCACTTTAACAAAGGACTCGATCTCGTATGTGCAAATGTGTGACAAATGCCAACACTTCGCCATAGTTGCCCGAGTTGCTCCAGTCGAGCTAACCATGATCTCATCCCCTTGGTCTTTTGCAACATGGGGAATTGATTTAATTGTTTCCCTACCAACAGGAAAAGGAGGAGTTCATTATGAAGCAGTCGCAAATGATTATTTCATGAAGTGGGTAGAGGCTGAACCTTTGGTAACCATCACATTGAAAATAGTCTTGGATTTTGTTGTAAAGAATATCAAATGTTGATTCGGACTCCCTAGAAAGATCATGTTAGACAACAGAACTCAGTTCGATGGATATCTCTTCACAGACTTTTGTGAAAAATATGGCATAATCGAGAGTCTCTTGTCAGTAGCATACCCACAAGCCAATGGGTAGGTCGAAGCTGTAAATAAGACCCTGAAGGCAATCTTTAAGAAAAGACTAGATGAAGCCAAGAGATTATGGCCCAAGAAGCTCCCACAAGTACTCTGTGTTAGGAGTATGTCCTAAAAGCGTGTAAGAGACATTTATTATTTCAATGAATAAATAAATACAATAGTCTATTATTGTTATATTTAGATTATTAAATTATTGTTTGAATAATATTTTTTTAAAATATCAGAAAAATTCTATATTCATCATTGAGAATGTGATCTTGTATTAGTATGAGAGAATTAATATCACATGAATGAATAAAAATAGTCAACAACAATAAATTGAAGTTATGGAATTCTTTAATTAGGGTTGTAAGTACGGTTTACTGAGTATCATGTTGATACAAATAATCTAGATTCGAATTAGTGATGTGGTAAGACATCTCGGTAAATGTGCTTTATATAATATGATTATATATGACAAAGATCGATATGAATAAAAGTCTTTATCCAAAAACCATTTAATAATAAAGATTTGTAATTCATATCATAATTGATGATCATTTATAGATCAACCTAAATCTTGAGTGTTCATGAACTCATGTTTATGTTTATTAAATCTTTTGATTCATTCGTTAAGGTCTCTTCATAGATTGAGGCTAATGACTTTTGTTTTGTAGATTTAATATCATGGATGGCTGGAACATGTATCAACAATACATAATCTAATATTTCCTAACGGATCGTATATTGGTTCCCTTAAGGGTTAATTCTGGAACTGAATGATTTTGAGCTCAAATCTATAATTAGATTATAGATTAATTATTCACTAGTGAATTAATGGCACTTAAGGAATAAGAAGTAAATTAGAAAGGTAAAATGGTAATTCTTCCATTCTAATTTATGAACTAATTAATTAGAGGGTTGAACTATTGTAAGTTGGTTAGATCAATGGACAACTTAAGATAAGATTTTTATAAAAGTATATCTATAACATAAAGAGTTCAATTATGAATTTATAGTGGAGAAATATCAGAATTAATAAATTAACTATTATGATTAAAGAGTTTAATTATTTAGTTTTAATTTATTGGAGCCTAATGTTATAGGTCCATGGTCCCCGAAATGGCTCAAACAAACACTGACAAAGATAAATACAAAAATGGGCAAAAGGACTTATTTGATAAGTAAAATATTTTTTTCTATGCACTAAACATAATTATTGTATAATTATGTGTAATTAATTTAACAAAAATATAATTAATTTTGAATTGATTTATTTTTGGGATTTTTGGTATTTAAATAATAATGAAAATTGGGAAAATCACATGCCCTCCCTGGCATGGGTTAGGCGTGTAGCACAGTGCACAGACACTGTGCTACACGCACAAGAAGATTCTAGAAGAATCTTGGTTCAACAATTTTAGTTATATAAATATTGAATAAATAATGAGATATTTTAATATGATTAAAATATTATTATTTAAACAAAAATCTGATAACTGATTAGTTGTTTAAAATTGTTTAAAAGAACTAATATTAACTATTTTAATATATATTGGATATATTAAATATAGGAGATCATTTTTTCTAGAGCGATACTTTTCAAAAATTGAAAATATATCGTGAAATCTCCCTGAGAGAAATAGAACAGTGCTACAAGCATAGGTCACTGATCTTCACAAATTTAGGTCCAAACTTTATCAAATCTCATGTGTTGAGAACATTTGATGAATAGATTTTTCCTATTGTTTTGTATAACGAGCCCACATTCGTTCTTTGTGTGTTGAGAGCATTTTGGAAGATCTTGGTGTGAGATCTCAAGGATTTTTCCGTACAAAAAGATAGCAGCAAGGAAGGACTTAAGGTAATTTTTCTATTCATCTATTTGATTCAATATATATATGTATTTAAAGAAGTAGATCTAGAAATATTGTGGGGTTAAATTAACAATTTTATTGTTGTTCCACTGTGTATAATCTCTGATTTGATCTATAAAAACCAACAAATGGTACCAGAGTCATCTTCACACACACACATATATATATATTGAATATGTGTGGGTTTAAATTTATGCATTTATTTTTTTATGATGAATGAATGGATGGCTTAATATGATTGAATGCATGGGAATGTTGAATCGTTAATTGCATGGTGTTTTTGGGTTAGGATTTGTTTATGATTAGATAATTGTGTAAGCCATTAAGGGGCATAGGATTTATGTAATTTTATTTGGTTTTTGAAATCATAAAATTGTAATTCTGATCACACAAAGTCAAAACGAAGCCCGGGATTCAGAATTCAGCCACCGTTCCTCTGAGGCCATCCTCCGATCTGTTGCAGGGGATGTCCGTACGGATCCATACAGTGGGCCCCGACAGCACTTTTCAGTGCCACGTGTCCCCGTCTTTCTGGTTCAATTTTTTTTTTCTGAAATTAATCTGTTATGTTTTTTTTTAAATTTTAAAATGTTAAATATCCTATTTGTTAGAAATTTGATATTTAAACAATGAGATATTTTTGTTATCCTAACAAACTTTTTTTTTTAATATCTTATTTAATTTTTTTTCAAAATAACAGATTTTAATTAAATTTATTTCTATTTTTTTAATTAAAATTTGTTTTAATTAGTGGAAAATAAAATTATGATTGTTTAAAAGTTTTTTTTTAATTAATCAAGATAATTAGAAAATTGTTTTCTTATTATTATTCTGGACCAACGACACATATCCTACCAAGTAAAGTGAAGAAGCCCGATGGAGATCTAGGCGGTTTTCATTTTGTTTTAATTTTATAAAGAGGTTGTAAAATTAGAAATACCCAAAAGCACCCGGTTCAACATTTATTGTTTATTTATTTAAATAATTGTTTTCATGTAATTGATAATATGTTCATGCATTTTGTGCCATACATAAAAAACTTACACAGTTATTATCATGCATCTCATTGGTAGAACATATGATTATTAGGATTGTCCTATATGTTTATATGATTTGTTTTGCGAAACTAATTGCATATAAATTACTTAGTTTTATTCTTTGAAAACTTGGTCAAATATCACACTGTTTTTTTAAGTCTTTATGACTTAATTTCTTTAAACCAACTTTATTTTAAAATTGTTTTTTAGTAAAGTTTAGATGAATATAATTGGTAATTTAAAATTGGATATGGACCTAGAAACATGCTTTCTTACCAATTTTAATTATATTCATAAAGTTTAAATAATCTATAATTAATTTAGAATAAATTAGGTTAAAAACACTTATTTCAAAATAGTGAGTGGTAGAGGGTTGATAACTCAACATAACTCGTGGTCTCCATTATTAATATAACACCGTGAGATATGAATAGCGCCACGTGACAGATTTGTTTCCGTCCCCCTAAGGAAGGTGTCTAGACATGTCAATAGCAAGGTTATATTTCTTACATAGATAAGAACTAATGATGTATTTTAGGTTTGACCGACCCTAAGGCGGCATGTCCTAAGTTAAGTCATGAACTCCGAAATAATGTATTACATTCACAAAGTTATGATTAAGCTTTTGCAGTGGATAATCATAACTTGACCAAACTAAGCGGTACTTTAATGTTTAAAAGAGAAAATAATGAGTTATTTTAAGTTTTAAACAATAAAGATAAGAATGTCTTATAAATTCTCTAAGATTAATTTAACCGACCCTAACGCGGCACTTTAATTGTTAGAAAGTTTTACCATGGAAATTAAACTTTATTTTATGTGTTTTAATTATGCTCATGCATCACATTTAATTTCTGAAACTTTGATATTTATTTTTCTAAATATAATAATATTTATATTTTTTATTTAGAAAATGTTTATTGGTGAATTACACACCGATGCCTTTCTCAAATCCTTGGTTTTTGAACCTGAAAATATGCAACACTGGTTTCGAGGCATGTTAACCATTTTTTCTTATAAAAAGATGATGTCAACCGTCTGTAACAAACCTCCAACAGAACCACATTTGGCTACTAGCTATGAAGTAGAAGAAAAATATGAAAATTGGATGAAATCTGATTGGTTGGCACGTTATTGTATGCTTTCAACCATGCCTGACGAAACAAAAGAAAAATATATATACTATGACTCAGCACATGAGATGTGGCGAGCAATGACAGAGGAAGTCTTTGTTGAGTGTCATCGTTTATATTAAACGAAAAAGGTAAATAAGATTTACATATATTTTTCAACTTTGAATAATAGATTCAAATACTATGAATATTAGATTCAAATTTTTGGATAGTAATTCAAAAATATATGCCACTAATCTATTTTTCTTTTGTTTTTCCTTTACAGAATCAGAACCCTAAAAAGGAGGAAGAGACTAATGAGGATTTTAATAGCAAGTAAAGAGATGGAGAAGTTGGAGAGTAGTTTTATTTAGTAATTTTATTTAGTAATTTTATTGTTAGTTGAACAATTTAAATTTCTTTATTTTGTTTTAGAAATTTTAGATTTTTTTAAACAAAGAAAACTACAGTCTAGAAATTTAGTTTATTATTAGTAATTTTGATTATTAATGTTTGGAAACTTATTTCTATTTTTTTTTTTTTTTGCATAACATTTATTTCTTTTATTAATAAAGTAGTTATTATTTAAAGAAATTATCTATTTACTTGTTATGAAAATGCTTTGGGAGAAACAAAATTTACATACTTATGATAAATGACAATTTTTTTTTATAATTATGAATTATTTAAAACAGTTAATCTTAGATCTATTAAATGACAAAAGATTGATTCCAATAGTGAAACATATCTGTGGCACTTAAGATTAAACCATATTGGTCTAGACAGAATAAATAAGCTTGTAAAGGATGGTCCTTTAAGAGAACTATCTAATGGATCTCTCCTTGTTTGTGAATCCTGTCTAGAAGGAAAAATGGCCAAGAGACCTTTCTCTGCTAAAGCTTCAAGAGCCACAGAACCACTTCAGCTAGTACATACAGATGTTTGCGGTCCACTTAATGTACAAGCAAGAGGAGGTTGTGAATATTTCGTCACTTTCATTAAAGATTATTCAAGATATGGTTACCTATACTTGATGCAAAGAAAATATGAAATTTTTGGAATGTTCAAAGAATTTCAAGCAGAGGCTGAAAAGCAATTAGGTAAATCACTAAAAGCACTTCGATCTGATCGAGGAGGAGAGTACTTGGATTTTGAATTCGAGGACCATTTTTTTGAGCATGGCATTCAATCCCAACTCACTGCACTTAGAATGCCACAGCAAAATGGTGTTTCAGAAAGACAAAATAGAACGTTATTAGATATGGTTAGATCAATGTCTCATCATTACTATTGTCATTCTGGGGCTATGCGATTGAATGTGCTCTATACATATTGAATGTTGTTCCATCTAAGTCTATCCAAAAGACACCCATAGAATTATGGAATGGTTGTAAACCTAGTTTACACCATTTTTCGAATTTGGGGGTGTCTTGCACACGTGCTTAAAGGAAAGACCGGGAAGTTGGATTCACGCTCTGAAGTGTACATGTTTGTGGGATATTCTAAAGAGACTAGAGGTGGAATTTTCTATAGTCCAAAAGAAAATAAAACATTTGTATCAACAAATGCAACTTTTCTTGAATATGACTATGTTAATAACCACAAACCTCGCAGTAAGGTTGTTCTGGAGGAGATGGCCTCGAATGAAGTTGCAAAGTCACCAGCAAAAACCAATGAGAAACGGCAAGAGGAAATTGCTACTTCTAGTCAGAATAGTAGAGAACCTCATCGTAGTAAGCGTGGAATTGTAAGCAACCCACACGCTATGAACACGAAGTTCAAATGCTTGTGTCTGACAAAAACAAAGATGATCCATTGACATTTAAAGATGCAATGAATGATTCTGACAAGGACAAATGGCAAGACGCCATTAACCAAGAAATGGAATCGTTGTATTCCAATTATGTCTGGGTTCTTGAAGATCCACCTGAGAATATCAAACCCATTTGTTGCAAGTGGATATTCAAGAAGAAAAGAGGAGCGGATGGGAAATTAAATACTTTCAAAGCAAGGCTTGTAGTCAAAGGTTACACACAGAAAGAAGGGGTTGACTATGAAGAAACATTTTCTCCTGTAGCCATGCTAAAATCCATTCGTATACTCTTGTCCATAGTTGCGTTCATGGATTATGAGATTTGGCAAATGGATGTCAAAACAGCTTTTCAGAATGGTTACCTTGACGAAACCATTTACATGTTTAAATCAGAAGGGTTCGAATTAAAGATCAAGAGCAAAAGGTTTGCAAGCTTCTTAGGTTCATTCATGGACTCAAACAAGCTTCTAGATCTTGGATTCTTAGATTTGATGACACAATTAAAACATTTGGTTATTGAACAAAATGTTGACGAACCTTGTGTCTATAAACAAATCAAAGATGGTAGTAGAATTCCTCGTTCTTTACGTTGATGATATCCTACTCATTGGGAATGATGTAGAGACATTATCAAATGTAAATAAATGGTTGGCTGACAAATTCCAAATTGAAAGATTTGGGAGAAGCGAGCTATGTTCTAGGCATTAAAATTCTAAGAGATAGAAAGAACAAGGTCTTGGCACTTTCACAAGCAAATTATATTGATAAAGTGCTTGAAAGATTCTCTATGGAAAATTCCAAAAAGGGTCAATTGCCGACAAGACATGGAATTACTCTTTGCAAAGATCAGTGTCCAAAGACACCACAAGAGCAAGAGGAAATGAGAAAGTATCCCTATGCATCAGATATAGGGAGCCTAATGTATGAAATGTTATGTACTAGACATG
This sequence comes from Humulus lupulus, assembly GCF_963169125.1. Classification (NCBI taxonomy): domain Eukaryota; kingdom Viridiplantae; phylum Streptophyta; class Magnoliopsida; order Rosales; family Cannabaceae; genus Humulus; species Humulus lupulus. The sequence continues at coordinate 47,561,362 of NC_084797.1, forward strand.
ACATATGTTATGCAGTAGGGATTGTAAGTCGTTATCGGTCAAATCCAGGTTTGGAACATTGGATTGCGATGAAACATATTCTCAAGTATCTCAGGAGAACGAGGAACTATATGCTAGTATATTCAGGTAGTGACCTTGAACCTACTGGATACACTGATTCATATTTTCAATCAAACAAAGATAGTACAAAATCTACTTCTGGGTCAGTATTCACTCTTGGTGGTGGAGCAGTTGTCTGGAGAAGCATTAATTAATCCAGTATAGCTGATTCAACCATGGAAGTTGAATATATAGCAGCTTGTGAAGCAGCTAAAGAAGTAGTTTGGCTGAAAAAGTTCTACACGGATCTGGAAGTGGTTCCAGAAGTGGAGAAACCACTTGTTCTATACTGTGACAACAGTGGAGCAGTGGCTAATTCTAAAGAACTCAGAAGCCACAAGAGAGGAAAGCATATAGAGCGCAAATACCACTTAGTGAGAGAAAACGTACATAGAGGAGATTGTCCATTCTGAAAATTGCATCAGACCACAACATGGCAGACCCGTTTATGAAGACGCTTCCTGCAAAGCAGTTCGAGGGTCATGTACATAATATGGGATTGAGAGAAATTCCTTACTTACTTTAAGTACAAGTGGAAGATTGTTAGGAGTATGTCCTAAAAGCATGTAAGAGACATTTATTATTTCAATGAATAAATAAAGACAATGGTTTATTATTGTTACATTTAGATTATTAAATTATTGTTTGAATAATTTTTTTTTGTAAATATCAGAAAAATTCCATATTCATCATTGAGAATGTGATCTTGTATTAGTACGAGAGAATTAAGATCACATGAATGAATAAAAATAGTCAACAACAAATTGAAGTTATGGAATTCTTTAATTAGGGTTGTAAGAACGGATTACTGAGTATCATGTTGATACAAATAATCTAGATTCGGATTATTGATGTCGTAAGATATCTCGGTAAAGGTGATTTATATAATATGATTATATATGACAAGGATCGATATGAATAAAAGTCTTTATCCAAAAACCATTTAATAATAAAGATTTGTAATTCATATCATAACTGATGATCATTTATAGATCAACCTAAATCCTGAGTGTTCATGAACTCATGTTTATGTTTATTAAAGCTTTTGATTCATTCGTTAAGGTCTCTTCATAGATTGAGGCTAATGACATTTGTTTTGGAGCTTTAATATCATGGATGGCTGGGAACATGTATCAACAATACGGAATCTAATCTTTCCTAACGGATCGTATATTGGTTCCCTTAAGGGTTAATTCTGGAACTAAATGATTTTGAACTCAAATCTATAATTAGATTATAGATTAATTATTCACTAGTGAATTAATGGCACTTAAGGAATAAGAAGTAAATAAGAAAGGTAAAATGGTAATTCTTCCATTCTAATTTATGAACTAATTAATTAGAGGGTTGAACTATTGTAAGTTGGTTAGATTAATGGACAACTTAAAATAAGATTTATGTAAAAGTATATCTATAACATAAAGAGTTCAATTCTGAATTTATAGTGGAGAAATATCAGAATTAATAAATTAACTATTATGATTAAAGAGTTTAATTATTTAGTTTTAATTTATTGGAGTTTAATGTTATAGGTCCATGGTCCCCGAAATGGCTCAAACAAATACTGACAAAGATAAATACAAAAATGGGCAAAATGACTTATTTGATAAGTAAAATATTTTTTCTATGCACTAAACATAATTATTGTATAATTATGTGTAATTCATTTAACAAAAATATAATTAATTTTGAATTGATTTATTTTTGGAATTTTTGGTATTTAAATAATGATGAAAATTGGGAAAATCACATGCCTTCCCTGGCATGGGTTGGGCGTGTAGCACAGTGCACAGACACTGTGCTACACGCACAAGAAGATTCTAGAAGAATCTTGGTTCAACAATTTTAGTTATATAAATATTGAATAAATAATGAGATATTTTAATATGATTAAAATATTATTATTTAAACAAAAATCTGATAACTGATTAATTGTTTAAAAGAACTAATATTAATTATTTTAATATATATTAGATATATTAAATATAGGAGATCATTTTTTCCAGAGCGATACTTTTCAGAAATTGAAAATATATCGTGAAATCTCCCTGAGAGAAATAGAACAGTGCTACAAGCATAGGTCACTGATCTTCACAAATTTAGGTCCAAACTTTATTAGATCTCATGTGTTGAGAACATTTGATAAATAGATTTTTCCTATTGTTTTGTATAATGAGCCCACACTCGTTCTTTGTGTGTTGAGAACATTTTGGAAGATCTTGGTGTGAGATCTCAAGGATTTTTCCATACAAAAAGATAGCAACAAGGAAGGACTTAAGGTAATTTTTTTATTCATCTCTTTGATTCAATATATATATGTATGTGAAGAAGTAGATCTAGAAATATTGTGGGGTTAAATTAACAATTTTATTGTTGTTCCGCTGTGTATAATCTCTGATTTGATCTATAAAAACCAACACTCTGGGCCTACCGAACCTCATATAGGACCTCCATGGGACATACCCCTTTTTCCCTAACCTTTGGAAGTGAGGCTATGCTCCCAATTGAGGCAATGGTAACGACTCACAAACAAAAGAAATTTGATCAAGATCAAAACCACGGGCTACTTAGGGCATCCCTCAATCTAATCGAAGAGAAATGAGAGGCATCGCAATTATAGCTAGCCCATTATCGATTGAAGATTACATGATTTTTCAATTCAAAAGTTAAGGGACACATACTTGGATTAGGTTATCTGGTTCTCCGAAGGGTCTTTTTGGCAAATAAAGATCCCAGAGATGGGGTGTTAGGGCCGAACTGGGAAGGACCATATCAGATCGTAGAGGTCCTATGCGAAGGAACTTTTAAGATAGCCCGGCTAAGTGGGAAATTCCCTCAATAGTTTTATTGTCTTTAATGTTTTCAGAGTTACCATTTATGTAAGGCTTATTTATAAAAGCCATTTCAATTTAATAACAATTGGTTATCTAATAATCAATTGTATCGTAGTTGTTATCACGAGCTCACGTTGTAAAAGCAACCAAGAACGTTTATACGTTCTGGTTACTTGGGGGGCACATAACTGAGGAGAGTTTTTGAGAGAGTTCAGCTTACTCGAATAAGGATTAAAAACTTAGAGTTTGGAGAAGTTGATTATTCAACGACTTTTTAAAGCTCAAATCTTCAATAAACCTAACGCGAACTAAGTTTGAGAAATCACCAAAACCCCTAGACATAACCAGGTCTAAGACCTAATTCCTAATAGGTATAAAGCTACTAAGCTTATTAAAAATCCTGGACATAACCAGGTCTGAGGCCTGATTCCTAACAGGTATAAAGCTACTAAGCTTATTAAAAAACCTGGATATAACCAGGTCCGAGGCCTGATTCTTAATAGGTATGACGCAAATATGCGAGCAAAATCTTAGGATACAACTAAAATAATAATAAAATCTATCTCGATCTAAAGTCAATCCCTAAAATTTTTGATTGTATAAGAACCTAAGGATTCATAAACATGATAAAATAATATACTAAAGGGAACACAAATAGATCACAAGTTAGATGTATATTCAAAACTATATTTTCATCTCGAGGAGGAAAAACCTCAACCTAAGCCCGAAGGAAATTGTTTTGGTCCCAAGGGACCGTTACAAAAGCTTTAAAAAACAATAATAAAAAGGGTGAAAAGTAAAAAATCACTGAGCTCTGTCAGCTCCCTCCAGAGATGTAACGCCCTGGATAGCCAAGACCATTACACTGTGTGTTTATAAAGTGCCAGACTTGCTAAGTAAGTCATTGGTACAAAATCGTGTTACTGAAACTGTAAAGGAACTAGGGTTAAAAGCGTTTTGGTCTCAAAAGTCATGTTTTCATTAAGAAACATTGTTTATGTACACGAGATCCCAAAAATAACAGTTTAAAGGCCATTTACAAAAGTTACAAGATTTAAATACATTAACCAACCATGCTAAGGCAAAACGAGCAGTTAGGTAACCCCTGTCCTGACTCACTCCTCGACCATGGTGATCGAACAGCTGGCTAAATACATTCCACCTCGGAGCTCTCCACCTCAGGCTTGGTCCAGTTTACCCTTGCCTTTACCTGCACCACGTAGCACCCGTGAGCCAAGGCCCAACAAGATAACACAACAACAACAGCATGAACAATTAACAAACATACCAATAACTCATATTGCATTTCATAAAACTCAGATATATCATCAGTCAGTATAACCAAGTATTCCACATACCAAGCATTTCAATTCATATCATTCACAATTCACAGATGATAACCAGGGCTAGCGCCCTCGGGCTGCTCCCTCTGTTATCCTATTGTTTCTGACTACCAGTGGCCATTTCGCGCCCTGTGCGCTAAAATCACATACGGTACTCTTAGACCGTTTTCACATGTCCCATGGCATGATACCAACGTTGACACGATATAACTTTCGGGAGCACTTAGTCCCATCACAATCTCACAACTGGGTGCAGTTTTCTTACCTTTCAATTCACTGATTTCTGATGCCACGAAGCCACAAGCACGATCCTCTACCCCGAGCCTCTCCAAAGTCCTAATCACAACACAAACGAAACATCCTTTGTCACTAATCAATCCAAAGCTACCTCCCCGGAACCAAACCCATACTCTCGGAACCCCCAAATCCCTACAACAATGCACCGAAGACATTCCCCGAACCCCCGGAGCAAAGGCTCAAAATTGAAAATTCTAACATCCTGAAATTGGCCTAACGCCGCGGCGCAGCCCTGTAGAGTCGCGGCACCCAGCAAGTCAGAGACCCCATCATGCCCAAAAACAGCCTTGCGCCGCGGCGCGCTAGAACAACGCCGCGGCGCTCCTTCGCGAGCCCAGAATTCTGGGTTTTTCCCCTGCATTTTCCCCGAACCCAAATCACTCCAAATCATCCCAACTTCATACCCAAGCCCCAAAATTTATTTAAAACCCCACATAGACCAACCAACACCCTATAAACACTATAATCCAACTCAGCTACACAATCACCCACAGAATTCACACTTAAATTCAGACTCTAACACTTAAGCTAAAACTTGAGAAAAGTACAAACTAGTCCTCTAAATCCTTAAACCATAACAACTACGAGATTGCAAACATACTTAATACCCTTACCTCAATCAGAAATTCGACTTGAGCTTCCTCTAATCCAAGCTTGAGCTAGATTCCACCTTAACAAACCAGCTGAATTCCATGCAAGACAAACCATGGCTATCTCTCAATTCTTTCAAAAACCAAATTCAGAACTTAACAAAACAGGGACCAATTCCTTACCTCAGTATAAACCTTGATATATGATTGATTCCACACCCTTAAGCCCTTCACTAGCCTCAAAGAACTCAGTTTAGCTCCTCTTTAACTTTGCCTTCTAGGTTCTTGATTCTCCCTTTCCTTCTTGATCTTTCTAGCCTTCCAAGTCTTAACTTCAGTTATACTTAGCATAAAAGAATCGTACATATCCTTTTCCCTCAGCCAAAGACATCTATACCACTGCCAAAAGACCTTTTTAGCCTCCCTCAAATATCCTTTTCTAACTAAACCTCAAGGGTACACTTGTCTTTTACCTACTTTACAGTTTTACCACTTATCCAACAAAACCTGTTACTCTCTATGGTTACTAAGAGTTACACAAGTTACCAAATCACCAATTACCATTATCTAGCTTTCTAGGACCGTCTCGGCACGTGCGTCACATTGATACCACCACACCCACGTGGTACGATTCACATATCATAATTATCACATAACGTAATACACATAATCACATAACATGCTTAAAATCATATTCATGCATCTAAATCATTAAAATCACACATAATTCCCATTATGCCCTCCAGGCACACTAATCAAGGCCCTTAAGCCTTATTAGTGAATTTGGATTGTTACAAGAGAAGTCACCTCCTTGCCATCCTCCTCAGCAGCTCCGAAAGCTTCGACAGTCTCCGATTGTTCCTGTGAGAACCAAATGTTGAACCAAGCAAGATATGGGTCCCACTGCTCAGGCTGCATGAAAGAGAAGTTCCCATCATGGTTGAAGGCCCAGCAATGGTAAAGCATCTCCTCCATTTGAGCCGATGACTCTGTAGCTTCCTCCTTGTCCTTAGCCTCGACCTCGATCAACTTCTTCTTGAGTTCTTCATTTTTGGCCTGAAGCTAATCCACGCGATGGCTCGCCTCTATGACCTGACCCTAGGAGGCGGACAGGATGGCTTTTATAGAGCGCTCGCCCTCCTGAGAATAAACTAAGGCAGCTTTGGCGGCTTGCTCACTCTCTTGAGCGACGCCCAGGGCAGCTCGGAGTTCCTCGTCCCTGGCTTTAACTCGAGCTATTCCTTGAAATTGGGTCAGGACAGACTGTAGAAGAATGAAGCAAGTCAAGAATAGTTTAAAAAAAACTAAGGAAAACGAAAATGTTAGGAGAGTGAGAAGGACTCGTAGTGAGGTTCATCCCCATGGCAGATTCGAGGACGTCCTCAAGACTGGGCTCCTCTATAGCCCTTAAATCTCTGGCGCTGGTTCTATAGGCATGGCTGACCATGTGGCTTGTCGTCTTGTACACAATACCCCAAAAAGCCTCGGGGATCTTGTCCAGGTTGTGTGGCTTGACCAAGATCTGAATAGTGGGAGCCTCGCCTTGGAATACTTGAGGATTTAAGGGAGGTATGTGTCGAGGAAGAGGAGGAGGAGCTTGTTGAATCGTAACTGTTATTACCGGAGCTGGGGGGAAATTCTTTTTGTGGCTGCTCCTGGGTAGAGCTGGCACCCTTGTCCTTAGCCAGAGATTTGGTGGTACCACCCCATCGTCGGAGCTATTTTATTTGTCACCCTGGGCCTCTTCACCATAGTTATAGCTCCGGTCCCACCAGCGTTAAAAGCACCCCTCAAATCCAGGGCTCATGGCAGCTCAATCTCTTCACTTGAAAAAGAGCAAGTAGAGGATTCAGTTTACAGAAGTAATTATTCAAAAGTATTATAAACATAAAAGAAGAGCAAGAACCCTACCCTCCGGGCAAGGGGAGGAATCTATTATGATCAGCTCGGGGTTATTGACCAGACTAGGCACAACCTCTAACTCTTTGATTAACGAGGGTAAGGGAGAATCTAAAATTATGACTTCTTGGATCCTAGGGGGTTCAAGTCCTTCCTTGGGGCTAGACTCATCTACGTACTGCCTAAAACCAGGGGCATACGCACCCTGGCGCAGGGAAGGCCAGGACCTATGGTTTGTCACATACTCCTAAAAAATGGTGGACCTAAAATGAAGAGTGTGGTCAACTATGATGGTACCTTTGGGGTAGTTATGGTCATAGTGTACCACCAAATGGTCCACGCACTGGAGGAGGGTTGTGTTTAGGTCCGGGTCAGTGGGGTGACGACTAACGAGCTAGTTAGGGTTGAACTAAATTAGCCTATAAGTGGCAGTAGCTCGATCTAACCCTCTGTAGGGGTATGGGTTACCATGACCGAAGGGGTCGGCTACTGCCCTGGACACAGCTCGCTCGGGATCGGTCCCTTGATTATCTTCAGGAGCTCGCCTTTTACGCACCAGCAGTGCCACGTCTTCTTCCTCCTCGACGTTCTCATTGGCTGAAAAGGCCTCTAGAGGAGGAGGGAGCTCGAGTATGACTGGAAGAGAAGCTCGGGTCCTTAAAGCTAGTGTCTGGCCCTTTCTAGTCAGATTGCAAGCCACTATGGTGGCATCATTCACAATTTGATGATATTCTTTCTCCCTTGGAGGAAGACTAGACAAGGTCTCGTACTGACCCCCAAGGGTCACATACCGCTCTGTCCTCGCGAATATATCTGCACAAAGAACGAAATCAGTCAGAATCCTTATATATATATTGCACAAATGATAAAAAGTTCATGTGCTGAATTCATAAAGATAGAAGACTTACGAGGACGGTTGAAGTATCGATGCTCATAGTTCTTGAACCCATTAGACATAAAGAACAAATCTTTATAGTCATTTGGGTGTTTGGGGAGGTCGATGACAGAGGTGGAGTAGGGGAAACGAGTGAGGTAGTAAAAACCATCACCTCGCCTCTTCTAGTTGGGACTGGCCTTGAGATAGAAGAAGTACATGATGTCTGCCGGAGTGGGGACCTCCCACTCATGCCTCAAAAACAAATATTTTAATCCTGTCAAAAGCCTGTATGAGTTTGGGGTGAGCTGGAATGGAGCTAGTTTGATGTAGTTCAAAAAGTCTATGAAATACTGGTCCAATGGGAGGAAGCCACCAGCCTTCAAGTGTTCATCCCTCCAAGCCCCATAGTTATCTTTGAGAGGGGCGCAGCTCCGCTCTCCCTCCAACGCAAGTTGGGCAATAAGGCCATTAGCTCCCATCTCTATCCTATGACTCAGCAGGATCTTGTTAACTTTTCCCTAAGTCATTATCCGAGAGACTATGTGCTCGGCCTCGAAGAATGCGTCGGGGTCAACCACAATTTCTCTCTCCACCACAGGACCGAAATAAGGGATGGGAGAGTTGGAGGAGACCTGCTTGCCTTTATCTATGTTCTGAGCAGAGGAGCTCGTGATGTTCTTCTTTGCGGGTGCCATGATTCAGATCGCCTGGCGACAAAGTGATCTATTAGTAGGCGACCTAAGATGATTTCTAGCTACGGTTGTGGAGGTAAGAAAGTCCAAAGGTTTAAGTGGTTTACTTTGGGGATTTGAAAAATTATATGAGCTAAGCTGCGTCCTAGCCTCAACGCGTGGTCCCATGCATGGTCCTAGGCCACGTGCTTCAATTTCTTAAAATTCCTTGATACTTCGGGATTTTTGTGTCAGGTCTGTCAAAACCACTACTTTCCTTTTGAAAGCGGTTTAATGCAAAACCTCCTAAGGAATCGTAACCTTTAAGCTACCTAGGATCAAACCTAAAACCCCTTCGGCTTATACACCCCAAACAGGTATTCAAACCAATTTACCATTAGAATTGTCTTTGAAAAACTCATAAAGTTTGCCCAATTTTATGAAAACCTTGTTTCTAAATAAGCCTAATATCTTGCATTTAGCCTAAATCGAATCCTATCACCTATTTACAAACAGACGTATCCTAAACGACATTGGGCAAAGGATGTTTTTCACAGTAGAAAGAAAAAAAAATCACTAGAAAACAAGGAGTTGAAAAATTAAAACCAGGTGTCGAAATACTTACAGTTGATATGATCGTCTTAGAGAAGTGCCCATACGTCCAGGGGAAATTTCTTGAAAGCCTCTGAGAATCCAAAAGGCGATGGAGGGTTTTTGGGAGAAGTTGGAGAAAAAAAAAGGAAATTTTGTTTTTCAAAAAGGAAATATTTCGAATGCAAAGGTTGTGAGGATTCGGGTCTGATCACCCTATTTATATGTAAACTACGGGAATTAATTTGGGCCATCTGATTGGGTTTGCTCGAGATCCAAAGTCCAAGATTAGATGAACCATATGGCGGCAAAAAGTTGACAGGACAGTTGTCACAGTCCTCGAAACCAGAATGGACGCCAATTGCAGGCAGCCACGTGTCCAGTACTTGAGTAGTGGGTAGGCACGATTTTACATGGAAGAAGCCTAAAAGCCCCTACTGTGCATGTCAGAAAGTGATGAGATCAAGTACGAGTAAGAGCTTGGGGAACAAATGTTGTACCCTAAAATTAGCACGAGTTCAATTACTAAGCTTGGGTACAGCTGATAGATGAATATGTGGAAAAATAGCCAAGTAGGTTATTTGGTTAACGATGATGTGAGCAGCTCGAGACTTAGTCTAGTCTGTACATGATACACATGTTATTATCAGATCACCTCTTAGGATGACAATTGAGTTCGAGACTTATAATGACCAAATCCAACTTTGGGTGCTCTGAGTTTACTGTGAGCTAGGTTCAGACATGTAGAGTCCCAGAATGTTTGCTTAGCCTAGTTAGATAGTAGGAGGAGTAGTAGTAGTAGTAGTAGTAGTAGTAGTAGTAGTAGTAGTAGTAGTAGTAGTAGTAGTAGTAGTAGTAGTAGTAGTAGGAGTAGTAGTAGTAGTAGTAGTAGTAGTAGTAGTAGTAGTTAGTATTAGTTAGTAGTATGCTAGTTACCATGGATTTTGGTTCAAGTCGGGACTTAGCTGGAAACTCATAGCAACAGTTATGGATTTTTATAAGTTTAACCTATAGTATAAGAATATTAATTATAAGCTAAGGTTTGATTAATATTGCTGGTCCTAGATATATTATTTATTATAACCTAAGGTTTAGATAGAGTCAATAAGAGCATGACACTTGTCATAATCATGATTATTAAGGAATTAAGTATTTTGATGAATAGTTCTAATAAAAGAAAGATCAAGAAGCTCTAGAACCTTCTAGAATCTGTTAGGATCGTATTATGACTCATTCAAAGTTGTTTATCCAATTCAAATTATGTTGAAAAAGTGCAAATACGTGTTAAATATATGTATGTATGCCGATATATCGCAGCTTAGGGGTCGATATATCGCCTAACAGAAGATACGAAAAACACGTCGACTTTGCACGAACGATCGAACAAGCCTCAGGAATATTGGGGGAGTCGATATATCGCCTAGTGTGGGCGATATATCGGCTCCATGAGTATAGTTTATAAAGTTTGACTTTTTGAATTTTTAAAAATACCCTTAACAACTTAGACCTGCCTTTGAACGCTTTTGACCGAGTTATGGGCGTCAGTTGAACGAACATTCAAATATTTTTTATTTTATAATCATTTATTTATTCAAATTAAAAGGGTTAGTTTCACTCCTTGAAATCTTTAAATAGGACCTAGTGCTCAGCCATTTTCACCATTCTTCAAGCATTTGATCAGAGCCTCCAAGGTGCTAGTGTTACTATAGAGAAATATACTTGGGTTTTGGGTTAAAGCTTTTATAAACACTTGGGAAGTGAGAAATAGTGTGATTTCGGTATTGGGGTTTAGACCAATTCATAAGGTCATTCAAGGTATTCCTATTCTTTAAGTCCAGTTCTTTATAATTCTTTAGTTTTCTTTAGTTTCTTTTATTCAGAGCCTAACTCTTGTTATTGATTCTTCATTAGGTATTTAAGTTCTTGAAACTTAAGGTCTTTCTTGGTAAGCTTCTTCTTGATGGTTTAGTTCCCATATTCATCTTTATTCTTAAAGATTCTCACCCTTTTCTATTGTTTGTTTATAGGAGTTTCTAAATCTCGTTCTTGTTTCCAAATATCCCGGGTTTTGGTAAGGAAAATAGGATAGATTTATATGCTTATATGTTATGATATGTTATGTTATAATATGTTTATGTTATGATATATATGAATATGCCTTGTAGTCCTTGCGGCTTATAGTTGCTTAGCTAGCAAACCTCCATGCTTTTATGTCGCTTGAGGCTTATAGTTACCTAGCTAGCAAACCCCGATGTTTTTATGTTGCTTGGGGCTTATAGTTGCTTTGATATCAAACCCCAAGATTACCATGATCATGGGTTAGAGTTGTGATATATGTTTTATAGTATGTGGTTATGATATAGTCTTATGCTCTTGATTTATGATATATGTTGTTAGTAGATTTTCCTTGCTAGGCATTAGGCTCACTCCTTTATTTTTTTTAGTGTGATGTAGGAAAGTGATTATGGAGGCGGAAGGATTCTTGGTAGTTTGGCTTGTGTGTTAATGATGGATAGACTGAGTGGACTGCATGTCGATCGAGGATGACGTTTATTTAGTCTTTTGAATTATGTTGCTTTTGAAATTCCGCATTTAGTTTTTGAACAATTGATTTAAAGCTATGTTTTATGTTTTACAAACAATGGGTACCCATGCCATACTACATTTTAAATTTATAATTTTATGTTATTGATACAATAATTATTTTAGAGTTTTAATAAAGTTATGATTATTTCTTATGTTTTCTCCAAAAGTAGTAGCTAAGTCTAGTAGTTTTTAATGGTCCAAGGTCTTAGAAATAGTTGAGTCATTACAAGATAGACTTTGAACATGAGCTCGGGTGAGATATTCAGCTCATAGAAACCTGGATAGAGCGCACACTAAAGGATCCCAAGAGATTTGGAGGTTCCTTATACGCTCATTAATGCCCAGGCTGTATCGCATATTTTTCATTTATTATCTGAGATAGCATGAGTAGATTCCAATTTGTTATCAAATGATATCCCAGTGTAAATGAGAATAATCTGTATTAAATGTATACCTTATTTATTCACGCTGCTACCCAAACCTGTCCAAACTATTTCTCTATAAATATCAGGAATAAAGGATAGGGAAGGGGGCGACCATTTTTGTATTACTAAAACTCTGCAAAAATTGAGAGAGAAAAGCAATAACATTGTCTCGTGGACTAGGTGGATTTTAACCACTGAACCACGTCAAATTTGTGTGTGTTCGAGAGAGATTTAATTATTTCATTATGGTTTATAATTTAGCACTAATCTACCTATTTGATTTCTTAATTTACCGTTGGCAAAAAACCGCGTCAACAACCACCAATTATTACTTAGACAATTTTTTTTTAGTTATGTGTTTATCATACATGTTTTGCCCTTAATATGACCAATAACCTCTAATTAATTCAATTCTTAATGTTTTCGTTCAAAACATTCATTTCTCGTAGAATTTTTTATTCAATAGACACATTTTGTCCATGTTATTACGAGATATTTACAAGGAAGTGTGCTAGACACACTCAATATTGCCAATTATTGTTATTATAACAAGTATTGCTTAACATGTGAGATTTTTGAACAGCATATAAGTATACAACTTTATGAAATGAATTTGAGTAGCTGTGTTAGCTCGACTAAACTAGTTACTTTGAAAGTGACCAAGGACTTACCTCCTCGATCACTTGGGGGGATATAGGGTATACATAATCTAAGCAAATGAGGAACAAATCACAACTAGTAGCACTTAGAAAAAAATTCAAAATTTATAAAGTGTTATATCAAGTTAAAATTAACAACTTGTATATTATATATAAGGCAAGAAAATTACTACAAAAAATAATTGATATTAAAGGCTGCTCGATCAACACCAATGTTTTTTCACCACGAACCTAACAATTCTGGTGACTGAGAAATAAAAAAAATTACTGCCAAGGACACTTCCCCTCAAGGCTTGACCACCTTCGTATCGTCCTGCTCGGGCCCCTGGTCGCCATCAGGACTCAAGTAGACTTCCAAAGAAGCAGCAGCTAACTCTTCCTTCTTGCAGGCTAAACATTTGGTAATCTCTTTATCCCGAAGGTTGGCGGGCAGATAGTTGAAGTTGGCTCCCTTATTGTTTTTCCAAAATATGAAAAAACAATTGAAGGTCGCACTCCTGAACCTTGTTAGGTCCGAAGAATGTGAATCCTTCTATTTGGCTAGCTACTCCTCGAGTGCCTTTTTCTCATTCGCTAGCTTCTGGTGCTCTGCCTCCAACTGCTTTACGCGCTCCTCAAGGTCTGTCCTCGTCTTCTCAAGCTCCTCGATCTAGCGCTTTTGCTTTGTCCCTGCCTCCTCGAGCGCCTTAATCACCTTGCCCTTGTTTTCAACCTCGATGATTTTGTCCTTCAGATCATCCTAAAGTTCCTTGCAAAGGTTGTAGTTGATAGTATTTGAGTCCTTGAAAGCACCAAAATGTTGACCAATCCAAAAGGCAGTTAAAAAGTTTTTTTGTGAAAACTTTCCACTTAGCTTTTAGAGAAAAAATTCCCACTATTTTTCCAGAATTTTCTCGATGTATAAACACGATCAACTATATCCCTAAGCCTAAACCATTTTCTTACTTTCCAAACATATATTTTCCTAGAAAATTAGTAATTTTTCTGAGGTTTGCTCAAGAACATCAAGAACACAAAAATCCAGAAGTTCAAAATCCTCAAGAAAGTAGTTTAATCAAAGCATGAAGTTACAAAGTAAAGCAAATGCAATCCCAATATCAAGAAACTTACTGTATTGAAGATTGAGAAAGGTTCTTGAGTAAAAATCGAATTTGGGGTTTGAAGAGTGAAGAACAAGGCTTTGGTTTGAGAGGATTTTAGAGAGAGGAAGCTTAAGAATTTTCCAAAAGCGTAAAGAATGAAAAAGGAAAAGGTAGGACTTTTATTGGCCATGGTTTGCATGCGAGTAGCTGACGTCATAAGAAAACTTTTCGTCATTAGTTTCTAGTATATATGACGTCAGACGCATGGGAGAATGAAAAGTTACCTCATTTTTCCAAGAAGTACCATCATTGCTGCCTCAAAACATGGTTTCAGATTGTGTTGGGAGCCCAAAAGTCGTCAATCAACTCACCTAGGAAGTGTGATCATGTTTTATAAAGGTGATATGAATGTTAAAGGTGTCAGAATTTGAAGAAGCGCCAACCTGGTCGTAGCATGCAAGTTTATCCAGTACTGGTCACAACATGATAAACTTGGGGGAAAATGTTTAATATAAGTTTGGAATTAGTGATGTGGAATTTGAAGAAGACACGTGGCAATAAAACGACATCAACTGTTGAGAGCTAGTCGAAATGAGATAGCTGCTCGAGGAAGCCATACAAACACAAGGAGTCATAATCAGCTTGATCCAAGTGTCTTGCTTGAGAAGGAGCAAGTAAGCATTATCCATCGAATCTACTCGGAGACAGACGCTGCTCGATATGCAAGAAAATTTCACCGCATGATCCGAATTTCATGAGATATTGTGAAATATCCCAAGATATTTTTGTAACTGATATTTGAATGTATTTTTCCCGTATTATTTGAATTTGTAATCAGTTGTAACAATCTCACACTACACATGTAAGGTCTAGATTAATTTGTAAGGGCTCATAGCCAAATAACGGACTCTATAAATAGAGATCTCTCTTAGTCCTTATCGATAAGCTAAATTAGTTCGCACTTTACATACAAAACCCTACTGAATTGTATTATCTCTCAGGCTTAATAAACGTAGTTGAACCTTATTTCTTCTTGATCTTCGGTCTAAGACTTCTTTGATTAATAAAAGTGCATATGGACGTAGGTCATTACCAACTCTTGGAGTCAAACCATTATAAATTCTTTGTGTCTTTTACTTGATTTCAATTCTCTAAATCTATTTCTGTCGTAACTCAGTGTCATTGACTAAAACGTTGGTCAATAATTATCCTTGGCAATCAATTTATTCTCTAACGAACGTACCATACCACGCAATGAGGAGATAGTGGCAGGCAACCTCAACACATCCACACATTCATCCAATTCTAACATTGGTATCTGAAAAAGAATGGGAAACGTATTATTAAATTTCACAAATATTGTTTCTGCATAAGCATAGGATTATAAATTATAAAAATATCCTATACTTACAGTGTCTGACTCAAACCCCCCTTGCTCTTCCACCCATTCAAGTACATACTTGAAATCATCTTTACACCAAATACTTAAATAGCATATGGACCTATCAACATAGTCTTCCTTCCAAACAATATGGTGACAATAAAAATCATATTGCATTGACAACGGTTATTATGCACCAATAACTAAAAAACAATGGATTAATGAAAATAAGAATAAATTAAATACTTGAAAAAATAGATGCATCCTCCTATGAACATGGTTGGTTCGTCATAATGGTGTCAAATGCTCTTCCATAAATTCTTATAGGCCAACGATGCCCAATTAACACGGCAAACAACAAGAATATCATTCAAGGATATTATACCACCCTCAAACTTCCTAGCATCATATAGAGACATATTAGGCATTAAAAATACACTAGCTAAAAACAACAAGAATTGTGGAGCAAAGGACATGTCTGCCAATTGACATTATCTCACTTTTTCCTCCAACACTAGGATAGTATCCAAAGAGCCATCCTCAATGTTGAACCTAGACAAAAGCCATGATATAAGATTTCTTCTCATGTTATAGTCTTTCATGCCAAGCAATATCCTGAATCTTATTTCTTTCACCACCTCCTTTTGAGCCCCACTTAAATTGGAGATTAGGGAAAAAAGCCTGTGCGGTAAGCATCTGTAATCTAACTTCTTCCCTTCAACCATTTTCAAGTACCCTTTCATGGAAAAATTCACCAAACACTAAAAAATCGGTGAGCAAACTATGATAAATTGTCACCAAATTAATTTCATGTGAAAAGCCAACAAACCCAATAAAAATACAGCAGTTACCACTCATATATACATATTAGACCAAAACAAAGGAAAAATGAATGAAATAAAGCTTTCAATCAACTACAAAAAAAATATATAGCTCGTAAATTGTTATAGGACATGTGTCAACACCGTTAAGAGTATTATGAAAGTAGGAAAATATGTTAAGAAAGCTTAATTATGCTAACTCAATGTGTTCGAATAATTTCCCCCCAAAGTAACCATTGTGCTTACAAATGTAATCAAACTTCTACCGTGCGTAATTTATCATTGTGTAACAGTAACATATTGCTTCTTTTGAACAACAAAATAACATACAAACACGAAATGATGTATAAACAAAACAATCAACAACGAACAAAATTATAAGTGTATGGACTGATTTTTTTTTTTAAATTCACGTAACTTCATTCCAATCATGTTGGTATGTTCTTAGAACAACATCACATCATGAGAGTTATATAGAAATAATTGATTCATAAAACTACCATGTCACCAGCAAATAAAATGATTCTATCAAAATAAATAACAACACTATATAATGCAATTAACTTTCTACCAAAATTACTTAAAAGAAACCAAAAAATATGACAATGACTTTCATCACACAACTGGTGTACAAGATAATTGTTAATCAATGCAATCATTATCTCAAAGCACATTTAGTAAGGAGAATTAATGATGCACATACATACATAATCATTTATATCAAATGTAGAACACCTTCTTCTTAAATTTTTTTTAATAAACTTGAATTATTATCATCTTTCTACCAAGCCTTATTATATAATTTACTAGGTGCAAGCAATGTGCAATGTACATTTACTTGATTTTATTTAAAAAATTTATTAAATATATTTATTAAGTTTTTATGTTTCTCAGATAAATTTTAAATAAATAAATAATATTATATATATATAAAAGAATCACATAAACATATTAAAAGAAAAATTAAACCTAAAATTATTTATAATTTTTTCAAAAAAAAAAAAATGATAACATTTTAGATTGTAAACTACACTATTTCATGTATAAATCATTCATGAGATTATTCAAATGAGACATTTATAATTGGAGATGAAGTTTGATTATTCTTGATTGAAGATAAATGATATTCTAATTTCTTATGTAGTTACATAGTCATACTATTTGTATACACACACAACACCTATATATAATGTATTTATAATGATTGTCGTTATTTAATATGAATCTGTATATATATATTCAGTTAAGTTACATTATCTAATAAAAAAACATATGTTTTCTTAATTAATATAATAAATAAAAAAATTAATAAAATTAAGATTATGTATTATATATTATTATAATAATGATATTTTTTTATATTTGAATTTATCTTAATATAATTATAAATTATTTAGTTTTGTATTAAATATTAATATAAGAATGATATTTTACAATATTTGAATTTATATTAATATAATTAATAAATTTCTATTCTTAATAACTTTTAAAAGTATAGTTTGTTAAATATTTGTAATATTCCGTTAAAGTTAAAAAAAAAACTTTTAAACCAAGAATTTTTGTTATCTACACATTTTTTATATATACTAGGTGCAAGCAATGTGCAATGTACGTTGCTTAGTTTTATTTAGAAAATTTATTAATTCTTTCTATTAAGTTTATACGATTGTCATGTGAATTTTAAATAAATAAACAATATTATATATAAAAGAATGACACGAATATATTAAAAGAAAAGTTAAACCAATACATCGGTTATAATTTTTTTTAAATAGTACAATAATATTTTAGATCACAAACTACCATATTTAAGGTACAAAACATTCATGATATTATTCAAATCACAACTCAATGATTGGAG
Organism: Humulus lupulus; assembly: GCF_963169125.1. Taxonomy (NCBI): domain Eukaryota; kingdom Viridiplantae; phylum Streptophyta; class Magnoliopsida; order Rosales; family Cannabaceae; genus Humulus; species Humulus lupulus. Next base: position 47,579,378 of record NC_084797.1, read on the forward strand.
AAGAAAATTCTTTATTCTTGATAGAAGGTAAGTGTTATTATAATTTCTTAATTAGTTACACTCTCATACTATTTGTACACACTCGCGACTTATATATATAATATATTTATTATGTATTATATATTATTGTAATAATAATATTTTATAGTATGTGAATTTATATTAATACAATTATTAAATATCTAGTTTTGTATTAAATAATATTATAATAATAATATTTGAATTTATATTAATATAATTACTAAATATTTATTCTAGCAAAATTTTATAAAAATTAGGATTATATATTATTATAATAATATTTTATAACATTTGAATTTATATTAATATAATTATTAAATATTTAGTCTTATATTATATATTATTATAATAATGATATTTTATAACATTTGACTTATATTAATAATAATTAATAAATCTCTCTAGTATTAAATATTATTATAATAATAATATTTTTATAACATTTAAATTTATATTAATATAATTAATGAATATCTAATGATATGTTATAATATTTGAATTTATATTAATATAATTAATTAATATTTATTTTTAATTGATTTTAAAAGTACATTCTATTAAATATTTAGAATATTCCGTTAAAATTTAACAAAAGAAATCGTTAGAGCCAAGAATTTTTGTTATCTGCGCATTTTTATGTATACTATACAAGCAACGTGCAATGCATGTTCGTTTGATTTCATTTATAGAATTTATTAATTATTTTTATTAAATTTATATATTTATTATATAAATTTCAAATAAATAATATTTTATATCAAAGAATGACATAAACATATTAAATAAAAAATTAAACTAAAACATTACTTATGATTTTTAAAATATATATAATATGATTATCTTTTTAAACATAAATGATAATTTTTTTAATAAAAATAAAAATTATGTGTTATAATGATATTTTATAATATTTAAATTTATATTAATATAAATATTAAATATCTAATCTTGTATTAAATATTATCATAATAATAATATTTGAATTCATAACCATATAATTAGGAAAAAAAATTAAGATTATATATTATTATGATAATATTTTATAACATTTAAATTTATATTAATATAATTATTAAATATCTAATATCCTAGTATATATTATTATTATAATGATATTTTATAATATTTAAATTTAAATTTATATTAATATAATTATTATATATATAGTCTTATATTAAATATTTAAATTTATATTAATATAATTAATAAATATATATATTTTTGATTAATTTTAAAAATATATTTGGTTAAATATTTAGAATATTATATTAAATTTAACAAAAATAAACAGGAAAAAAAATCGTTACGTACATTACTTTTTATACAGAAGATATATAATTTATATTTCCACAATAATAAAAAATAAAAAAAATAATTTTCAAGACTAATAATTAAATAAAGGGATAGTACAAGAGCGGACTCGCCACACAAGGAGAGCCACGTGACACAGTCGTTTCTCATTGGTGCAAGTGATGATCTTCTGCTGACACAAGCTGATGTGTTGTCAGTAGTTCATTGGCCTTTCACGCAAGTAATTGTACGATGATGTTGACATCTTACACAACTTATTCTCCTCAAAATTGGTTCTCTCTTTTACATCTGTTTACAAATAAGTTTTAACATTATATAATTATATTATTAAATTAAGATAATTAACGCGCTTTAGGACATAGGAGGGCTCATTTTATGTATAAATATATCTATTATTATTATTATTTTTTTTTTTTTTTTTTGTTCCTCTTATTCATTTTCCTCTTTTTGGGTGGGTAAGACCTGAAAAAGATGGACAAAGAGAACAATAATGGAAACGATGGAGAAGTGGATGAATAAGGCATCCAAAATGGAAGTTTTGTGGTCAAGAATAAACGTATATATATATACATACACCATAAAATCTTTCTCTTCCTTGGGTTTCCTTCTTGAAAGTTTCTAGGGTTTTTTCTATCTTTGTACCCTTTCCATATATAGTTCTCGTACCTGTTTGTTTAGTAAAGTTTTTTGGGGTTTTTCTTTTTCTGTTTTCTCATTTGTGGAAAGAAAATTACAGATTTGGTGTAGTTGGTTTCGGGTAGTGAAACCCATCTATGCTTCTCCTAATAATGGAAACCATTTCAGACATTTTTTTTTCTATTTTTGAGTAAGATTCGTTGTTGATGAGATATTTTGGTCGTCACTATTGATCTTCTCATCTCAGATTTTCGACCGTACGTGTACTTGTTCAGAGCTCTTGAGTTGATATAACATCTATTTTAGGTATATATATATATATATAATAGCTCAAAAATGTTATACCCATTTTGAGTTTTGCAAGATATCTCATTATTATTATTTCATGGCAGATGGTGAGAGGAAAAATCCAGATGAAACGGATCGAGAATGCCACAAACAGGCAAGTGACATTCTCGAAACGTCGAAGTGGGTTGTTGAAGAAAGCTCGGGAGCTCGCTGTTCTCTGCGATGTCGAAGTTGGTCTCATCATTTTTTCTCAGAAAGGCAGGCTCTATGAGTTCTCAACCACCGAGTACGTTTTTCTCTTATTATTCCCCATATCTACTCTCTTTATTAATTAGAATTTTATTATGCTTTGATCTGAGAATTTTGAATTGCAAAAAAAAGTGCAATTTTGATGTGATTGATTTTTGGTTGAATAATACATATATATATATATATATATGAAATTGTTTGAACTGGTTGAGTTGATGAGGTCTGCAGTACTGTGTCTCTGCAAGGATATGAGTTTTGTTAATTAGGTGTTGGCGCATTTAGTACGCTTAAATCTCAATTCTAATCTTGAATTGATCTTGCTCATAACTTCACTTTTGGCTCTAATTAATTCATGAATTAGGATCAAAGCCAGTAGAAAAGTATTATTGCAGCCTATGAGCAAAAAAACATCTCAAGATATATATAGTAAAATCTTACACTTGATTCCATCCTCTTTCGGGTACCTGGGGATAGCTAGCTGTTAATTTGTACCTGAAGTTGCTTTTGGTTTAATTCTATATGATAACAAATATCGCCAACGCTATGTCTTTCTCTTTATTGCTATAGTAATATAGTACAGGTATAATTTAACTTGTTATCCTTCTTTTCAATTTTTTTTTACCGCCTTCAGTATCACTATCAAGACGTACAGTATTTTAAAAAAAAAAATAATACAACGTACATTTTGCATAAATAATAAATTTGACAACTTAGATAGAAGTCCCATCATCACTGGGGCAAAAAGGGGTAGCAATATTAGTATTGATATCAACAAAAGTTTGAAATTTCTACTTAATTAGTACATATTTGTATTAAAACAAGATACATATGTTTCTACTATATATATAAAGTTTCTTATAGAGGGATCACTGAGATTTTATGGAACTTTGGATACTCAATATCTTGAAAAAGAACAAAAGGCAAACCTTCTGACTGTGTTGCTTGTTAAATTGCTAACATTAGACTTAAATATCTCGAGTATATATATTTCAGCATTTTCTTCCGAGCCCTATGCTAAATCCTAACCTAATAAATTCGTAACAAATGCAAGCCAATTTACCATGTGAGGTCTGTATATAGTTCTATCTTACTAAGCATATATATTAAAACTAAGCAAGACTGTATAGTTAGAGGTGTTAATGTGGACAAATGAATGCTTACACAAATTCTAATGTAGATACATTCAATACAAAAAATCATAGTCTTAATGGTAACTTCGAAATAGTAACTTCAAATTCACTTTTATTTTATTTTGAATCTAAAATCCTTCTCCAATCATAATTCAACTCTATCTTCAAATAAAGAAATGTATTTTTCAACTTCGTTAATAAAGATGACACTGTTCATTTGAATCCAAAATAAATTATTATAAAATCATTATTTTATAAAAAAATTATTGTTTAAATATTTTTATTAATATTAATATTATATATTATTGATTAATTAATTAAATTGATTATTGGTGATTAAGAAGTATAAACGAAGAATAATTTTTTTTCAAATAAAATTGGAAATAATAGATTGGAGAAGAAATAGTAATTTAATGTAATAAAAATAGTAAAATGAAGTTGAAGTTGATTTAAAATAGAGTTTGAGTTGGAGATGACATTAGACATGATATATATTGAAAGTGTTTTTAAAACTTAATTAATAATAAGTTTAGGAATTGTGGATGATTTTGTGTTGTTATTTAAAGCTTAACTGTTTGTAAGGTTTTCGATATCCCAAAGCAATAATTTCAATAGCACCTTATAAAAATGTACTTTGACAAAAATAAGTTATTTTGAATATTAATAAAACGATATAATCAACAATAAATTTTCTATATATTATCATTGTCAAGTATATATGCACAGAAATACATCATATACTATTTGTCTTATTAAAAATATGTACTTTTATGATTAAAATTCTATATTACATAACTCTACTTTATTTCTGTTTTGATCATGTTTTAAAAATTTATTGTCTCCTGTCAATGTATTCTAATAATAGATCAGTAATTTAAAACTTATTCACATATCTTGTAATATCAAAAAATCTTTTAAACTATATAAACAATAATTAAAAATACGTAAACTTTATTTTGCTTTTCTTCTTTAAAACGAAAATAAAAGCAAAGTCAAGCAAACCTTCTATTAATAACAAAACTCTAATGTGACAACATTGAGTGGTAGTATGAGAATTGCTAAGGGGCATTATTAATGTCCAACATTACAAGTAGGTGACATACTGCTATTGACACGCAATACAATATTTGGTCTCACTTATTTGAATTTAACAAGTTTTATGGGATATCGCTAACCAATCATGAAGTGCCACCTCATGTAGTGTTGGACACATTAAAGTGTAAAATAGCACCACTCTAATAGTATTGATTGATTACTTGTTAATGAAACTTGTTTCATTTAATAATATCATTAATCCAGTTTAGAACTAAATTTTTTAGAACAAACATTTAATGACAATACATGGACTTCTCATGGAAAGCACAACTTTTCAAATATTAATTGCACATTTTTATGATTTATGGTAGTTTTTAATCATAAATATCTTATATATATATGATTATATACACGCCATAATGTGCTTCTTCTATGTATATAGTTGTTTAATTTTGTATAGCCATTTATAATTACTTGTTATGTCTGTCTTTTTACATCGTATGATGTCAAACTCAGTACATTAATATACCGTGCGTGTAAATTGTGAGGGTATTTATATTATATTAGATTTGGATTTCGATCCAACTTTTTTAGAGCAAGGAAATTCAAAACTGGCTTATATATATGCAGCATTAGGTTTCTAGCTAGTAGTGATCCCATTAAGCTCTAGTGGTGAATCAATTAACTTCAAGGATCACCATCATCATGGGGTGTCTTTAACCATAAGTTTCTCTTTTATATAATTGAACTTTTTCATATGAAATTTGAGATTTGAACAATCCTATTTTTGCAATTTTATATGCATTAAGTTAAGTAGTCCTCAACTACTTTCCCATTCTTATTTTTGCCCTCTCTTTATTTTTTCAGCATTTTCTTTTTAATTTTTTTTTTTTGGCTCGAAAGCTCTATAACTCAGCACATCTCATTCTTACATTACTTTTTATCCTACCTACAAGTTCTTAACGGTGCACGTATAATCACACACATATAGGGAATAGTGGTGGATATTGTAATCAACTTAATATATGGATATAACCCTTCAAACTTTTAATTATCTCTTATACTTTCTCAAAGTAATTGCCATTTATATATTTTCACATAATTAATGATGGTTGTGGTATTTATATATTTTCACATAATCAGTAATCATTTATAGATACGAGTTAGAAACATATAGACTCATAAGAAAATAGGCAAAATAATGTATTCATATCTTCCATATATATATATATATATATATGAAAGAAATCTAAGGAAGATATATTCCTGCACAGGTTCTCCCTTTGAGCATATATTGACACGGCCTAGGGCCCAGAGCTCGGGGCGTGACATATGTAGCTTAAATAATATCATAATTTTGCTCTACTCCAAAATCCCCTAATTAATCATTATGGTTCTTGAAAATGCTTATAGGATAATAAAATGACTTTGATTGATGTAAATTATTTGTTCTATAATTTTTAGACTTGTATATGTGCTTGTGTATTTGTTTGATCAAGTTATGCATATATATATATATATATGACGAAGATAAACCTGATGAATGAAAATACTAAGATATTCTTCATTAATTAAGATATATATATATATATATCCAGAAATTATAAGGCACCCCCAATGTATTGGTATTGAATTTCGTAACAACAAAAGGAAAGAAAAGAAAACTCTTTATTATATATATCTTTAGAATATGTTTGGTTTCGAATGAAGCAATATGATTTAAATTATTGGCATCCCCGTGAAATAAACTTGAGTTAATAATCTTTCGCTTTGGATAGTAGAGAAATGATTCCAAACAACTTTACCTAAAATTGGATATGGCTTAATCAATAGTTTGTTCTTGATCAACAATAAAGAATCTTAAGCCAATCAACCATATTATCTCCAAGTTGTTGACCGGATCGAATTTTTGATGTGGCAGTTTATGAGTCAGAAGCCAATCAACCACATTATCTCTCTTTCTTTTGAGCCCTATTTTGCTTTGAGCTATCTGATATTAAAACTTATCATTTTTAACTTGCACATCAGTTAAGTCAAAGATTGGATCTAATAGTCCATACTGATCAGTTGTGCTGTGTTCAATAAGTCAAAAGATTAGACAACCGATGATACAAATCCATGACTTAATTCTTTATTTGTATGTTGTGTGAATTGTGTTACATGTTGATACAAATCCATGACTTAATTCTTTAAAAGTCACTGCCCAATTTCAAACCCAAATTTCCTCCAAAGGGTTTTCTAGGACCCACATATTTCATTAGGACACCCATTGGGCATCTTAAAATGTGTTTTTAAGGACTCTCAATGAGTGTTCTTAAAACTCTAAAGACCTTTTTAAGGCCTTGCATTTAAGTGTGTACTAAAAAGATGAACAGTAAATGATATTTGTAGTAGTGTGTTGAATTATATATATATACTTGATCCATGATTCCACTACAACAAAATGAGTCATTCGTCGCCCCTAATAATGTCCCTAACTAGTCGCCGCTAATAATTCAATCCTAATATTGATTATTAGTGGCGAAAAAAAGGTCGCCCCTAATAATCAAATTAGCGGCGACAATTTTGCCCCCTAATAAATTGAGTCGCCTCTATTAATTGTGCTACCTAGATTAATTTTTGACTCTATAAAGACCCTATCCCGACCCCCGACCTTATCCTGACCCCTGACCTTATCCCGACCCTATAAAGACCCTATCCCATGACCCCCGACTCCATCCCGACCCCTACCCATGACCCCTACCCATGACTCTATCTCGAGACCCATGACTCTATCTCAACCCTATCCCCAATCCCATTTTGACCCCCGACTCCATCCCGACCCTATGCCCAATAAATTAATACATAAATGTACCAACAAAAAATTGGGCAGCATCTTCCCTATACCAATGACCTAGTCATCTGTGAACAGTTAAAAAAAATAATTTATACAACATACAAACATTTCCTAGAACCTACTTCACTAATACATATAAGTTCATAACATTTCGTTATCACCGCAGCGCACAATATGTATTTCAGAACCTACTTCACTATAGATGAATATTTAGGATATTCAAACTCCTCTAACAATTGTAAATTATAATAATAATAATATTAAAACAAGAAATAAGAGACACCTCTTCACTACTACAAAAACACCATTTTAGGGCGCCCACCTAGATGCGAGCCCTAAAAACAGCTCCTGGAATTTTTAGGGCTCGCGTTGCGAGTCTTTAAAGAATTTCTTCCTAAAAACTGATGTGTGTCCTAAAAGTTTGAATTTTTTTTAACGAAATTTTCTGGACATTTTAGGATACTCATTGAGAGTCCTTAAAACACATTTTAGGACTCGCAATGGGTGTCCTAAAAACATATGTGGATCCTAAAAATCCTGAATAAAAAATTTAAGTGTAATATGAGTGGTGACTTTTAAGAACTCACTTTGGGTGTCCTAAAGGAGTATTAAGGGCTCCCAAAGCGTGTCCTAAAACTTTTAAGTAAAAAAATGACAAAAATTTCTATCATTTTTTATTTGGGCTATATTAAGGCATCATTTATCATCAGCACACACAAAGGAAGAAGAAAAAAATCAGCCGCCTCTTTCCCTCTAAAACTCTCTCTTGCCTGCATCAGTACGAGGCCCAAACCGCCGCCTTGCCGCCATCCCCCATCAACATGCGCTAGCTCATTGGACACAGAAGGTCGCCGACCTTCAACCCCCGCGAGCCCAACCCCTCACGCGTCGCCCTCCGCCGCCTAGAGTCGTTCGAAGTCATGGTGGTGCTATGTTTCCTAAACTATTTCGAGTGTTTTCTGACCGCCTCGAGCCACCCCAACCCAAATGACCACCACCAGTGCATTTCTTGTGCTTTGGGCATCAAAACCCACTAAAGGATTGAACTCAACGTTTGTCGGAATTGGAAGTCGCCATTCGCCGGAATCCATGGAGGTTCGAGAAATCATAGTTCAAATCCGCTCATTCTAGGCCTTTCCAAGAAGAACCACCACCACCATGACGCTCCCTGAGACTTGGGCTTCGATGCCCAATCATCATTTTCCTGAACCACTACCGTGGGGTGGTGGTGCCCCCGTTAACGTCGGAACTTCGGCGGGAGATTTGGCTATTGATTAATTTTTAAAAAATTAAAAATAAAATTTTTTAAGACTCACAATGCGAGCCCTAAAAATATTTTTTTAGGGCAAGTCCTAAAAAACCTCAGTTTTTAAGGCTCTCAAATAGAGGACTCGCGCACCGCGAGTCTTAAAAACTTTTTTAAGGCTCGCTAAAAAGCCTTTTTGTAGTAGTGCTTTCAAATACCACCAAAATTAAATTAAAAATAATGACCAAACCTTTTACCAAAACTAAATTTAACCAAATTAGTAATTGCAATGTACCAAATTAATCAAAATAATGAGCAAAACTTTCCATTTTAATTTCTAAATAACAAATTTATCAATAAACACACAAATATACATATATGGATATACATAAACATAAAAATACATAACACATATCTATAGGGATCCAAAAGAAAGAGCTCCAAAAATTACACCAATTTGTTTTCTCCTAAATAGAAACAAAGACAGTAAAATAAAATAAAAATTTATAACACATAAAAAACAAATAATGATATAAATATATATATATATACACACATACATATATATATATATATTCACAGCACACACACACATCTCTTCTATATAATAAGTGTGTAGATAACGGAAATTATTGGTTTTAATGGTTTTTTTTATGTTTTTAGTTAACTTTAATGGAATATTCTAATATATAATAGAATATTCTTTTATATATAACGGTAGATTGTAAAGATGATTTAAACTTAAATCAAATTAAATAATTAAATAAAATAAAATAAGATATTTTACAATGACAATTATTTAAAAAATAATAAAACCATATGTTTTATAACTTAAATAAAATTTAATTAAACTTAAATTTAAACTTTACGTATTAGAATAATATCATTTTAAACATATATATAACATGATATAATCTACTATGAACTAGAAACAAACTTCTTTAAAAAAAAAAAAAAACTAGCAACAAACTTAAATTTAAAATCTATGTATAATATTAATATGATTGAAGCTTTTTTTCTTCATCAAATTCACCAAAAGACATTATGAGTTACATTAGAAACTACTGATACAAATGTATGTATACTACTCTACACTATGAATTTTAATAATTCTTATTTTATTCTATTATTAATTTCTTTTTAAATATTATTGTAATTTATATATATATATGTCATGTAAATGTATATCTATGTCAATGTTATGTTTAGATATTAAATACATAGAGATTATTGATATAAATATTTATATATACTATATAAGTGTAATTCATTCTATTATATATTGAAAAAAAATAAACTGATTTTTATTAAAATTATAGACAATGTTTTGTCCTAATTTTTTAATACATTTATATCATATATTATATTAAACATATTTTATTTATTTTTATGATATTTTTTATTTATTTAAAATTTATATGATAATTAAAAATAATAAAAATAAACATATTTGAATAAGCATGAATATAACTTTAAAACTAAACAAGCGTGCATTGTATATTAATCTACCTAGTATATATATAAATACATATATTTATATATAAAAACACATATACACACATACACATATATCACACATATATATATACACAACACACATATATCACATATATATAAATATACTTAACAAATAAAAACAAATAAAAACTGAAAAAAAAAACAAATAGAAAAAAGAAAGAAAATAAAAATAAAAAAATAAAACAGAAAAAAGAAATTAAAAAAAATATCACACAAACCTACGCACGCATATATATATACACATACATACATATACAACACACAGATATATACATACATATATGTATCTACACACAGCAGAAGAAAAAAAGACAATAAAAATCAAAATTAAATCACTAACATATATATATTTAAATGTATTAAATAATAAACTTAAAAAATTAATAAATAACAACCTAAATATAAAATAAATATATATACATGTATATGGTGGTGGTCGGGGTGTGATGGTGGGGGCGGTGGTGGCCAGAGACACAAGAGATCAGAGAGAGAGAGATAGCAGGTCCGAGGAGAGAGAGAGAAAAGATCAGAGAGAGAGAGAGGGCGGATCCGACAAGAAGGTGGTCGGAGAGAGACAAAATAAAAGAGAAGAATTTGAGGGGCTAGGTTATCGTGGTCACTATTACCTAATAAACTTTGTAATGAGTGGTGATTATTAGCGGCGACACGTGTTGTTGATAATAGTCGAGAAAAAAATTAGGTGGGAAAATTCATACTTTTTTTCTGAAAATTTTCAAAATTATTAGTCGCCCTGAATATTACAAAAGTCATTGCTAATAAACTTTTTAATGATGTGGTGATTATTTACGGCAACACGTGTCGCTGCTAATAGTCGAGAAAAAAAAATTAGATCAGAAAATTTCTACATTTTTTTTTAAAATTTTCAAAATTATTAAGGGACCCCTAATATTACTAAAGTCACCGCTATATAATAATGATCCATATTAAAAAAAATTTATCCACGATGATATTAGCGGCGAAATGTGATTTTGCTGCCAATAATAACATTATTAGGAGTGATTTTAAGTTGTCAGTAGCCCCTAAAAATCATTTTTATTGTAGTGTTCACTCTCATAATAAGTATTTATTAATTGCTACTGGTGCTTCAGATTCATAATAAGTGTTAGCAATTTATCTCCTTTGGTTGTATGGTGGATGAGTGATGAATTACCTGTCTGAATGTAAAATGTTACATATTTTGGATGAAAATATATATGCAATTTTCATAACAATACACGTTGATCTTGTTTCTTTGAGAAAATACCAACACCAAAGAAATATATATATATATATAAATAATAATAAAGATGAAAAAACTATTTTGCTGAAATAAACACAAAAAAAAGTATATATAATATATGCTAGCTGGACGAATAAAACCCTAATATATATAGGCATTATACATGTACAAACCGTTCTTGAGTTAAAATTAAAGTAAGAGATAAATTTATAAGTAAACATCTAAAAAACAAACACATGCAAAACCTGTGCGCCTGTGTTTACTATTGTGAACGAATAGAGAATAAAGAAGGATTTGAAGAAAGCCTTTTCTGTATTATTGAATATTATTATGTCTGAGAAAATCATAGAGGTAATATATATGGGACCAAGACAGGCTAAGCTAACTATCCAACTCAAAGCAGAAAAGAAAGAACTGAAACAACAAACTGTACAACCAATTGTAACAGATAAAGTAATCTAACTAACAACTCAGTGAGCCAACTAAGTGACTCCTTTGACAACTATATATATCTCCTAATATATACATACTGTTAACTTTAAATTACAAATTATGAATTTTTGGACTCTTGAACTTCCACCAACTCCCCATTAAATAACATTTTAAAGATTCCAAAACTTCTAACTCAATGAGATGTGGCATAATATTCTCACCCCTAAATAAATACATCAACCTGCGTCAATAGTCATTAATTTCTTTAAATTCCAAATAAAGGTTTGAGGAATAAGAACTACTTGTATGCATGGGACTTTATAATATGTTACAAGTCTTTCATGTTTATGATGTAAGTTACATAATATGCATGGGCATCTTATAACCACATGCATACACTCGATATATACATATTTATATATTTTTATAAATAATCCATTAGGTTGACCAAACCATAACATACATGGTCATCACCCTCCTTTCAACCTGAACAATCATGTTGGATAATTATAGTATTAGAGACTCAAATCACATTAGAATTTGCCACCAAAAAAATTACGTAAAACTTTAAAAAATTAATTTTTTCTCTTACAGTGAGATCGTTTATTAGTTACATTATTAAATGACTTGCAAGATAATTCAAGTATTTGTGTATTTGAAGCAAAAAAAAATATTGAAAATATACTTTGAAACTTGATAAGCACTCTTTTAAATTCTGAAAGAATTTCTCTCACACAATTCATATTATACATTATGCTCCCGACAACTTTGTAAAATTCCCTTTTATATTACCATTTCAAATTAATTGAAATGTTTAAGCAACTTTAGAAACAGAGAAAAATCAGTGTAAACTAGAGTTCAGTTGTTCTCAGTATCCAATTCTGAAGCACCGAGCGTCTGTGAATTCAGCATTGCAGCACTAAGGATCCACAGCGTCACGGGGCTATGGTTTATGTCTCGTGCTGCTTAGCGCCGCAACATTGTGTATACTCTCAAAACATCTAACACATCACACTGTAGAAAATAGATTAGTTTGATGCGTTTCACATGGTTCCCAACTTCAGATCATCAACATGAAGCACATTATTTCAAAATAAAAATAACATGCACATTTTGATCCTATTAATTCTCTTGTTATGCTTGTTGTTTCTTCAAGAACAAAGCACGTTGTTGAGAGTTAGATCTCTATTTTTGTGACAATGTTATTGAAAATTTTCTAGAGGTTCACCACTTTTTACCACATTGGCATATGTCTTTAGCAGATGATCATGTTTTGCTACTCGTTTCTAAATTGACTGTACTATTGGTTCATTCCCACAGCGAGTTTTAAGGAGATATTACGAACCCTAATGCCCTATACCTGCCAGGTTAAATATGATATAACTTTTTTATAAGCAAGTCACTTCCATATGTTCCTTTATTTCTACGTAATGGTCTGCCACAGTTTTTTTTTTTTTTGGATCAGTTATATATATATATATATATATATATATAAACTGTGTACAAACTCGAAATATCATACGTACGTAGTCTCTCTGATGTGCCTAGATCATTTTTTTTAATATTTCTTCATCAATACTAGCTCCCTTATATTGCCACAAAAAAATACTAGCTCCCTTATATTGCCACAAACAAGCCACACAACTGTGTCTACATCAAACAAGAGTTTTAATAAGTCGGTGAGATCTTGAAATTTTTCTTTCTAGCAAGTCCTTATCAAGGATGTATGAATCAACACATTATTCATCATTGTTTTCTTATTCAAACTCAGATTTATCACTTGAGCCAAAGATTTGACCAAATTCATATGCTTGTTCTTTTCTATGTCACTCAAATCATAGATTGGAGTGACACAACAAATTAACCCATTAATCCTGCAGATTATGTGTGTTGAATTAAAGTTGGCATCTTAAGCCAACTCATTATTAATTTTACGTAGCCATGTGATAACATCACATTCATATATAAATCTCTGCAGCTGGCGCTTCACATTCGTTAACCTATCCCATCCCTTTGGTAATATATGGTAAAACACAACCTTTTGGAAAGTTTGTTGATTTTTAAAGAATATTCAAAGCTTATTATTAAGACACTAAAAGATAATCTTATTGATTCTTGAAGAATATTCAAAGCTTATTAAGACACTTAAAAAATAACCTTGTTGATTCTCTTAACCTAAACAAAAATAAAAAATAAAATCCTGATCTGAAATAAACACAAGCTTGCACTTTATGATTTCAAATGTAAGACTAGATCAATAAAATGCTAATATAGGCAGTACAAAGCTACCTTCATTGAGATTCAAAATCATTATTTCAAAGAAAAGAAAACAACTCAAAAATCCAAAATCTTAAACACATAGTTTTTGTAACTACCAAACCAAAATAAACTGACCTAAATTAATTAAGTCTCTCCAACGCCAGCCATATGCTCCTCCCAAAGGAATTCGGTGATAATTATGCAAAGATTACACAATCTATAGAACTCAAAGAGAAAACAAAAGGCAAGGCAAAGAGATGAAGAGAGAAAGAGAGAGCTACGTATATTGCAAAAGAAGAGCAAATGTTCTCTTACAATAAAATAATCAGCCAAGCCTTATAAAAGGCAAAAGATAATAAAATAACATAAAAGACTAAATTACTAAAATAACCTTAAGATAATAACTCTAACAATAAGCATCGAACTCATGATGCAACAGCAATAAGCATCGAGAGTTTGCCTACTAGAAAGTGAAAAAGAGAAATAGAATGCGACTTAGTAAAGAAGTCAACTATATGTAAAGAAGAAGGAACAAAAGACAAAGTGATAGTGCTGAGCTTTAGATGGTGATGAGTAAAATGACAATCAATCCCCATGTGCTTGGTGCGTTCATGAAAAACTGAATTGTGAGCAATCTCGATGGCGCTCTGATTGTCACAATACATAGGAGTGGGTTGAGAATGATAAACACCCATATCTTCAAGAAACCATCTTAACCAAACAATTTCTTTAGTAGTAGATGACATAGCATGGTACTCTGCTTCAGTGGAAGATTGGGAGACAATAGTTTGTTTCTTAATTTTCCAAAAAATAAGAGAATCACCCAAAAAGATACAGAAACTAGTATCAGGCTTCCAATCTGTGGGATCACGACCATGATCAGCATCAGAGTATGCACGAAGCTCCAAGGAAGAAGTGGAGGGAAACAAAAGGCTTTGAAATATAGTACCCCGAAGATACCACAAAATGCAAAGAACAGCTGCCCAGTGAACAGTAGTAGGAGAGGCAACAAATTGACTAACAATGTGTACAACACATGTAATGTCAGGGCGAGTGATAGTGAGATAAACCAAAATGCCAACAATAGCGCGATACAAAGCAGGATCATGCAAGGGAGTGCCATCAGAAGGAGAATACTGAACGTTGAGCTCAGAAGGAGTGGCAACTACTTTTGTATATATCTGTAAGACGAGCACGCTCAATGATGTCAGAAGTGTATTTTGACTTAGAAAGAAGATAACTTATTGGGGAGAAGGCAACTTCAATACCTAGGAAATACTGAAGAGGACCCAAATCCTTCATCTCAAATTGGGAAGCTAATTGAGACTTTAACACTCCAACTCCATCTAAATCATCACCAGTAATGATCATATCGTCAATATACAAGGAAAGGAGAATATGACTTGCATCAGTACACTTACAAAATAGAGCTTAGTCATGATTACTAGGGAGAACCCAAGAAAAGCAATAACATTGGAGAACTTCTCAAATCATGCTCAAGGAGCCTGTTTGAGACCAAACAGAGCTTTCTTAAGCTTACAAACTTCACCATGATTGTGAGGGACCCCATGAGGAGAAACCATGTAGACCTCTTCATGTAAATCACCATTCAAGAAAGCATTCTTAACATTCAACTGAGATATATTCCACTGACGAGCAGATGCAACTGCTATAAGAGCACGAACAGTAGTCATTTTTGCAGCAAGAGCAAAAGTTTCCTCAAAATCCATACCATATTGTTGAGAAAATCCCTTAGCCATCAATCTAGCTTTGTAGCGTTCAACAGACCCATCATACTTGGTCTTGATTTTATAGACGCAACGAGAACCAATTGTATGTTTACCAGGAGGTAAAGATGCCAAATCCCAAGTATCTGTCTTGTGCAAACCTGAAAGTTTCTCATTCATAGCATGCTGCCAAAGAGGCTCAGTAACTGCTTCTTTATAGGATAAAGGCTCAAAGAGACAATGAATAGACGATAAAAACGAAGTGAAAAGAGTAGAATAAGACGAATAAACAAAATGTGATAGCTTAGTAGACTTACAAGTGCGCTGAGGATAGCGAGGAGGATCCACAATATCAAAAGGATATAGAACAGCTGTAGGCGGAGGTGTTTCATAAATGTCAGCCTCCGAAATACCAGTATCAATAGCTCGAGACCTGCGAGAGTAATGAAGTGGAAAAGGGACTATAGGAGCAGGAGAAGATTCAGACTTTACAATTTGAGGAATTTGAGGAGAAGAGGTACTTGTATGCTCACAGAAAGGATCAATATGAATTAGATATGATTTGGTCAAGTTGTGAGAAGTGTCAGGAATAGAATAGAAGGGTATATGCTCAAGAAAAACAACATGGCTAGATACATATAATTTTTGAGAAATTGGATCAAAACAACGATATCCCTTTTGGCCATCACCATAACCAAGGAACACACAAAGTGCAGAGCGTGATGACAGTTTTATACGCTCTACACTAGGACGAAGAACAAAGCAAATATAACCAAAGACTCTCAAAGAAGAATAATCAGGGATATGTCCATATAGTTTTTCAAAATGAGACAAACCTGAAGTGATTAAAGATGGAATCTTATTAATAAGGTTGATTACAGTGAGAACTGCTTCTCCCCAAAATTGACTAGGCACAGATGAGGACAACAAAAGAGAACGAGCAGTTTCAATAATGTGTCTATGCTTCCTTTCAGCAACACCATTTTGTTCAGGGGTATCTGTACAAGAAGTTTGATACACAGTTCCATCTAAAGCAAGCAAATCACAGACATCTAAAACATTTAATAACAACAACATATTGAGTTTTTACATAAGCTCGAAAACGATCATAAATATCATAGAAATCAGAATGACGTTTCATTAGAAAAACCCAACAAAATCAAGTGTGGTCATCAACAAAAGAGACATAATGTCTAGACCCTCCTTTTTTAGCAATGGGAGAGGGTCCCCACACATTAGAATGAACTAAGTCAAAAGCTGCAACAGAGAATGAAGTATTTTTATTGAAAGGTAAAGTTGAAAGCTTAGCAAGTTCACAATCACTACAATCAGAAATATCATGAACTTGCAAATTTCCTAAGGTTCCTGTAGAAGCTAAGAATCTTAAACGGGAAGCTGAAACATGACCAAGGCGAGAGTGTCATAAATAAAAAGTAGACGATGAGGGAGACAAACGAAAAGAAGACAGGTCAACACTAGGAGCTACAAATACTGGTAATCTCAGCTCATCCAAAACATATAAACCCTCTCGCCTACGGCCGGTCCTAATCAGCTTCTGAGACTGTGGATCCTGCACATGACAAGAAGTAGAAGAAAGTGACACTGAGTAACCATAATCACACAATTGACCAACACATACAAGGATTAGTGAAATTTTAGGAATATGGTAAACGTTAGGAAGTGATAAATGAGGACGGACAACAGAACCAACACATGCTAATGGCATAGGAGTACCATCAGCAGTCATGACAAGCATAGATGATGCAGGACACAAAGAAACAAAATATTTTGAATGTGGAGACATGGTGCGAGGCTCCAGAATCTAAAATCCATGTAGAGGAGGTCATACCTAAAGTGCTAGTAGGGGCTGACCTATCGAAGAAGTGGCAGACATGGCATGTGGGTGCATGCTAAGAAACTTCTGAAATTGTTCTAAGAGGGCAGCAAGAGCAGGATTGGAAGATGAGGCTCCAAAATCATATGAGTCAGATGGAAGTACAGTAGCAGCGACATTAAATTGCAGAGGACGGTATGGTCAAGATTGTGGGTGGTTCCCAAAATGTGGTTGGCTACTATAATGAGGCAGTTGATTATCGAATTGTGGTAATTATCATGATGAGGTGGTCTGAACTGATTTCTTTGCTGTTGTGGTGCACGATTCACTATTTTAGGACACTGAGCCTTTCAGTGACCTTTTTGTTTACAAAAACTGCATTCGTCGACCCCAACCTTTGTGTGAAATTTATTCTCATGGTGAGTAAAAGGTCTAAGAGGAACTGCCAAAACAAAAGGACCAGGTACTGGGAGGATGCCTTTTATTTCTTGAGACTTTAGACGAATTTCATCAGTCAGCAACTCACTGACTACTGAATCAACCGAAGGAAGTGGAGTACGATGCAAAATAGAACCACGCAGCCCTCAAAGTCATCACGAAGTGCCATTAAAAATTGAACCAATCGTTGCTCTTCCCTATGAGCAATATAAGGTGCAAAAGCTCGTTGCTCTTCAGATTCGATAAGAGCTAATTGATCCCAAAGATCTGTCATAACTGAACAGAACTCTTAAATACTTATATCTTTCTATACAATAGCTATAATATCTCATTCTAATTGATATTTTTTTGCAAAGTTAGACCGTGTATACAGTCTTGCAAGATGATCCCAAACTTCTTTTGTTGTTTCATACTTAGCTAATTGGGTACCTATTGAGTGTTCCACAAAGTTGTTTATCCAAGTGATAATTTTTGAATTATTTACTTCCCAATTTTCTAGCAAAGTTGCATAATCTGCTTTGTCATTTGTAGGTTTAATCACAGTTCTAGAAACATAACCCACATTTTTATCCCTTTCAAAGTTTTTTTCATCACATTGTTCCAATAAGAGTAATTCTTTCCATATAACCTCACACTAATTGAATGAAGGGAATCATCTCTATTACTAGCCATTATAGACACAAAACAAACTTCCGACAGCTAACTCAGTAAAAAATTCCCAAATTTGACAATCTGACGAAACCTTAAAATTATAGACGAACACAAAAATCACATACCAGGTTGTTGCAGTGGTGCTCCGACCCAAATCATTGCAATATGGATCCGCAAAATCCATGGCTATGCTTAAGAAATTTAACTCTATAGACCATACCCTGATACCATGATAATTATGCAAAGATTACACAATCTATAGAACTCAAAGAGAAAACAAAAGGCAAAGAGATGAAGAGAGAAAGAGAGGAGCTAGGTATATTGCAAAAGAAGAGCAAATGTTCTCTTACAATAAAATAATCAGTCAAGCCTTATAAAAGACAAAAGATGATAAAATAACATAAAAGACTAAAAGACTAAAATAACCTTAAGATAATAACTCTAACATTCGGAGGGTGAAGTTGTCCAATACCTTATAAATCTATTCTTATTCCTAATATTCTCATGTATTGTGAATGTGAAACTTTGTTTGCACTCCATAATTCCCCCCCAAACGAAGTACCATGGGCCATATGCCCCTCCACAAATGAGAATCTATTATATCCATGAGATTTTCATCAATTGCACCCTTAATACGTTCTATGAAAATCTCACAATCTTGTGTTATCTATCATATCTACTTTCTCATGGCATGTTTTATAGTATGCATATCCAAGGTCTATTATGTCTTCTTCTCATGTTACCATGGAGCTAAATTGGGAACTGAAACGTTTTCTCATCACTCCGTGAGGCATAAGCCTCAACAATAAGAACAAAAAACTTCATAAAACTATAAAATCCAAAACAAACAACACACAATTTCATAACAAAGTCATAAAATTCATGAAATTAATAGTTATAAGTCTTGAGAGGCTGCCACTTGAGAGATAGGGGATGAGAAAGAGTGTGTGATGTTAGGAAAGAGGGAGAGTGTGCGTGAGTGAGTGATATGAGAGGGGAGCAAGATGAGGGAAGGAAGAGAAGAATGAGAGAAGCTGTCGTGAGTGAGAAATGGAGATGTCAAGAGAGTGATAAAGAAATAAAAGATGATAGATTTTTTTGTCAGTTCTTTTACGATTTTCAATGTGTTCAAATTAAGTGTTAAAAAGCTCGAAAAAAAAGCCCACGAAACTTTTAAGAACACAACCCATGATTGTTATTGTATGAGGCTTAAACCTCATGCGCTTTCGAGGTGTAAGCCTATCCTAGATTGCTGAAGCTAAGCCTCAAATACGATTTTCACTGCCTTGCCTTATACCTTATATACCCAATCTTATATTTCTATGTATTAATTACTAATTATATGGGACTTTGTTCGCACACCCAACATAAACCGGGAGGTATAACCTCAGCTATCAACATAAACTATTAAAAGTAATAGAAGCCAAACAATGAGAAACAAAATTATGAGATTGGAGTTAGAATTAAAAAATCCTAGAGAAAAATAAATCCCGTCTAGGCCTCTACTAAAGTACCAACTTTATTTCTAGCAACGGGTATCTATTAGGGAAATATTTAAGAGTGAAAAGAGTTCTCATTATCTTAATAAGCTTATACAAAAGTATATATATACACGGTATTAGATAAACAAGCTAAGCTGTACACTTAGTAACTAGCTAAACACTAATTACAATATGTTAGAAAAGAAACTAAGTACAGTTAACTCCTAACACCCCCTCAAACTTAGAGTAGGGATTTGCTCTACTCTAAGTTTGTCTCTTAGATACAAAAACCGTGTATTAGAGAGTGATTTTGTGAGAATGTCTGTTGTTTGGTCAAGAGAGCTGGAACATGCTTAACCACTATCTGTTGCCGAACAACTTTTTCCCTCACAAAGTACAAATCCAGCTCTATGTGTTTTGTGCGTGCATGAAGAATGGGATTGGCCGACATCAACACTGTGCTCTACAGTGATACTCAATATCCATTGAATTGTCTAAAGATACAATCCTATAAACCAAACAAACATCTCAAGCCACCAGCAGTTTATATTTAATGGCCATAAACTCAGCATCTAACACAGAAAGATGAAAGTATACCACTTGCCAATAGAACTAAAGCCTTCATTCTTATTCCTCACCACTGCCTCAATTGCAAAAATCAAATTTTCACTTCGACAACAAGAGAGGGGCATATGATATTCTCCTTTGTCTCAATAATCTTGTTAGTACCTCCACTATCTTCCAAATTATTTAGATAAGATTCAACCCAGTTTTAATGTGTGAAAATATAGGAGGCTTAAAATTATTGTGAACTTCATTCTATTCAAGCCGACACAAAAGGAAAAAAACTCAATCATCAGCATCTACACACTCCTTTCAGAAATCTTTAATTTTTATACACCCCCAAATACCATGGTAGCTTGGTTCGATCTTCGATGTTAGTATTATAACGAGAGCAAGTAGTGGGCAAAAGAGACATATACCATGGACGTTAAAGGTTTTAGTATCCAATTTCTAGACAATTTCCAGCACAAGACACTCACTTTCCTTGGTAGATTTAACTCAAATTAGTGGATTAATTCTGAAGTTTAAATATGAGACAAAACAACTTTGTATTCCTTTTTAACTTCATAATATTTAATTTTTGAAAAGGCCAACGCTGAATATCTTGAGTTACAACTTCACATATGAATTTTAAGAAATTGAATAGCACCCTCCATTGAGAAAAGGAAAAGGCTTATATATATATATATATATCTATTCCATTGTCCATCTTAAAACTTGAGGTCAACAACTATAAGATCAAGACATCAGAAGGGTTCTGAAAGATAAAATTGGAGGGTCTACCAATCCAGTTGTCACTCACATTTCTCATATTCCAATCCTTCAGCTAGAGCCATTCTCAATAATTAATATTTCTCTCCCAAAACTGCTTCTCCAAAGAAAATAAGATTTTGAACCAACATTAGCTTCCAAACAATCACAAAAAGAGACGTAGCTGGCTGTAAAAACTCTCCAAAAAAAGATGAATCAGAATTCCAAATTAGTCTCCAACTATGTTTACCCAAAAGTGATTGACTAAAAAATTCAAATTTATTTCCAAAATCCGATCTTATTACAGTGTTTTACATGTAGACACATTAATAAGAACCACAACTCACTCCTATAAGAGTGTCTTACATGTAGATACATTAATATACTAATCATAAGTCAATCCACTCATTTGTTTTTAAGTTAGAAACCCATGAATATTCACATGATATCAGAATCCTATACCTCAAAGGAGGAGCATCTGGCAAAAATAAAAACAAGTAAAACAAATCGCTAAAGAACCATTTAATAAAAAAGTCACCATCTTTAATGTTAGAAACTTTCGAATCTCATCTTAAAGAGATAGTGATGAAATCACATTAGTGAATACGTAATGTAACATCTATGGTGTCTATTTGGTTCAAAGTCATGGGTTTGACTTCGGGGTTGTCTGAATAATTCTTTTAGTTGTGCTGTCATTGGGTTAGATAGTGCGGCGTTCCATCTAAAACCAAATTAGTGATGAGTTGGGTGGCCCATTTTCATTATAAATGTTTCAATATATTCTCAAATATTTTACATGGGGTCTATTTCTAATATATATCAAGATGGGGTGGCAATTTTTGTTCACTAATCTTGAATCAAGGGAACAAAAGTGGCCCAATTTCAGCTCACAATTTTGGATATCAAGTATCTATTTGCACTAATTCAACCTCAGGCAATTACTTTTCTTTTTGTTATATATATAAGAAAATTTTGGGTAGTAATTGTTTTTAATCACTACTTATAGGTATTTTTAGTACTTTTGGTACTTGAATAAGTTGTAGCTCTATTTTTTTAGAAAATGGTGTATAAAGTAATTACAGTAAATTTTGAATAATTTAAGATATTGAAATCATGATTCAAATAGTTTGTTGCACTCACGTATAAATATTGAAACAAGCACGAGTGCAACAAACTATTTGAATATTGATTTCGGCATCTTAAATTATTCAGAATTTTTTAAAAATTTGTTAGAGATCCCTTATAACTACATTATACCCTGTCATGTTAAAAAAATAAGAGTTGCAGCTTATCCATGTACTGAAAATACTAAAAATACTTATAAATAGTGATTAAAAACAATCACTACCATAATGGTTAATTTGGCTCATGATATCATGTATCAAGAATTATAGGTTCCATCTAAAAATATTTTTCACGTGGGACACCATACTATTTAATAGGTAGAGAGTGTCCACCATTGTGTTTGTTCTGCGTACATGAAAAGATTGTGATCAGTTGAGGGTTGCCATGGAAAAATTACTATGAGGTGTATATGTAGTAGAAATATGTTCTGATTCTCTTAGTAGAAGTGGGGGACTGGCTCTGACTGCATTAACTGTATCTAACCACTATAAAACTTTGCATTCTTTATATGATTGTTTTTCCATTTATTTTGAGTTTTCTTGGTTCTAAGCTTGCGTTGTATAGGTATTGTAAAATCCTAAATTGCCTAGTTAGTAATATGTGTTGGGCCTTTTAGCTGGTAATTGGTATGCTTCATGAATCAAATGACTATTACGTACTATCACTCCACAACTCATGTACTCATGTAGTATTATAAGCATATTGAGAGACAACAAAATTTCTTGTCTTATGCCTGGTGGAATTTAATTATTTAGGACATACTGTTTCCATGTCATCTCTATCTCGTTGCTTTGTTCAATAAGAGTTAGAACTGTATATAAAAGAAGTTAACTGCTCACAGCCTTCTGTTTAAAATGTTTCAGTATGCAGGAGATTATAGAACGATACCGTAAACATGCTAAAAATCAAGAGCAGACCAACAAGATGGACGACGAGCGATACATGCAGGTACGAAACTCCAATATGCTTCTATATAGATCTGCCCCAACTCTGAGATTTATACTAAACTCCCAATAAACATATATATATATATATGTTAATATTAATTATTTATGGAATCAACAATATTATAACTTACAGCCAATGTGAAAGAAAACTAGTTAATCCTGAACTCGCTCTTGGAAGATGTTTGAAAATATTGAACTATTTATAATATGTGTCACTCCAACAATTGTTTTTTAGATGAAACTGACATTTATGTAACTAAGTCTCTATGCTTGTAATATTATTGTTGATGATTGCACAAGGGATTTCCAATAATATGGGTTTAACTAATTTGTTGTATTGATCAGTCCCCCAACATATAAGATAATAAAGTTATTTAAAAATATTATCCAATCCAAATGCACAACTGTTAGAAAATTCACCTTCCTCGTACCAGCTTCATCTACAAACACAAAATCAATAAACCAGTAGACACAACGTACACAAATTCAATAGAAAAATTCAGCAAGAAAAATAATAAAATCAGCACCAAGAATTATAGAGCTTCAATCCAAATAAACTTGAGCCTACATCCTCTTTGAACTCTCCTTGGGATGTTCTTCTCTGCACTATGAAACAACAATGGAGATTACAACTTGTCACCACTTGAGATCTTCTACACTTGATGGATTACAATGCCTTAAACCCAAGCAAAACCCCAAGTACACTTGACCATGTACACAAAAATCTCTCACCCAAGACCCAAGTGTTTCTCTCGCAAGCTCTCTCTCTCTAAAATAGCTCCTATTCTTTACAAATGAAATATGTTCTTATTTTTGTCTTAATACAACTGAGATAATAAGACTTATTTATAGAGGGTTTTACTACTGTCATCAAACTTAAAAATAACAGAAATAAGCGCAGACTCATTTGGCGAAATGGTAGACAAGACAAGAAGAAAAAATGTATTAACTTTGTTGATGTGATATGAGTTTAATGCAGACGAAATATTCTAACAAATTTCCACCTTAGTCTATATTAAACATGGATTGCAGAGATAAACATAACTTTCCAAGGATCCCAGTTTAGCCATCGACGATCATCCATGATCAATTCCGAGCAAGCTTAGGCAGTAGTTAAACTTACTCAATGGCAATATCTTAGTTCCAGCATCAGCGGGGTTCTCTTCTGTGGGAACTTTTTTGACATTAATGACACCTTCAGTGACCTTGTCATGAATAAAGTGATACTTGATCTCCACATGCTTTGTTCGGTCATGAAATACTGGATTCTTACACAAATATATGGCACTTTGACTATCCAAAAATATGGTAGCTTTTCCTTTGAACACTTGTAGCTCTTTTAGAAGACCTTGAATCCAAATACCTTCTTTGATTACTTCAGTAGTAGTCATGTACTCAGCTTCAGTAGTTGAAAGTGCAACTACAGATTGTAGTTGAGACTTCCAACTCACACAATTCCCACTTACTAGAAAGTAATAGGTTGTGGTAGACTTTCTAGTGTCTCGGTCTCCAACATAATCCGAGTCTACAAACCCACTGATTTCCACCTGATTATGATGGCACTTGTATACCAACCCATGTTTAGTAGTATTAATCAAATAACGCAGCAACCACTTCATAGCATCCCAATGAATTCTTCCAGGATTTGCCATGTATCTACTTAGAGCACTAATAGAGTGTGCTAAATCAGGCCTAGTTCAAATCATTAGATACATTATAGCTCAAACAACATTAGAGTAACATACCTTCGCCATATCTTCCTTTTCAAACTCAGTTGTAGGACCATCAACATTTGTAAGGTTGACTTGTCAATGACTATTTGACAACTTTAGCACACTTCATAGATAACATTTTTAGAATCTTTTCCACATAAGATTTCTAAGTGATGAAGATGGTATGTTGTTCCCTATTTCTCTTGATTTCCATACCTAAAATCTTTGTAGCTATGCCCAAATCCTTCATTTCAAATTCTATTTTGAGAAGAGCCTTCAACTAATTCAATCTATCCCTTTTGGTACTAATCAACAACATAGCCACATACAACAATAGATACTCAACATCTTTGAATTGTTGTCCTTTGAAGTAGAGGCAAGGATCATAGTAGCTTCTTTGAAAACCATGCTTTATCATGAACCCATCAAAAAGTTTATACCACTGCCGAGGTGATTGCTTGAGACCATACAACGATCTCTTGAGAAAACAAACTTTATCTTGGGCTTTGAACATCTCAAACCCAATTGGTTGCTCCATGTAAATAGTCTCTTCTAAGTCACCATGTAAAAATGCAATTTTTACATCCACCTGGTCAAGTTCCAGATAGAACTGGGCAACCAAATATAACATGATTCTTATGGTTATATTTAATGACTAGTGAGAAAATCTTTGTAAAATCTACTCCTTCCTTTCGAGTGAAGCCCTTAGCAATCAACCTTTCTATGTATCTCACTGGTTCTTGATCATTCATACCTTCTTTTACTTTGAACAACCATCTACATGCTACTACATTCTTGTCAATGGATCTATTAACTAGCATCCAAGTATCATTCTTGTACAAAGACCTCATTTCCTCCTTCATAGCATAAATCCAATGCTTGGAATCTGAACCTTTTACTGCCTATTCATATGGGTCGGGTTCTGAATTTGCTAACTAAAGTGCTGACATCAGTGCATAGGCTATCATGTCATCCCGAGCTGTAAGTGTAAGCTTCTGGACTGGTTTGGGTTCTCTCCTGACTCTGTCTCTTGCAAGCTGATATTACGCAGTCGGATCTACATGTATTTCAGATGCATCTACACTTTGTTCTGGTTGCATTTCAGCTGGAGTTCGAGTTGGGGCCTGAATCTTATTTTCTTCCACCTGATTTGTGTTGGGTGCTAATGTTTCCATCTGAACTAAAGTCTCTACTATTCCTATATTGTTAGTACTATTTTGTTCTTGACCTATAGGAATGTTAGTTTGAGATAAATAAGGAAAACAATCTTCTTTAAATATTACATCACGACTGATTATAAGTTTGTAACCTTTGTTTTCTTTAACCCATAATTTATAACATTTAGTTTCTTATGGGTAACCTAAAAATACACACTTAACTGCTCTAGGATCTAATTTACCTTCTCTTTGATGTGCATAAGTAGCACACCCAGATACTCTTAAGTGTGACAAGTTTGGTGGTTTATTGAGCCCTTTTTCTTCAGGTGTCATAAGCTTTATAGTTGTATTAGGACATTTGTTTACTAGATATGCAGTTGTCATTATAGTTTCCCCCCCAAAATCCCTTGGGTATACTAAAACTAATCATCATACATCTAGTTTTATCAAGTAGTGTTTGGTTCATTCTCTCAGCCACCTCATTTTGTTGAGGAATCTCACAGTCCTATGTCTTTGAATACCATTCTCTCTACAATATGAATAAAAAATATCATTGCAAAATTCTAATCCATTATCGGTCCTCAATATTTTAATCTTCTTATTTGTTTGATTTTCCATAAGAACTTTCCAATTTTTAAAAGCCTCAAATGCATCATTTTTATGTTTCAATGAATGCACCCATACTTTTCTAGAAAAATCATCTATAATAGAAAGAAAGTAATTGTTACCTCCAATTGTTGGAGTCTTTTCTGGACCCCATAATTCTGCATGTAAGTATTCAAGTATGCTCCTTGAATTATGTTGCCCAACTTTGAAAGTCAATCTATGATGTTTACCCAAGACAAGATTCTCACAAAAATCTACTTTGTTCACCTTATCCTTTTCAAGTAAGCTTTGTTTCTTTAACACTTGCAAGCCTTTATCACTTATGTGACAAAGCCTCCTATGCCTTAGGATTGCCATGTGATCTTCTGGTGCCTTAGCTAAAGTGTTGCTGTCAGTTACTGTTTCACCAATTAGGTAGCATAGAGAGTCATTCTTAATTCCCTTAAGAACTACCAAAAAACCTCTACAAATCTTCATGGTTCCATGCTCTATTTTTAGTGTATAATCTGCATCATCAAGCATGTTTAGTGAAACCAAATTTCTAGGCAGATTAGGAACATACCTGACATTCTTCAATGTTTGAATGACACCATCAAACATTTTGATGTTGATTGAGCCTATTCCAGTTACTTGGCAAGATTGATTATTCCCCATACTAACCTTACCACCATTCAACTCTTTGAAAACTTGAAGTCATTCCTTATTGAAAGTTATATGGTATGAACACCCAAAGTCCAAGATCCAATCTTTTTCGTTTTCTCCAGTTGCTGCAATTAAAGCTTCAACATCATTGCAAGCTTCTCCAATATTTGTTGAATCAGTATGTTCAAATTTTCCCTCGAAGATGGATCTAGCGTTTTCATAGATGGAACTCCTGCCTTTTTGTTTTCTGAGACAAAGATAACAATCTCTCTTCAGGTGACCAAGCTTGCCACAACGAAAACACACCCTTGAATTGTTTGGACCCCTGGAACTAAATTTACCTCTGCTCTTGTTGTACCTTTTACCAAGATAGCCATTTGAGTTTTTGTGTGGTGATCGACCCCTTGCGTAGTAGCTTTCTCCAAGGCTTGAAGAAGAAGATTTCTCTGATTTTAACACTATATTCTTTGATTTCAATGCTGAAATAACTTCTTCTAAAGTAATTGGTGTACGACCATACTTGATAGTACTTTTTACCTCTTTAAACGATTCAGGCAGAGAATATAAAATGATAATTGCTTGGTTTTCATCATTTAAAGCTTCTCCTTCTTCTAAGTTAGCCAACTCAATGTTCATCCTTAGGAACTCATCCAAATTCTGCTTCAAACTCTTGCAACTATTCATCTTAAA
Source organism: Humulus lupulus (assembly GCF_963169125.1). NCBI lineage: Eukaryota > Viridiplantae > Streptophyta > Magnoliopsida > Rosales > Cannabaceae > Humulus > Humulus lupulus. The sequence continues at coordinate 47,607,903 of NC_084797.1, forward strand.
TCCAAAGATTCTTTCCTTAAGAAAGATTTTGTTGGCGGGAGTCTTTTGCTGAAATAATTCATCTAGTTTCTTCCAAATCTTGGATGGAGTGTCTTCTTTATCAACCATTCTAAAGATGGAGTACAACAAATGAAAAATCATAATCCCAATAGCTGATTTGAGCATTTCTTTTATTTGGTCTTTCGTAGTACCTTCAAGCCATGAAATGGGATCTTCAAGAACGCGCAATAACTTTTGAGAAGCCAACATTCCTTTAATCTTCCTTCTCCAAATTCTAAAATCTCCATTACCATCAAACCTCTATATTTCAAGCTTCATATTACTCATATTGTTGCAATAACTCTAATCCAAGAGACTTTGAACAGATTCTTGAACCTTCGAACTAGATTCTTGGATTTTTTTTTTGACTGAAACTTTTTCTGTCACTTTCTGATAAAGAACTTGATTCAGCCAGTTCTTCCCTTCTTTGTCACCTTTGATCTTGAAGCTGAACTTTGCCAATTAACCTGACTCTAATACCACTGTTAGGAAATTCACCTTCCTCACACTAGTTTCATCTACAAATACAAAATCAACAAACCAATAGACACAACATGCACAAATTCAATAGAAAAATTCAGCAAGAAAACAATAAAATCAACACCAAGAATTATAGAAGTTAAACCCAAATAAACTTGAGCCTACATCCTCTTTGAACTCTCCTTGGGATGTTCTTCTCTGCACTATGAAATAACAATGGAGATTACAACTTGTCACCACTTGAGAACTTCTACACTTGATGGATTACAATGCCTTAAACCCAAGCAAAACCTCAAGTACACTTGACCATGTACAAAGAAATCTCTCACCCATAACCCAAGTGTTTCTTTCTCAAGCTCTCTTTCTTTCTCTCTAAAATAGCTCCTAATTTTTTTTTATCAATCAAAATAAGTGTATTTAACAAATCAACCATGTACATCCTAAGCAACACCTCAAACAAAGGCTTGCTTGTATTCATCTATTACAAACTTTCGAACCACTCTACATCATATTTCTGTACTTTTTTGGGCATTGTTAATCTAACTTTATTTTTTACTTCTATCTGTGTTTTCTTTACAATTGATGGTGACGTTTGAATACTATGATTCCAATAAACCTCATTCCTGCTTCTCCAAATGTGATAGACGAAGGTAGCCAACGTTGCTGCAAATACCCGTTTCTTGAACTTCAATATTCTGCTTTTTGCTATCCATCGTAAGCTAGCCATCAGCGTGGTTGCTGAAGTCTTCCAGCCCAGCCACTGCCTTACTGTCTCCCAATAATGAGCACTGAAATGACAATAAAAAAATAAGTGCTCTCTTGTTTCCCTCGCATTACCACAAATCAAAAAGTCTTCATCCAAGGCTAACATTGAAATTGTACAGTCTGCTCTTAGCTAGAAGCCTATCCAATAGCCCAAGCCATAAGACAAACTTCTGTTTGGGAATGGAAATTCGGTTCCAGAATTCACACTGCCACTTAACCTTTGTTTGAGGCACACAAATGAGCTTATAGCCTTCTTTGACTTGATACTTCCGTGTAATGAATTTTTGAGAGTTGCTGCTGCTTTTGTATCTTTCTTTCACTTTGACTATCTGTTTCCAGTACCAGCTACTGGAACTCGGGGCCACATAGGCCCACCAATCATCATCACCTAAGTAAACTTCATGCACCCACTTGACCCATAGATTGTCTTGCTTTGTAGCTACTGCCCACACATATTTACCTATGGTCGCTTCATTCCATTCCTGAATTCTTCTAAACCCAAGCCCTCCTTTGTTTGCACATTTCATCCCGTGCCCCATAGCCTGGGTTATTTTCTTCAGCAACTCATTTCCAAAGAAAACTTCTGCAAATTGAATTGACCCTCTTCAGTATTTTTTTTGGTAGGATCATAATTTGTGCCCAAAAAGAGTGAATGGACAAACGAACTGAGTTAATTAATGTTGATCTACCAGTATACGATAGATGTCTTGAACTCCAAACTCTAATCCTTTGCACCATTTTCTCTATCAAAACCTCACATTCAGCAGCTGAAAGTCTTTTTGAACAGATTGGAATGCCCAAATATCTAGATGGCAATCTGCTTTGATTGAACCCGGACATATCTAGAACTCGTTGCACTTCAGATTCCTCCACCCCACAATAATAAATTGCTGATTTTCCTTAGCTGGGTTGTAACCCTGAAGTTTTTTAAAATAGTTTAAGTCCCTGGAGCATCCGATAAATTGATTTAAACTCCCCATTACAGAAAAGTAAAACATCATCTGCAAACACAAAGATGATTTAGTTGTGGCCTTTCACACCTCTCATTGAACTTGAAATCACTTTTCTTCCCTACTTTCATCATCACTCTTGACAGGTATTCCATTCCCAGAACAAAGAGAAGAGGAGACATTGGATCTCCTTGTCTCAACCCTCTCTTAGCCTCAAAAAATCCATGCATTATTCCATTGAGCATGAGGCTGAATTTAGGTGTCCTCACACACCATAATCAATCTGATGAAGCTCTCAGGGAACTGAAAAGCTGTCAGCATCTCTTCTATAAACCTCATTCTATGGTGTCGTAAGCTTTCCTCAAGTCTAACTTAATCATACAGTTTTTCCTTGAATTTTTCCTTCCATAATGGCGCACCAAATCTTGACACACCATTATGTTGTAGGCGATATACTTGCCTTGTACAAAACCACTTTGGTTCTGTGCTATTATATCAGTCAAAACAGTCATCAGTCGTGAACAAATCAATTTGGTAGCTACTTTGTAAATAACATTGCAACATGCTATAGGGCGGAAATCACTTACTGAGTCCGGGCATTTCCCCTTAGGAATCAATTCAAAGTTGTTGTGCTGATCTCTTTGAGTAGCTTCCCTGTATGTAGAAAAGACCTCACTGCATCACAAACATAGTTTCCAATAACTTCCCAGTTATCTTAAAAGAAATGGCTACTAAAACCATCGGGTCCTGGGGCCTTGTGACCAGGAATATCAAATACAGCAGCCTGGACTTCCTCATTTGAATATTCCTTGGCTAACATCCTGGTATGTGCCTTAGTGATTAACGGACCCAAATTAACAATACTTCAAGTAACAGGCTTCCTATTCTTCCTTTTACTACCTAGAATTACCCTGCAAAAAGACTGGAAAGCTTCACTAACTTGTTCTGGTTTGTCCACCCAACTTCCAGCCATATCCTTAATAGAATAAATTTTATTAGAATTCTTTCTAGAACGAATACTTGCATGGAACATGGCTGTATTATCATCTCCATCTTTCAGCCAATGCAACTTGGCTTTTTGCTAAAGAAATGATAAATAGGCCTTATGTATTCCATCATACTTACTTCGAGCTGCATTTTCTTTGGAGAAAAGGGACATGTCTAACGAGTTCTCTTGCACTTTAGTTTGACACTCTATTAGTTCTTGGTAACTCTGAGAGTCTTCAGCCTGGATATCTCCAAACTCAGACTTGTTTAGCTTCTTTAAGACACTCTTGAACCGTTTAAGCTACTGCACCAGTTAGTACATCGGGGCACCTTTAATTGGAATAGTCCAACTGAATCTTAGCTTGTCCTTGAATCCTTCAGCTTTTTGTCACACCCTGAAGTATCTAAATGGCTTTTTCCCTTTCATTTTAGGATATACCGAAAGAACAACCGGGCAATGATCAAAGTTCCCTTCAAACATGAAGACCACCTCTGCATGATTAAATTTGTTCAGCCAAAGTTGATTCGCCATAACTCTATCTAACTTAGAGTAAATACAAGCCTCCATATTCTGCTTGTTGTCCAAGTGAAATAACTACTCATAAACTTCACATCCTCTAGTTGACACCAATCCACACAATATTTGAAGGCAGTCGATCTATACTGTCTTGTATTCCCTCCTACTCTTTCCTCCAAGCTTAGAATGTCATTAAAATCTCCCAGTAGTAACCAAAGGACTATAGCCTCAGAAGCTATCTGTTTTAAATCTTTCCAAAGAACTTTCCTGCCACTTTCATCATTCATATCATAGATGAAGGTAACAAGAAAATTTTATTTTTCAATCAAAGAGCACACCTCCAGATGCATAAGCTGACTGGTGCAGTGCTTTATATTGACTTAAGACATTACCAGATTCCAACTGAACATTATTCTTCCTCCTTTATGCCAAGCATTATTCGACAAGAAACACCATCCAGAAAACATATCAAGATATACAGACCCAAAATTCTGAGTCTACACTTTCGTTTCAAGGAGACCAACTAAACCCACATTCAAATTAAAGATCAATCTCTTGACCTCTTCTTGTTTTTGAAGTTTCTTGATTCCAGCTGAGTATTCTATCCATTCCCAGTGGGAGGTTCTCCCCCTCCTTGTGTGTTGACTACTTTTGCACCAGCATTTGAACACTCTCCAGTCTCCCCTAATACCTTAAAGTTATTAGAAATTGCTGTCTGTTGAACCTCCTATGTACTTGGCTTTTTCCATCCTTTTGTAACCTGTTGAAAACCATCCTCGTCCTTCTCATTCCCTTCTTCCACCATTGGTTCTTTCTCTATATTTTTCTTTTTAATTACCCATTGTTGCTTGACCTCTTCCCTCTTCCTGCAAACTATTGCATTATGTCCCATTCCTTGGAAATTACCACAAACAATCGGTAGCCATTCGTACTTAATTTGTATCTCTATTTCCTGATGGATTTCATTCATGAAGTGATTCACATCAGGAAATTCTTGATGCATCTAAACTTCAACCATCATCCTCGGGTAATTGAGCTTATCCTTGTTTTTCGTAATTTGATCTAACATCAATGGAGTTCCAATTTGCCCAACTATTTTGAATAAGGACCTTTCTCCCCAATACTTTAGGTCTAGACCTTGCAGTTGAATCCATGTCGGTACCGATCGAACATTCTCCCTCTTAAAATCAGTGTAAGCATCCCAAGACTTCATTATCACAGGTTTTCTGTCAAAAAACATATAGCCTCCATGCAAGATTTCATCCCTTGTGTTCAAAGCTTGAAACTTCACTATAAACACTCCATGTGCTAATAATCCGACCTTGTCAACCCCCTTATCCTTCCAAAGTCACCTTGCAAATCCTTCAAAGATACAAAGTGGTGGGGTGGCTCCTAAAACGTAGCAAACCAAGGTAGAATTCCAAAATAACACCTCAACCTCAATATCAGCCATATCAATTTTTACCTTTGAATAGGTTTTTGAGACTTTGGCCTCTGTTTCCCCAAATTTGTTCCTCAAATTTTGAATTATATTTCTAGATCGTAAAATTGGGGGCAAGCTTCGATTACCTGATCTAATTTGTGATTCACATCATTTTGTTGCTTCCAGGTAGCTCACAAAATCATTTCGAATCTCCTGCTCCCATTGAAATAGCTTTAGTGTAGATCTCGGCGACATCACGACATTCTCAACCTCCACCATAACAACTTCCTCATCCTCTTTTTCTTCCTCTGAAACTTCTAATTCCTCCACTCCGAGTATGTTTGCCATGGATTTCATTTTGATGACCTTATTAGATGAGTTAGGACCTCTTTTCTTCTTAGTTTTCACTATGGCCTTCCCCTGAATCCCCGTCCCCTTCGCCATAGCTCCAGCAAGGTGCTGAGAGAAAGAAGATTATGAAAATAGCTCTTATTCTTTACAAATGAAATATGTTCCTTTTTTTTGTCTTACAAAAACTGAGATAATAAGACTTATTTATAGACGGTTTTACAACTGTCATCAAACTTAAAAATAGCAAAAATAAACGCAGACTCATCTGGCAAAATGATAGACAAGACTAGAAGAAAAAATGTAACTTTACTGATGTGATCTGATGTTTAATGCACACCAAATGCACAACGAATCTCTAGTTATAGTGATTTATGTATATATGATGATTATTTTTGGTGCATACTTGGGACTATTTTGCAGTCAGTTAACTTGCATCTCGAAAGATTGATGAAGTGCAGAGCCCCACTTTCTCAATTTTGCACTCATTATCTAATGAGTTTAATTTTTCAGCCTTCTTTTAAGCCAATACTGGAGCGGTATTTTCTTAAATATTTTAATTTTCCTCAAAAATAAAAAAGAACTGAGATAATTCAGATTTTTAAATTCAAACCCCTAAGGGGTCTAGGCAACATTTAATCTCTTCTTTATATATTTTCATTATTTAGCCATTAGATTATGATTTTGAGGACATTATTAAGATTTGAGATGATTAAAGAGAGAATCAGCACCAAATTTTTTGTAATCAATGCCAGAATAAATTCATGCATATAGAGATCAATATCAGATTCGAGAACTCTGAATAACAGCTTGCAATAAACAATAAACATGAGCCAACAGCAAAGTGATTGAACTCAACAGATATCTGAATTTTCACGTTTTTTTTTACTCAAAACCCTAGTCCCCACCCAAATCAGAGACTAAAATATAGAGCACACACAAAAGAACATTAATACACAATAGTTTATTCAAGATAACCAATCTCCCTTAGTCCCCAAATACCCCTTCGACAATCTGATTACGACTCTATAATACTCTACAATCAGCCTAACCAACAAAGTTCACGAAACTCTCAACCCCTAATACTAACAACATAACAACTAACTGAATTAATTGTTAGCTAAGTGAAACCATCACAAAGTAGTCTTTTACTATGTATGCTCTGGCAGTTGGGAATCTACATCCCCTAGCTTAGTGATGTAGTGGAATTAAGCTATGAAAATCAAAAAACAAATATCACGAACACGCACGATTGTTAGTAAGCGATCTTCAAAACCTCTTGAATCTCAAGATGGCCAGGAGTTGGGCATTAAAGCTCGACAATTTCAATAGAATTCACTAAGTCTGGGGACAAAACAAGGATTTTATTTCTTTAAACGGCCAAAACTCTCCCAAACAACGAATATGACAAATAAATATAGTTTCTTGAAATCCTAGGGTATAATTCAGAAATTGCAAAAAAGCCAAACAAAAAAAATCTTTCGGCCGTTTGAAAATGCTTCAAACAGTGTTTGTTATTATTATTTTTTTAAATTCAATTTTAATCAGTGAATTTTCAAGTTCAACCAAAATCTATTAAACCCTAGTTTCAAATTCAAAATAAAATATCAATTAAGTTGATTTTTGGACTTAAAATGGGCTGCTACGAAACAAGTTTTAGTGAGCAAAAAAGTTTATGGTCTTTTAAAATGAACCTAAGCGTGTAGGCCTATCAAAGCACTCAAAAAAAAAAAAAAAAAAAAGCTCCGAAGCATGCTTACTTATGGTCTGGATCGCATCACATAGAATTCATCTTGATTATACTTTTTATTAATTAGACATATTTCTCGCCCTGTTCTGTTCGCATTCCTAACAGGGTTTCATTATAAATTCTACTCTTTCTTATGTGTCTTTAGCTAGTAATTCTTTTGGTCTTTTCTTAATTAGTCATGTAGCATTATCCTTCGAGGTTTATAAACCTCATGCATGCACCTTATAGTTAAATATTTTAGTTGATATTGGTTTAAATACCTTAACTATACATGTCAATTTTAGCCATATATAGACATGTATATATATATATATAAATGTATATAACTCAAGTCATTTGTTTTTATTATCTATTTATTTTTTATGAATTCTTAAATCACGGATTCATTTGGATATATACAGCAATTGAAGCTTGAAACTGCAGACATGGAAAGGAAGATTGAGCTCCTTGAAGTCTCTAAGCGGTTGATACGGCTCATTCTATAAATATATATATATATATATCTTCCTCTGTATTTGGTTTTTGTCATGATTTAATATCTACAATCTTTTCTAATATTTGACTTTTGCATGATCATATATAGGAAGTTTTTGGGTCTGGACGTAGCTTCTTGCTCTCACGAGGAAATCCTCAACATTGAAGGCCGACTAGAACAAAGCTTACGCAGCATCAGAGCAAGAAAGGTACCTACTTATCAGATATTTTTGCTAGTTTCTTTCTAGCTATTAAAAGCTAATATATATGTATATATATATATATTTATATTTCTTGACTATTTTCCAGGATCAACTTTTCCAAGAGCAGATAGAAAAACTTAGAGCAAAGGTAACATATATTTATATATACACTTAATTACTTATGTTGATCATCATAATTCAGACTCAGTATCTTTAATTCTTTTCTTTTTGGCCAATTCAGGAAAGGCTCCTATTACAAGAGAATATACAGTTACGAGAAAAGGTGAACCCTCTAACTCTTTGGATCACTATATTACTGGTCTGTGCATAATTGAAACTATTTGTAGAGGCATTTTAGATTTTTAGTAAAGGGTTTCATAAGAGAACACTAATTTTAAATTAATATTTCGAGTTTATCAATTTGAAAAATAAGACTATATATAGATTATTATTTAAAAAAAAATCAGGATGAAATATGCTATATTTATATATAAATATGTATAGGTGTGAATAGGTGATAAAAAAAAAATCTTCTTTCACATGTTGTATTGTAGTAACAGTCAACATATAATAAAATTTTTACAAGTGGACATACTGTTACTAGAAATTCAGATTAAAAGTATTACCAAAATGAATAGGATATACATATTAAAGAGAGTAGGATTTTTTTGTTTTTTGTTGGACTGTACATACAGAGAATTTATGGCAACAATATACATAAGGGTCCAATTCTTAGAAAGATAAATGGTTTTTATGATCACTATGCATTCTTCAACCTTTTACAGTGCCTTATATATAGTACTGTACTAGCTCTATATTCATAACATTATGTATATATAGGTCGTTTTATTTCCACACTCATAAGGGTTCCTAGAGTAAATGTCACGTGTGCACTATTTATGTTATTCTACACAATTAAAAAGGGTCTATCATTCATCATTTTGTGTAGCATTTTTGGAAGTGTGAAAATTTAGAGTACTGTGTAAAAAAACTTTTTTACTTGAATTTATATATGTTTGATTATAGTCCTCAGCATGACAGACCCCAAATTTGTGTCTGCACTATAATATCGAGCAAATCACACACTAAAAGAGATGTTATGGCACAATAACTTTTATTTCTGTAATACAATGGTCCCTAAAAGATGTTCAAATGTGTGTATATATGTTAGTTTAAATAATATATATATATATAATTATGTATGTTAATGTAATATTTGGAGTTAATAAGATTATGCGTGACAGAATATTGCTGGAGAAAACCTGTTGCGGGAGCCGATAGTTAAAGAGAAAGAAGTGGTAACATACTGGAGTCAAAGTAGCAATAGTACCAATACAGAGGTGGAGACAGAGCTCTTCATCGGGCTGCCTGAAATTCGGTGCTGATCATTAATCATCAATTTCATGCCCAATCTTATCGTATGTATATAAATCTATAGATAGATCGATTAAGAAAATTTGTAGCTGACATCATTTTTTTTACTGTAAAACTACAGTTCTGATTTTAAACATGTATCTTTGCAATAATCGAAAATGATGGATTATGAGATCAGTATCCAAAGCTGATATTGAATTGTTGTAGTATGATGGTTTAGGATATTATTATGAATTAGTTTGGTTTGGGAAAAGGATGAGGATAGGTGGGTATATAGTGGAGTAGTGTATTTTATCAGTAGTAGTAGCTAGAATAGGTATGATGGGCCAGTGATGTTGTTGAATTGATGTTATTGATGGTATTGATGTTGATGGAACGAATGAGTAAAAGAGTTAGAGCTGTAAATGTGGGCTTGTGGGCTGGCTGGGCCCGACCCACATTTTCGTGCCTTCAATAAATTCGAGCCGGGTCGGGCCCGTATTTAATTTGTGCCGGGCCGGCCCATTTTTGAAAGAGTATCAAATTATATATAATGTTTGTTACTTTGTACATTAGCAAAAGAGTCAAAATTATCTTCAATATTCTAGTAAAATTATTTGATAGAAAACTATACTAGTGACTTATCTAATTTTATTGTAGAAATTTTGCTGGGCCCACTTTATTTTTGCTAAACAATATGAGGATGGAGAATTGAACCCTCCACCTCCTCTTTAACCATGAATTGACTTATCACCAAACCAAATACATTTCCTTATTTAAATTATAATTTTAGATATTTTTATATATTTTTTAACAATAGTTTACACAAAATTATATCAAAGATAATTATTAGAATTTTAATACCAACTAATAAATGCTAAAAAATTTAACTCACAAATCTTAAAATAAATTAATATAATTATAAAAATATAAACATTGAGACTTCTATTTCATTTTAATTTATTAATAATTAACAAATAAAAATTTATTATGATTATTAATGTCAAAATATTGGGTTTTTTATTGTGTCGTGTTTTCGGGCTAGTTTGTTTGTGCTTTCGTGTCGTGCCTTCGGGCTTGTCGTGTCGTGCCGTGCTCAGGCCCATGTCGTGCCGTGTCATGCCGTGCTAATTTTCAATTCGTGTCGTGCCTGGCCCAGGCCCATATTTTTTCGTGCCGTGTTGTGCTCGTGCCTCCCGGGCTCGTGCCAATTTCGTGCCGTGCTAGAAAGCCTGGCTCGTATTTACAGCTCTAAAAGGAGTTGGTTTACGTATATATAGAGAATTGAGATAGTCACGTACAGGAATAGGCTTTTATTGATTTAGTGATGATTCTTGTTACGCCATCTCCAACGTTCGGCAAATACGGTGATGCAGTCCTTGTTTTCTCTCCAAGGATATTCTTCTTATTGCATTTTTTTATTATTATATTATATTTTATAATGTTTAAATATATTTTTATATAATATTATTTATAGAGAAATTAGTGGAAATAGACCCCCTTTTATAGTGCATTTTGCACATTAACCTACTTTCAAAACATTTTAGCTAAATGACTTCTTTTATTAATGAATTTTTTGTATTACCCATTTTACCCTTAAAATAAAATAGTAATAAAATAAAATAAAAACCCTAATAACTATCATCCTCTTCCTCTCACCCATCCACCCACACCCATCGACAACCACCCACTATCATCCCCGCTGCCACCACCACCAACGACCACTGCCCCCTACCGCCGGCGAACACTGCTCATCAACAGATGCTGCCATTTCTCTACAAATCCAGCTACCACTCATTCAAAACGTTGGTTCATAAATATATTTTTATATATATATAGTATGAGATTTTTAATATTGTTTTTGTAGATTTAAAATGCAAAATGATTGTTTTAGTATATTGAAAGTATAAGTAAGGATTTAAGTTTATTTATGGGGTTTTATGGAGGTTAAAGCTTGAAAATCTGAAGAAAAAAAAATTAATGGTGGTTTCGGCTATTTTCGAGATAGAGAAATCCAGAATTTTTTGACAGCTTGTCCAATTTTTCGACTAGTCTAATATTTTAGACCAGTTGTCTAAATTTAAGACCAGTAGTCGTATTTTTTCGACCACCTGTCCAAAATTTAGACCACCTGTCTAAATTTTAGACCATCTGTCAAATTTAGACAGGTAGTCTAATTTTTAGACAGATCGTCATATATTTTCAACCATTTGTTGAATTTTTAGACGAGTTGTCGAATTATCAGACAGGTTGTCTAATTTTCAGACAGGTTCTCGAATTTCTAGATTTTTTACTTGATTTTCATTTTTTTATATAACTTTTTAATCAAAGTAATATCAATAATTTATATTTGTTTATTGTATTTTTTTTTTTTTTTCAGATGTCATTAAAAAATATTGTAATATTATGTGATGGAATGTGAAAAAAGAATGAGGACTCGTGGAAATGGATTTCAAATGGCTCACGATCAAGATCAAGTTTGGTACAAACAAACCTAACTTATGAGGATTTAGTTGAACATATTTATGAAGTTACAGAAATTGATCGCAACCTCTTCGATATAGAATTAACTTACAAGATAACGACAATGGTGGAGATTGAACCAATTGCAATAAAAAATAGTAGAGACATTGTTAGTTTCTTTACATGGAAAGAGCGTGATTTGGTTCCATTATGTGTGGGTTTGATCAAGAAGATGGAAAATGTGCTCATTAAGGATAAACTTGTTACTAATATTGATTCTACTACAAATATTAATTAAGATCCAATTCTACATGATAAAGGGTTGTTCTTATACTATAAACATAATCATCATAATAGTACCTCAATAGATTATCTACCACTCAATCATTGATCATCATAGTAGTTTGATTGAAATATGTAGCACTTAATCTGTAATCATCGTAATCTCATAAAGATTAAGTTTTGTTTAACTTTATAATTTTTTAGACAAGTTTTCGAAACTCACGACTAATTGTCAAAAATATATAATTAATTAAGATATAATTGTACATGATAAAGTGTTGTACTTATACTATAAACATAATCACCATAATAGTACCTCAATAGATTATCTACCACTCAATCCTTGATCATCATAGTAGTTTGATTGAAATATGTACCACTCAATCTGTAATCATCATAATCTTATAAAGATTAAGTTTTGTTTAACTTTATAAAATTTTAATTGAGATATATGTTCTTTTATAGTGTTATTGGAGCCTTTTTAGACATTTCAAACATTTTAGACAACCTGTCGAAATTTGAGACTAGCTGTCGAAAGTTTTAGACAGGCAGTCAAAATTTTAGACTAGGTGTCGAAATTTTAGACTAGTTGTCGAAATTTTTAGACAGGGTGACGAAATTTTAGACTAGCTGTCAAAAGTTTTTGACAGGTCATCAAAATTTGAGACTAGCTGTCGAAATGTTTAGACAAGCAGTCAAAATTTCAGACTAGCTGTCGAAAGTTTTAGACAGGTAGTCAAAATTTTAGACTAGCTGTTGAAAGTTTTAGACAGGCCGTCAAAATTTGAGACTAGCTGTCGAATGTTTTAGACAGGCTGTCGAAATATAACACAAAGAGGTCTAAAACAGAAACATCCAACACAAGTAGTCTATAACAGTTTGTGGTATACCAGAACAGTTTTATACATAAACAAAATACCATTCCATTGTCTTTGCTAATAAATATCAAATACAAGTCATACTATAAGAGTTTGATACATAAACAAAATACCATTCCATTGCATTTGCTAATAAATATTCAATACAAGTCAAACTATAAGAGTTTGATACATGAACAATGTCATACTACAAGGAGAAGATGGCTGTCGGGTAGAACAATTTTGAAAGTAGGTTATTGGATCTTAATTAACATTTGTAGTAGAATCAATATTAGTAACGAGTTTATCCTTAATGAGCACATTTTCCATCTGCTTGATCAAACCCACACATAATGGAACCAAATCACGCTCTTGCCATGTAAAGAAACTAACAATGTCTCTACTATTTTTTATTGCAATTGGCTCAATCTCCACCATTGTCGTTATCTTGTAAGTTAATTATATATCGAAGAGGTTGCGATCGATTTCTGTAACTTCATAAATATGTTCAACTAACTCCTCATAAGTTAGGTTAGTTTGTACCAAACTTGATCTTGATCGTGAGCCATTTGAAATCCATTTCCATGAGTCCTCATTCTTTTTCTACATTCCATCACATAATATTACAATATTTTTTAATGACATCTGAAAAAAAATACAATAAACAAATATAAATTATTGGTAAAACTTTGATTAAAAAGTTATATAAAAAAAATGAAAATCAAGTTGAAAATCTAGAAACTCGATAACCTGTCTGAAAATTAGACAACCTGTCTGATAATTCGACAACCCGTCTAAAAATTCGACAAGTGGTTGAAAAATATATGACGATCTGTCTAAAAATTAGACTACCTGTCTAAATTTGACATATGGTCTAAAATTTAGACAGGTGGTTCAAAATTTAGACAGGTGGTCAAAAAAATACGACTATTGGTCTGAAATTTAGACAACTGGTCTAAAATATTAGACTCCTTGTCGAAAAATTGGACAAGCTGTCAAAAATTTTTGGATTTCTCTATCTCGAAAATAGCTGAAACCACCATTAATTTTTTTTTTCTTCAGATTTTCAAGCTTTAACCTCCTTAAAACCCTAGAAATAAACCTAAATCCTTACTTATACTTTCAATATACTAAAACAATCATTTTGCATTTTAAATCTACAAAAACAATATAAAAAATCACATATTTTATATATAAAAAAACATTTATAAACCAACCTTTTGAATGAGTGGTGGCTGGGTTTGTGGAGAAATGGCAGCATCCGGTGATGAGCAGTGTTCGCCGGCGGTAGGGGCAGTGGTCGCCGGTGGTGGTGGTGGCGGCGGCGGGGGATGATAGTGGGTGGTTGTGGATGGGTGTTGGTGGATGGGTGAGAGGAAGAAGATGATAGTTATTAGGGTTTTTATTTTAATTTATTATTATTTTATTTTAAGGGTAAAATGGGTAATACAAAAAATTCATTAATAAAAAAGGCCATTTAGCTCAAAACTATTGAAACTTGGCCAAAGTGCAAATTGCACTATAAAAAAAGATCATTTTATAATAATTATAGAATATTTTTTTTGATGTAACTTTTGGTGTTGTGGTTGGAATGGAAAAAAAATATATATAATGCTCAACACCAAATTTGGTGATAAGGTTTAGAACTGGTCTAATCATTTGCTATACAAACACCTATATATATATATACTTGTTAAAGTTCACAACAATAGACTTTTACATTTTTTATTAATAATTTTTGTCTACACTTTTCTAGTTTATTTGTTTCTAGTTTTTTTTTACATTTGTAATATTAATTTCTAGGCTACTTACACTTAAAGAGTTCTAGACTTTACTTGATTTATTTTTATAATTTAAAATTTATTCAAGACATAACTAGGAATTTCTAGAATAAAGAGTTCTAGAAATGTGTAGAAGTTTTTAATACTCTTCATTAGTACACATTTGGATGACTCCAATCATATCTCTCAGTAGCTCAAACTTTCCTCTCCTTAAAGCTTTTTGTGAAAATATCTACTAAATGTTCTTTAGTCTTGCAGTATTTGAGTTCAATTTCTTTGCTAGCTTCAGCTTCTTTGATGAAATGATACTTGATGCCCATATGTTTGGTTCTATTGTGAAATACAAGATTCTTCGCCATTTCTATATCTGATTTGCTATCGTAGTAGATCTTTGTAGCTTCCACTTGTGATTCTCCCATATTTTCAAGAATTCTTTTAAGCCATATAGATTGGCTTGCAGTCATTGCTGCTGCAATATACTCTGCATCAGTTGATGTTTGTGTAACTGTCACTTGTTTCTTTGATGCCTAGGAAAATATCCACAAACCAATTTTGAAGGCATATCCTGACATGTTTTTCATGTCGTCTACTGATCCTGTCCAGTAACTGTTTGTGTAGCCGATTAGTTTTGATTCATGGGTGACTCCATACCATATTCCATAGTTCTTTGTTCCTTGCAAATATTTAAGAACTCGCTTGGCTCCATACTGAACTTGACTTGGATTCTGCATAAATCTTGATAGTAGACTAACTGCATACATAATGTCTAGTCTTGTAGCAGTTAGATAGAGTAAGCTGCCAATCAAGCTTCAAAATTTTGATTCCTCTGCTACCGGCGAGCCATCTTTCTTGAGTGCTTTATTGTTTTCTAATGGAGTTGATACTGTCTTACAACGTTCCATTTTAAATTTCTTCAAGAGAGTCTATGTATACTTCTTTTGTGAGATGAAGACCCATCTTCTTTTTGAGTTATTTCGATTTCGAGAAAGTAGTTCATTAAGCCCAAATCGGTCATCTCAAAAGTCTTCATGTCTTCTTTAAATTTCTTGATCATCTTCTCATTATTTCCCATGTAGATGAGACATCAACATATAAAGAGATGATAAGCGTGTTATTCATACCTTGAGTCTTGATGTATAATGTTGGCTCACTTTTGCTCCTCCTAAAGCCTTGTTCAGTGATGTAGCTATCGATCCTGATGTATCAGGCTCTCGAAGCTTGCTTTAGGTCGTATTAAGCCTTTTTAATCTGAAAACTTTATCTTCTTGTCCTTTCACCACGAACCCTTGATGTTGCTCCACATAGATTTCTTCTTCAAGGTAGCCATTTAGAAATGCTGACTTCACATCTAGTTGGAAAATCTTCCGTTTCTTCTATGCAGCCAGAGAAATTAAAGCCCTGATTGTGTCGAGGCGTGCAACTAGAGCGAATGTCTCATTGTAGTCTACTCCCTGTTGTTGTGAGTATCCTTTGGCAACTAACCTCGCTTTATGCTTATGGATTGATCCATCTAAGTTGAGCTTTGTCTTGTAAATCTACTTGACTCCTATTGTGTCTTTGTCTTGGAGGATCTACAAGTTCCCATGTCTCATTCTTCTCAATCATCTTTATCTCTTCATTCATAGATTTTCTCCATACTTCTTTCTTTAGAGCTACTTCAAAGATTTTTGGCTCCATAAGCATTAAGTTACATGTCTCATAGAACTCCGTTAAGGATTTATTTGTCTTGGTGGTGAGTTTGGAGGGGAATCCATGACTTATACTAGCTCTTGTTTTGGAGATCTGATTTAAATGTTATGTTCGTTGATTTTTTGTCTTGGTAATAGAGGAATGTTGATACTCTTTCTTTCAACTTCTTATGTCTCCCAATTGTCTGCAGCATCTTCGTCAAATCTTACGTCTCGGCTGATTAAGAGCTTCTTTGTTCTTAAATTATAGATTCGATAGCCTTTTGATTTAGTGATATAGCCTAAGAAGATTCCTTTCTTAGTCTTCTTGTAATGCACTAAACTCTAGGGATCGTTACGGTATGCATTTTAAACAGTGCTAAACTCGCTAATCGAGTCATTTGGCCATAATCGTGTAACTAAGTATGATTAGCGGTTTAGGGTTAAATTTTTGGTTAAGATACAACGTTTCACTAAAACATTTACTGTATACATTGGGATCCGAAAAATATATTTAAATGTTATTTACAACAAAATATTTACAACCAGCCGACCTAAGCGGCAAAATAGGGTTTAACCCTAGTTCCTCTTTAAACCCTCGGCCGTGGCGGTCGAGCAGCCGCATATGTACACATCGTCACCTAAGCTCTCCAACTCAAGGATGGCCCAACTTTCTTTTGCCTTTACCTGCACCACATAGCACCCGTGAGCCGAAGCTCAGCAAGAAAACTCAATATGCTCATGAACAGTAATAACATGTTTCTAAATCATAATGCGAATGCCTAGAAATAATAGCCATATTCATGCATGCAAATAAGTTCAGATAATGATGATGGATCCTGCCCTCCTATGTGGATGACTATCAAGTCAATCCTAATCAAATGAGTGATTAACACTTTGAGGTTCTGATAACCATGCTGGGGCTTATAGCCAAAATCAGATGAGTGATTAACACTTGAGATTCTGATAATCATATTGGGGCGTGTAGCCCTAATCAGATGAGTGAATTAACACTTGAGATTATGATAATCATACTGGGGTGTGTAGCCCTAATTAGATGAGTGAATTAACACTTGAGATTATGATAATCATACTGGGGCGTGTAGCCCTAATTAGATGAGGGAATTAACACTTGAGATTCTGATAATCATACTAGGGTGTGTAGCCCTAATCAGATGAGTGATTTAACACTTTTGAGGTTCTGATAACCATACTGGGGCTTGAAGCCCATAGCCATGTGACCATGCAGTCACCTGGGCCTTCTGGCCCTGGCTTTAAGTAACTAGCAATTAGACTAGACAAGCGTTTTTACTTTTCATCGAACTTGAGGTCGGTCAGGCCTTAATGCTCAAGATGAGTCATTCAGTGCTTATGTTGATTAGATCTAATCTTTTCGGCTTGCGTTAAACACCCTAAAACTTTTCTTGACTCTTAAGCCAATACCATACGACCAGTGCTCAGTACTATTGCCGAACTTGACTAATGAGTCACAGATTCAAAGTTAATACCGACACCATTGCCGATTCTGACTAATGAGTCAGTGCCATTCACAAGTAAGTAATGCAACTAGGCATATATCATATGTCAAATATCCAAATGTAGGGCATTCAACATGCTTACATAACAATCACTAGCATAATTATGATCAATCTCATATTCAATATTCATGTCATGCCCTAATCACATGTTTCTCATGCATCACATACTGGGTGCAGTTTTCTTACCTTTGGTCCAAGCACAGGTTACCAATAAACGAGCCACAAGCACGATCCTGATTCCAAGCCCTTAGTGATAACCTAGTCACAACCATAAAATAAAACCTCATCAAAATGAGTAAATAATTACTTCCAGATCCAAACCTAGCCTCCGGGACATCGAATCCTACTCAACTGGGTAGTAGAATCGATCCCAGGCCCTTAAAGTTAAGTTCCCATGACTAAAAAACAAATCTAGGCAAAAATGCCCTCTAGCACTGCGACCCCACACCAAACCTGTGCTTTGGCCCGCCTCCAAACAAAGGTCGAACCCATCTTTGCTTGTGCCTAGTGCCGCAGCCCTAACTTCCCATCAGCCACCTTCACCTTCTTCGTCAAGCCTGGGCCGCAACCCAATCACGAACCCAGCTGAAAACTTCATTTTCTTCCACTTAAAACCTTCCAAAAACCTATCCAAACATCTCCAAATCAAAAAATCAAAGTTCCCAAACATCCTAATTATCCAAAACCATTAAAACCCAAGTCTCAAATCATCCAAAAACTCATCAAAACATAAAATCCAATTCAATCTTAAAACTTTTAATACTTAGAACTTAAAACTTGGATTACCTCCGATTATGTCGTTTCCCAGCTAAATCCTCCGGCTAATAAGCTTCTAATCTTCCCTAGAATCGATATGCCTCGATCCTCGCTTGAATCCGAGTCCTAGAACTCAAGTTTCCTTCGAAAGTGTGATCGGGAGGCGAAAATGGAACTTTGAAGGAGAGAGAACGTTCTTTTTATTTCTTAACAGGTTACTTAAAGCTTAAGTAACCTCAAGGAAATCCTAATGCTCGGGGTCGCGAAAATGCCTTCGGGGGTAAAATAGTTAAAACTCCTAGAATTTCCCCTGATCTCACTAATTCCTAATTTATCACCGAATATTTATTCTCATTACCCAATATCCTGGTAATGTGCTAAATACCCCTTGACTCACTCTGAGTCAAGTATAAATCTCGTTGTGACTTTCCCACTAGCTTACCTCCTAGGATCGTCTTGTGTTGAGTAACCTTAGTGTAACGTCCTGCGTTTTCGGGTACCTTTAAACGACTCGGGTCAGGATTTTTCCCCCGGGTTAAGAATACTATTTTAAATAATATTATATTTTGTTTGGAAGAATTCCATGAGTTATTGCTAGCCAAAATATGAATTTTGTGATTTTAAAAGTCAAGATAAGACTTTCGGTCATGGACCGACACAAAAACCCTGATCGGGTAAAAATCTCGGAAAATAAAATGAAAAATTATGCCAATTATATCTTGGGCATAAAATACATTCATAAAAGTTAAAGTTTGGTAAAAAATAATAAATCTAAAAGAAAATGGAAATTTTAGGGCATTTTGTGTTAAATGCCTAATTTTACCGAAATAGGGAATTTTATTCCATGAATAGACCTTAGGATAAATTTTATTGTGTGATTAATTAAATTAAATGTAAGAGACATTTAATTTAATTATATAGTGTTAAGTTTTGTTTTTAAAATTTAACAAGAGTGAAAAAGGTATAGAAAGTCAATTTGAACTTTTCTTCTTAAGAAATAATTATTAACCTTTATAAAAAAAAATAAAAGGATCACATATATAACAATGGGTGGCTGGCCATGTGATGTTTGGAAATCCCATTTATTAACTAATTGAGTTTAAATCCCATTTATTTAAAGGTTTGGGATAATGTCAAGTGGGCAAGTGGGAGTAAAGCACTTGAGTGTTTTTTTTAGGATAAATTAGAGTAGTATAAACTCTTCTAACCTCCCCCTAAGAACCGACCACTCACTTTCACTCTCTCACTATCATCTTTTTTTTTAAACTCTCTCAAGTTGTCTCTCAATATTCAACCTCAAGAACACCAAGGAAACTTGGAGGCTAAGTCTTGGTCTAGGAAGGGTTTTTCCTAAGGTAAAGTTTCATTAATCTAGACTTTTGTAAAGTTTTAAGCATAGAGTTTCAAATAGCTAATTAACTATGTTGTTGGGGGAAGTTGGTTAGGGTTTTTGAAAGGTTTTGAAGGAGTCAAAGCTAATAGGAAGGTTCAAACCTTAAGCAAGAACACCAAAAAGGTAAGAAGTTTACTTTTGATGATTTTGTTGTAGGGTTTTTAGTTTTAAGCATTATTTTGTATATTTAATGCTTAAAGTTTCTTATTGGTGATGTAATATGGTTATGGTAGTTTTTAATAATTTTTATGATGCTTGTGTATTGATTTTTGAAAATGAGAACCAAAACCCCCAAGGGTTTTTGTAGGATACCCTAAAACAAAACATGTTTTGAGCTGTGACTTCCAAGGGGTCAAGCAGCCACTGTATATTGATTTTATAAAATTAAATTGTACTGTCATGTTGTTGAGATTGAGAACATAAAATTGAGCTTTTGAAACACTAAAAAATGTTTAGAAATGAGTAAGCTATGCTATTTCAAAGTTTAGGTAAAAAATTGTTTTTTTTTCGTATTCTTATTTTCGGAACCAAGTTTGGACAGCCACCGTATAGGGCAAATGAACCCAGTTTTTTTCTAAAATTTTGTGGACATATTGTTGGCGTAACCTAGTATTCCACTGTAAAATTTGGTAAGAAAATATTGAACGGTTTGAAAATTATTAACTGTCAAAGTTTAGAAAAAATAAGGACTTGAAAATAAGGTCATTTTTACCTCATTGTTGGAAATTGATTTCACCAATAAAAAATGCTCATTTTGACCTAAGATTTTACAAAGACCTAAATGGCATAACAAAAATGGAATTGGGAAATTTTGGTAACAATTGGGTAAGTAAATTTCAAGTTATGAACTAACGAAGTATGTAGTTAAAAATGTGAAAAATAGGCTTTTCACACTTAGTGTAAAAATGATTTTATAGAACATAAGGTAAAAAGTAAAATTTTGTTTATTTCAATATATAAATTGGTAAGTCTTGAAAACATATTTTCACTAAAATTACCCCTTTGAGTTTAAATGAATTATTTTTATTATAGAGTTTTTATTCTTTCTAAAAATAAGAGATTTAATTTATTAATAGTTAATAAATTAAAAGAGGGTTTAAAACCCTATATTTTGAGAAAATAATTAAATGAATTATTTTTCTAGTAAGTAAAATTGATTAATTGATTTTGGAAAATTAATTAGTCAAGATGGGAAATTTTTAACAGTTTTCCTAATTAAGAAAAATTAGGCAATTTTCTTAAAACGGTTTTTAGATATTAAAACCTTAAGAAAAATAAAAGGAAAATTTAAGAGTTTATTTTCTTTAAAAATAATTAGGGAATTTATTAGTATTTTCTGGATATAATACCAGCTAAAATCTTACATATTTTAACCGACTAGTCGAAAGTGCGGGTTAATAGCGATATCTTGAAAGAATAAGATTTTTAGCGGATTGTGGGAAAATACCATTGTGATACCCGAGTCTAGGTATTGAGACCTTAGGATAGGTCTCCCCGAGACTTAGGGTTTAGTCTCGAATATTTTGTATGACTTTCCTTAATAGGTTTAAAACCAAATAAGGATTATAAATCCTTACAAATGACTTTTATTAAAATGACCAAACTGCCCAAAATAATAATAATGAATTATGAGTGCCATAATTAATTCGAGTATATTGTATGGATAACTATAGTATTGGCTAAGCATAACTGGACTGAACGTTGGAGGGTGAAAACCTGCTAAGCGCTAAGGACTCCAAGTAAGTCAACTTATATTGTATGGCTACAACATGAAACAATTATTGTATAGTATGTTAGTATAGGGATACATGCACATATATACCTTGTCGTAGAAAGTTGCTTAGAGACATTAGTCTAGTGGGTGCTGAGTTAGAAAATATGAACGGTAGATGTCTGTCATACCCTAGACGGCTGATCCCCGTCACACTGCTTGATTTTATTTATCTCCGGTTCATTATCGCGACGAGTGGCCATGAGATGAGGATAAGCTGGTTAAACCTAGGGGCGCCAAAATAAATGGGACCTAGGGGCCCTCATGCTTACTTAATCATTGGACGGTTAGAATCCGAGCAAGTGCTCTGATAAGTTATTCCAGGATAGCAGCTGTGAATATTGGCCATTCAGTGAGAGTGCCTAGAGATACTAGGGGTTGCCAAGATTGAGTGAGGCTGAACACCCTAGGGGCAACTGCTCACCAGCACCACTGATTAACATAGAAGTCTCCGTAAAACCGTGTAAATTGGATTACACTCTTGGATAAGTAGCGATGCCCTAGGTAACACGATAGTTACCATTGATGAGGATATTTATTGGCTAGATCTTAGTGTGGAGACTCGATTCTCTTTTATAGATTAGCAATTATGTTGGAGGGCGCGTTACACCTGAATTGATGGAAATTGTAGAGCGTTGGTCTCGAATTATATTGTGATATAATATATCTGCTTGCTCTGGGATGTTCTGAGTGCAGGGATATATTTGTTGATAAGATATAGTTGTGATATAATATATCTGCTTGCTCTGGAATTTTCTGAGTGCAGGGATATAATTGTTGATAAGATATAGTTGTGATATAATATATCTGCTTGTTCTGGGATTTTCTGAGTGCAGGATTTTATCTAGTTATGAATTAATTTATCATTGGTTATCAGGCATGACCATAAGTTTGCCAGGACGCTTTAGCGTTCTTGAAATTGATTGTGTAGGGTCCAGATGGGTCTGGAACCCTAATTCTCTACATGCTTTGTTTGAAAGTTGATCTTACTAAGCATTTTCGCTTACCTAGTTGTTTCATGTTGTAGGTAAGAGCAAGGGCAAGGCAGTGCAGTGAGCGCTGGAGTCTTCCTTGCAAATGTACATGTGGACCGACCTTTTGGGAAGCCGTTTTATTTTTGGAAATGTTGTGTAATTTTCCTAAACTAGGCTCACTCTACTCTTTATAAAACATGTTTGTAACTAAAGGTTAAGTATGGCCATATGACTTTTTAAAGAGTTTTTTTTATGGGTTTTTGAGACATTTTGTTAAATGAAAACATTTATATTTCCGCATTATCGAGTCTTGAAAATTCGAGTCGTTACACCTAGCATAACCAAATAATAATGAAGCACCACACACATGCCACATATATGCCAACTATACCTGAAATGACCAAAATATGAAAATCACCCAATTAATCAAAAATAGGTTCACATGCATATTTCATACACCCAAACATGCATGTAATCATTTAATGACATAATAAATCAATTATGGCCCTCCCGGCCTCCTAATCAAGGCCATAAGCCTTATTAGGAAATTTGGGCCATTACACTTCTGGTCTAGCTTGCCTATCTTTTCTTATGGAATATGAGTGTAGCGTATGCAACCAAAAACTCTGAGATGTTTTGTTGATGGCTTTCGTCCACTCTAAACTTCGATTGCTGTCTTATCTTGCAAACATTTGGTTGGACATCTACTAAGCAAATAGACTACAGTGCTTACTGCATCTGCCCAAAATCTTTTTGGAAGACCCTGTTGGGAAATTTTTTACAGGATATTATACGTAGCAGAATGAATAAGTCATTCCTTCAGTTTCTCTAACCCTTGTATCCTTTCTGCCGCAGGGTATCACCAAGAAACTGAACCAATCTTCAAATTTCTTCACAGCCTTCTAAAGTATCCTTAGAATCACCTAGACTAGAGTGGGCAATTCTCAACACATGAGATAGATACAAAGAGAAGAAGAGAAAAAGAGAAGAGAATGTTGAGGCTTAGCAAATGACTTTTGTTGTAGAGAGAGTCTAAAAAAACTAGATCTACTGATCATCTGTTCATCTCCAAATCTTCTCAGATTTCAACTCTCACTTAACATTCCTTTTATAGGCTCAATTAGGTCACTTATTTAAATTAAAAAAATCAATAAAATAATAGGTAATATCAGCCATTAGGTTGAAATTATCATGGACTTTAGGCCCGTGAAATTTCTCATTTAATTATAAGTCCGTTGGACTTAAAATCAATGCCTGTATTATTTTCTATTGATTGATTAATTAAATAATTATTTAAATCCTTTATCGAATTAATTATTTATAATTTGAACATTGATTTAAACTTATTTATTAATTTAGACACCAATTTGTCTTAAATAATAAATTTATCCTAAAATCTATTTTCTTTTCTAAATTGTATAACTCTGTGAAACTATCCAAAATTGACCTGGTTAGCTTTGATAATTCTAATTGATAATTAAATCAATTAATTGAGACTATCTAGATGATTTTATCCAAGGTACAGTGGGGACCATGGGCCTATGAAATCAAGCTCCAATAAGTTATCATAAATTTAACACATAAATTTACTAACTTATTAATTCCTCATGACTCCAATAAAGACTTGGAATTGCACTCTTGAATTCATATTACTATAACGACCCAAAATTTGCTAATAGGGTTTAGAACCTAGATTAGCGTGGGCATAATTGAGTTATATATGTGTTAATTGATTTAATGCATGACTATGTGGCATGCATGATTAATATGATTATGTGAGTATATTATATGCATGTTTATTAGTAAGGTGGGCCCTTTATTGTTCATAAGGGCGTATTTGTAATTTTTGCCCGTTAAGGGCATAAATGTCATAAATGGTTGAGACCACATTATTATGTGGATATATTTGTAGTATATAACTCGAGACAGTCCTAGTGAGTGGATTAGCGAAATAATCTCAGCGGGGTTTAAATACCCGGCTCGGAGGAGCCTAGGGGTATTTTGGCAATTTAGAGAATATTTTGGAATTTATTGAGTAATGAATAAGTATTTGGAAATTATTTGGACATGACGGGATTAATTGGTAAATGTTAGGAGCACTTGAGGAATTAGCGAGAATCGGGAAAATGACAATTTTACCCTTAGAAACCATTAGAAGTCTGAATAAGTTTAAGGGGCCAAATTGTAACGCCCTGGTTACCCCAGGACAGTTACTGTGAACGGTGAACCGGAAACTTGACCCGCTACCCGAGACCTTTGGTTAAAAACGTGATCTAAGTGTTATTACCAAGTTAAGGTGAAAATTCAGTAAAAAGGAAAGGATATGTTTTATTTAATGCATAAAACTGTTCATGGGCCCATAAAAAGATTTACAAGTTATTTACAACTCAAAATGGTCATTACAGTTTCAAAATTACAAACCCGCCAACCTAAGCGGCAAAAATAGGGTAAACCCCCTAGTTCCTCTGAGAACTCCTTGGCCGTGGTGGTCAAGCGGCCGCATATGTACACAACACCACCTAAGCTCTCCACTCAAGGTTGGGTGAGCTTCTCTTTCCCTTTACCTGCACCACATAGCACCCGTGAGCCAAGGCCCAGCAAGAAAACACAGTATAACATGATATAATATCAACAATGATCATAACAGTCATTCAGGACTTTCAGTCCAAACAAATAGGTGACAGTCACAAAAGTCATTAGAATGGGGACAATTCCCTTTAGCCATGTGATGATAGGATCATCAGGGCTAAGCAGATAAGTGAGCATTTCACTAGCTTAAAC
This sequence comes from Humulus lupulus, assembly GCF_963169125.1. Lineage (NCBI taxonomy): Eukaryota > Viridiplantae > Streptophyta > Magnoliopsida > Rosales > Cannabaceae > Humulus > Humulus lupulus. Next base: position 47,633,455 of record NC_084797.1, read on the forward strand.
ATGATAGGTGCATGGTGATTAGTCACCAACATAACCTTCCTCATGACTCTAGAGTCATAACTATGGAACATCGTTCCCTAGCCATGTGACAAGCAGTCACCTGGGCCTTATGCCCTGGCTCTCAGTAACTAGTCTTAGACTAGCCAAGCGCTTATAAGTTCATCGACCTTAGGGTCGGTCCAACATTAATGCTATAGAGCCATTCAATGCTGATATCGATTAGATCTAATCTTTATTTGACCCTACGTTCAGAATGCTTATGTCGTTTCTGACCTATAGGTCAATGTCCCTGACTAGTCAGTGCCATATACAAGTAATCAACATTCACTAGCATTTAACATGCAATCCATGTCCACATTTATCAGTCAACATGCCTCAATACAAACACACATGTCACATATACACAAGGTGCAATTTTCTTACCTCTGGTTCGAGTGAAAATTAATACAAGAACGACCCTTGAGAACGATCAATCTTTTAATTCCTTGACGGTCACCTGGTCATAACCAAAATATAGGATTCATCAATGAAAATGAGAAACAAAAGTTCCCAAACCAAAACCTAGCCTCCGAGACATCGAATCCTACTAAACCGGGTAGTAGGATCGATCCCGAGGCCCAAGGCTTGAATCCCCAAGCTAAAATCTCATTTCCGGTGAAAAATGTACTTATGGGCTGCGACCCTCCCTAACCACGCCGCAGCTCGCCCCCTAGACAGAGGCGGCCCTTCCCTGCCAAGCAACGTGGGCCGCGACTCACCATAGCCATGCCACGGCTCATTACGCAAAACATCAAAGAACCAGAATTTCTTCCCCTGCGTTCTCCTTGAAACCAACCCTTCAAACCAATCCCAAACATCAACCTAACACCCAATTCAACCCCGAAACTTCATCTACAACTCACCCTCATCAAAACCCAAGTTAAACACCAACCTAGCTTCCATTAATTCCAACCATCCATAAGGAAATTACAAGCTGAAAACTTAAAGCCAAAACAGAGTAAAACCAGAAACCAATGGCTGAAACTCACCTAAAACTTGAGATTAAACCCCCTTCAACGAATGAACCAACCCTATGAACTCAGCTCCTTGATTTCCTAGCTTGATTCCTCACTTTGAGCTCAAAAACTCCAAAGGAAGACAAAGAGAAGGTGATGTACGGGAAGGAGAATTCTTTGTTTTGTTTTCTACCGCCAACTAAAGCCTCATATAAATCCAAAGCAAATGACTTAAATGCCCCTAGGTCATTTAAGGTTTCTAAAGTCATCCCAAGGGTAAAATCAGTATTTTCCACCTATCTCGTTAATCATAATTAACGCTCTCCAATTCCCGCTAATCTCAACAATCTCAAACACCAATAATTCATATCCCGTTACCCTATAATACCCAGTAACACTCTAATCATTAAAATCACCCCGAGACTCACCCCGAGCCCTGAGCTTAAGCCTATTATGACCAAACCGATAAATTGTATTTAAAGATCGTCTCATGCCGAATAACTCGAACCAATCCACATTATAATGTAACCTCACAATATATCATCGACATGAAAACAAATATACAATTATGCCCTCAACTGGCCAAATTACCAAAATACCCCTGTAAACAAATGTGGACCCACATGCATGCATTTAACATCATATTATAATATAATTCTCATAAACATCCATAAATTCATTTAATGGCATAATTAGACAGTTATGGCTCTCCCGGCCTACTAATCCAGCCATTAAACCATATTAGGGATTCCGGGGCATTACAAAAATGGTCTTTTTTGGTTAAGGATATACCAGAAAAGACTTAGGAGTGCACCAAAAACACACATGATTCTCTCTCTTCTCCTACACGTCCTCTCTCTCACTCTCTCTAGAACCTAGGTGAATTTGGAGAATTGAAGGAGACCAATCTGGGAATTTGGAGGAAACTAAGCTGGGATTAGTCAGAGTATTCCTGAGGTGTTAGACTATCAATTCAGGTAAGAGTTCCACTCCAAATCTACTGAATTTACCTGAATTATTGTTGAGTTTAGAACTTGTGTAAATTTTGGGTTTTGATTGAATTTTAGTGTTTAATCGGTGTAAGAATTGGTTTATAGACTAGTTATGATGTATAGGTTGTGAGGATGAAATTCAGGGATCAATTCTTAGTTTGGCAGAAGCTTTGGGTTGGAATTTAAGGTTTAGGCTTGAGGAAAAAAATGCTGGAAAGTGTGTTTTTCTAGGTTTGGGGGCTTCGGTCGCGACCATGTTCTTCAGGCGTCATAACCCGCATGCTTTTGGAGGTTGGGAGCCTTGTTCACCCAGCATGCCGCGACTCGGAGGGGTGCAAGTCGCGGCCCATGTCCTTCAGTATGGAGGACTGGGCCTCTGTCTAAGGGGAGGGTCGTGGCCCTTAAGGGCAAGTCGCGACGCTAAATGGGAAATTAAGGGAAAATAAGGCTTTAGGCTCGAGGAGGCTCGGGGATTCAAACCTAGGCGTTTAGGATGAATTCTATTCGAGGCCCCAGAGGCTAGTTTTTGTTTCCTAAATATTTATTTCGATTAGGAATTTGATGGTTACCCATTGACACTGTGACTAGGTTTATCGCTAAGGCTTATGACTGAGGATTGTGCTCGAGACCGTTTGTTGTGATAAATTTTAATTGATTTAAATACGCAAGTGTATGTATTCACACAAGTAATACAATGATAAGTGGATCGTCTTCACAGGGATTGCAAAATAGAAAAAATAGGCAAAACAATTACTAAACAACTTAAAAGTATTAACAATCAAATGGGTTGTTTATAAACTAAATGAAATATTAAAGAGATGGAAATAATGAAATTAAAACTGAACTAAACAAAGAAATTTGAAAGAAATATGTGGATTGTAAAATGGACTTGAATTACTAATTCCCCCTATGTTAGTTATCCTGAACAGATTACAGTAGCAATATTTTAGCAAAACTCCTAGGTTAACAAGAATTCACTAAACATACATAAAACTTTCCCATATTTTATGATATTAATTCTTTTACCTAATTAAATATATTCCTATGCCAAATCAGATTCAATGCAAATTCAAGGTTCAATTCTCAAAAGTTACACAAGGAAAATAACACATCCCTATGTTACCAACACAACCTAACCTAGATTATGACTTGTGTCATCCAAGTTCTCTCCATTATATTTAACCCTTCCAGCATTAAACATAATTAAACAATCTTGCCATTGCTGGCCAAACAACAACAAGAAATTAACCATAAGCACACTTGAATGAACAAGAGAGATTTCACTAAAATAAGGCACAAGAATATACTTACACTATAACATAGGGTTCATCAACAATTCAAGCCATACAAAAATTAGTTCATGACTGAGTTAAAGAATATTAATCCACATTCAATACAGCCCATAAATATTAAGATCAGAAATAAACTTAGAAAATATAAAATGAAGTTTAGAAATAGGAGAAAGAACAAATCTAAATGATGCTTGAGCTTCTTTTTTCGTCCTCCTTCTTTCTTAGCTGATTTCTGGTTTCTCCTCCTTTCTTTCTTGCTATTTCTTTTCCAAAAATGGCAGACTCCCCCCAATATGCAGCTGGCCCTTCTCTAAGTACATCTAGGTTTCCCAATTTGGCCATGTAAGTACAATATTGCCCCTCCTTTTGGTATATACGTGGGTCTCCTTTTCTTCCTTTGACATTTACTTCCAATTTTTAACTCGTGCTTTCTGTACTTGCCACCGCAGCCACTATTCCAACTCACCCATTGACTTTCTAACTACGCCTAGGTGTCCAAAAGTTGCCTGATCAAAATGCTCTAGCAAAATCTGCTTTGCTGCTGCAAACCTGCTAATTCAGCCATCAAAATTCAACTTAGATAGTTTCACATGCTAGTTCATTCTTTTTATAAATATCTATCCAAGAAACTATTTCCTTCAACCCATTCATTATTAGAAACTACCATAAACAACTAAACTTAACTAAGATCATATAAACACAAAAGTTAGTTACAAAAGCTAATAATAAAATAACATCACCAACGATTTTTCAACAATTAAAAGTTCAAAAGCACACGAAATAACTCTTTATTCAAGAGTTATCACCATTTTTAATGCTCCGTTCAGGACTCGAGGTAAGAAAACAACACCCTTGTGGTTGTATTTGGGACTAAGGTTCCCTGTATTTGGATATATGTATTTTGTAACTGTATTGTTATTATGTGAAATGTGAGCCCAAGGGAGCCGAGGCTGACGATTAGCGCATTGGACACAGCTCAACCAATGTGAGCCAGGGTCAGCTAAATAAACAGTGGACTCGGCCTAAGTGAGCCAGGGTCAGGTTATAAACAGAGGGCTCAACCTAAGGGCGTCGACTCTGAGCATTTGTATTACTAATTCAAATATATGCTTGAAAATATATGTTTACCATTATTAGCTTGATTCTTATATTTTGTTGAATTTCTAAATGACTTGTATTAAGATTGACTAAATACTACTGATGCTATATGTATTTTCTGTTTATGGTTTTCTTGTTGGGCCTTGGCTCACGGGTGCTATGTGGTGCAAGTAAAGGCAAAGGGAAACTGAACCAACCAAGAGTTGGAGCGCTATGGGGGCGGAGTGTACATAGGTAGCTGCTCGTCCCCCACAGCTGAGGGAAGTACAAGGACAGATCCCTAAAACTTGTATTTTTCCACTAGTGGCCTTTTGTTGTATTAACTTTTTGGGATTGTAAATTACCACTTATACCCTGCTTTTGTGTAACGACCCACTAATCTAGACTACTTGGACCATTAACGAATCTATACATAAAACTTATATTTTTGCGGAAATACCAAAATTATATTGAAAACTTATGGAAACAAAGGTTACTTTCATAAAATAAGTAGGATATGGGTACCCATTGTCTTTAAAACAAAAGAAATACTTAAAGTAAAAAGGGTTACATAGAAAATGCGGAAAAATACATTTAAAAACCATAAAAACATAAATAAGACTACATCCTCGAATCGAATAACGCTCGGCCCCTTGACTCCATTCACCATCGATACACATCCTCTAAGCGTCACGAATCTTTCCGCCTCTAAAGCTTATTTCCTGCACATAAACAGAAAGGAATGAGCCTAATGCCCAGCAAGGAAAAATCTAACACATAGTCATAAACATAAACATAATTTCATAATAACGTAAAGACATATCATAACACATAATACACTTATTATAATGGCCATTATTACTTGGGGTCCCATAGACTAAACAAGCATATGCCCATGGGATTAGTGGGGTCCTACTAGCTAAGTAGGTCATATGCCCATAACCCATTTGGGGTCTTGTTAGCCATATGGGTCATATGCCCAAGCCTACAAACATACACATATACATATCATAACACTTTTAATAACATAAAACATATAGATAACATAAGCACATAACATATAGATTCTAGCCTATTTTCCTTACCAAAGTTACCGGGATTATGGACTGAGTTGGGACTTTTGGAACACTCCTAAAACCATAAGAAAGAGTGAGTCTAAAGAAAGGAGATGAAATGAAAGAGATGGAAAGACTAAACCATAAAAACATACTTACCAACTTATATGCTTAAGAGCTTGGATTCCCTAACCAAAATAAGAATAAGGTTAGGGGACTGAGTAGAAGGTTTTGAGAAAAGAAATAACATAGAATACAGAAAGGACTAGAGTTTTGGGTTTACCTCAAAGATTGCAAGATCAATCTAACATCCACCGAAATACTATAACACTCACTTACTTCCCAAGTGTTTGATAAGCTTATGATGTTTAAGCTTATAGTTTTTCCCCAAACCAAGTGTTTACACTCTCTCACTCACTTAACACTAGCAGCCTCTGAACTTAGAGCAAATGGTGAATAATGGCTGGGTACTAGGTCCTATTTATAGAGTTTGGGAATGAAAATATCTTGATTTTACTTGAATAAAAATAATGGCTTTTTAGGTGAAAATCATTTGAATAATCGTTCAGCAGAGGCTGAAGACTCGTTCACAAGATGCTGGTCTGTTGAAGGAGTTTGAATGGCTGAAAGGAAATGAATTCAAAAGAGTTTGAATCCATGCTGAAGGAGGCGATATATCGCCCCCTGTAGGCGATATATCGCCTGGGCCAGTATGCCCGAGGCGACCGTGCATCGTTTCGTGTTTTCCGTATCTACGTGCTGCGACATATCGCCCCCTATAGCTGCGATATATCGGCATACGCTGAATATTTAAACACGAAATTACACATTTTTAGCTAGGTTTGAATGGAGTAAACAGCCTTGACTAAGCCCTCAACGTACTCAAAGCTGCTGACTGACCCTATAACATTCAAACTTTACTCCTTATTATATTTAATCCTCAAAAATCTTAATCCTTAATTACCATTCAAAACATGTGCTTAAAATCCTATTGGTTGATGTCTAAACCTTATAATATAATCCTTAATATCAGTCACTTTAATCAAACCTTAGGTTATACTTAATATTCTTAAACTATAGGTTAAACTTAGAAAATCTATAAGTACTACTATGAGTGTCCAAATAATTCCCGGTCTGAACCAAAAATCCATAGTAACAAAGATAACACTAAACATACTATAATACTACTAAACAATTAGCTAAGTAAAGTTCTTGGACTCTACAATTCTCCCCTACTAAAAAGAATTTCGTCCTCGAAATTTACTTATCACATAACTCCGGATACCGGCCTTGCATGTCCTCCTCCAACTCCCACGTTGCCTCGCATTCAGAACTGTTGCTCCATACGACTTTGACTATAGGAAGGCTCTTAGACCGTAACTACTTCATCCCTCTATCTAGGATGCTAACCGGTCGTTCCTCGTAACTTAAGTCTTTCTGGAGTGCTATCGTATCGTTCTTGAGGACGTGAGATGGGTCTGACACATATTTGCGTAACATCGAGATGTGGAAGACGTTGTGACTATCGGCTAGTGCTGGCGGTAGGGCTAGTCTATACGCAACTGTTCCCACTTTGTCCAATATCTAAAAGGACCTATGAATCGGGGACGAAGCTTGCCTTTCTTCCCGAACTGCTTGACACCTTTCATAGGAGATGTCTTCAAGAAGACTTGATCTCCAACTTGGAATTCCACATCGCGTCGCTTGGTATCCGCATAGCTTTTCTGACGGCTTTGAGCAGCCAGCATACGCTGTCTAATAAGCGTTACTGCTTCTTGAGCTTGTCTAAGAGCTTCGGGCCTTAGAAGCTGCCTTTCTCCTACCTCGTCCTAGTGCAACGGTGATCGGTACCTTCGTCCATATAGCAACTCATAAGGTGCCATTCCGATCGTTGACTGGTAGTTGTTGTTGTACGAGAACTCGATCAGTGGTAAGTACTTGTTCCATGATCCTCCGAAAACAAGTATACACGCGCGTAGTATATCCTCTAAGATCTGAATCGTACGCTCAGACTGCCCATCTGTTTGAGGATGGAAAGTTGTACTAAGGCTTAACTTAGTACCCATATCTCTCTGTAAGTTTCTCCAAAATCTTGACGTAAACACTGATCCTCTATCTGATACTATCGTCTTGGGGATTCCATGCAATCGTACAATCTCTTAGATGTAGATGTCTGCATATTGGTCTGCCGTGCATGACGTTCTAACAGGCAGAAAATGAGCCGACTTGGTTAGTCTATTTATTACTATCCAAGCGGAATCATGCTGCTTGTTCGTCTTTGGTAGCCCTGTCACAAAATCCATGGCTATATCATTCCACTTCCATTCTAGTATGCTAAGCGGTTGCAATAAACCTGCAGGCCGCTGATGCTCCGCTTTCACTTGCTGGCATACCAAACACTTAGATACATGCTCTGCTATGTCCTTTTTCATCCCTGGCCACCAATAGATTGTCTTGATCATCTTGGTAGACCCTGGATGAACTGAGTATGGGGTGCTGTGCGCTTCTTCTAGGATCATCTTCTTAATACTCCGATCACTTGGCACGCATACCCGATCCTTATATCTCAATAATCCTTGGCTAGATATTGAGAAATTTGTATTCTTGCCTTCTCTGACTGCTTCCATATGTGATGCTAGTGTGTCGTCATGTCCTTGGCCAATTCGTATATCCTCTAACAAATTTGATTGGATAGACAGGTTAGCCAGCTTGCCTACAACCATTTCTATTCCAGCACTGATAAGCTCCTGCTGTAGTGGCTTTTCTATCCCGGATAAGGCTGCTAAATTCCCATAACTTTTCCTACTAAGTGCATCGGAAACTACGTTCGCTTTCCCTGGGTGGTATAGGATTTCACAGTTGTAATCCTTTACTAACTCTAACCACCTGCGCTGCCTCATGTTGAGCTCCTTCTGCGTAAAGAAGTATTTTAAACTTTTGTGGTCCGTGTAAATCTCGCACCGTTCTCCATAAAGATAATGGCGCCAGATTTTTAACGCAAAGACCACCGCTGCCAACTCCATATCGTGAGTTGGATAGTGTTGCTTATACTCCCTTCAACTGACGTGAGGCGTAGGCTATCACCTTGTCAATTTTGCATCAACACGCATCCCAATCCTAGCTTTGATGCATCGCATTAGACAACGAACTTATCGTCGGGTATCGGTACACTAAGTACTGGTGTTGAGCAAAGCTTATCCTTAAGCAATTGGAAGCTTTCTTCACACTTATCGTTCCAGTTAAACTTTTGTTGCTTCCGGGTCAGGTTGGTGAGTGGAGTGGCTATCTTAGAAAAAGCCCTCTACAACTTTCTATAGTAACCTGCTAGCCCTAAGAAGTTTCTTACTTCTGACGCGTTCTTTGGTCTAGGCCAATCCTTCACGGCCTCTACCTTCGATGGATCTACTGCAACTCCATCTTTCGATATGATGTGCCCGAGGAACGCCACTTGTGAGAGTCAAAATTCGCATTTCTTGAACTTCGCGTAGAGTTGGTGCTCCTTCAATCGCGTCAAAATCATCCTCAAATGTTCCTCGTGCTCCACTTCATCCTTGGAGTAAATTAAAATGTCGTCGATGAACACCACGACGAATTTATCCAAGTAGTCTTCGAAGACCCTATTCATTAAGTCCATAAACGCGGCTGGCGCGTTAGTAAGACCAAAAGACATAACCAAGAACTCGTAATGTCCATAACGAGTCCTAAAGGCTGTCTTAGGGATATCTTCTCCCTTTACCTTGAGCTAATGATACCCGGACCGTAAATCGATCTTAGAAAATACAGTCGCGCCTCGGAGTTGATCAAACAAATCATCAATCCGAGGTAGCGGGTATTTGTTCTTAATCGTTACTTTATTCAGCTCACTGTAGTCTATGCACATGCGCATACTTTCATCCTTCTTCTTCACGAATAGTACCGGAGCTCCCCATGGTGAATGGCTTGGCCTAATGAAACCCAAGTCTAGGAGTTCTTGTAGCTGCGTCTATAACTCCTTGAGTTCCATAGGTGCCATCCAGTATGGTGCCTTAGAGATAGGCTCGGTGCCTGGTACTAATTCTATCGTGAAGTCTATCTCTCGAGTTGGCGGCAATCCTGGCAAGTCATCGGGAAAAACTTCTGGAAATTCTTGTATAACTTGAACATCTCTAACTTTAAGTGACGTCTCCTTCTCCACATTCGTGATGCTGGCTAAGAAAGCTTGGCATCCTTTCTCCATCATTCTCTGAGCTTTGAGAGGTGACACTAACGGTGTGCGTAGTCCTGAAGCTTGTCCTATGAAGCATCGTCTCTGGCCGTCCGGGGTCTCGAACATCACCTTCTTGCGTTTGCTGTCGATCGTTGCGCCATGCCGTGCTAGCCAATCCATGCTTAGTATTACGTCGAAGTCCTTGATTACTAGCTCTATCAGATCTCCTTCTAGTCCTATGTCCTCAATCTTGATCGGTAAGCCTCGTACTATTCGTGATGATAGAACTACTCTGCCCGAAGGCAACTCGGTTACAAACCTAGTTCTAAATCTTTCACTAGGTTTGTCTAGTTTTTCTATCATTCCTAACGAGATATACGAGTATACTGCTACCAATCTAGCGATACATATACTATTGAGGATATGATCTGACCTATAAATGCTTGTTACTAGCATGGGTTCCTCCTTGGGTCAATGCAAAGACTTTGGTCTGGAACCATCGTTTAATCCCTCTTAGCATTCCTCTGAATCCTTTTTGTTGTAGTTCCCAGGTCTGCTAGCTTAACCCCTAATTCCATCTTTGGTCTAAGTCCTCTGACGAACTTGGTCAACCTCGTAAAGTCGGTTGGGACCAACTCTGGTGCAAACTTGACTAATCTGTTGAACTGACGAGCATATTCTTCTATCATTAGTGATGACTGCCGAGGAGTAATACTTCTTGTGGAACGGCTCCACAAATCTTGTCCATATCATGGTGGTGACATCGTTAGTCTGCTGAACTAAGTCCCACCATATTCTGGCATCCTTCCTGAGTAATGACGAGACGCAGGATATGCGGTCTGCATTACTGAAATTCATGTGCGTAAGAATTGGCTTCACATCCTTAGCCACTCTTCTGCCTCAAAGGGGTCTATAGTCCCTTTAAAGTTTGGAGCGTGCTGTTTGCGGAACCTTTCATACACTGACTCCATATTCGGTACTGGATGTGGCGCGTAGTGCGTCACTGGCCATCCCCCATATGGACCAACTTGTTAGGGTGCTAGGGCCATTTGTTGTAGCTGCGACTGCGGTTGCGGCGGAGGCTGAGGTTGAGTCTGCGCCTGTTGACGTTGTTGCTGCAAGAGTTCCTCGACTTGTTGTCGCCGTCTAGCGATTTCCACGGTGTTGTCAGCTGATGGTGTCGGCGCGTTGCGGCTAGTAGTAGTACGCACTCCTCTTCTGCGAACTGGAGGGCATCATTGGTCGTTGGAACAACGTTGGAGGCGTTTCCGTTGGTGCGTGCAGATCTTCGGAGCGACATCTTCACCAAAAGTTCTAACAGTCGAGAACTTGTTAGAACTTACCCTAATAGGCTCTAAGGCAAAAACTTATTCTAAAACAAACATATCTCGGACCTATTTATTATGACTTCTTATGAAAAATTATATAGGTCTTTATTTATTATTAGAGTGGGTTTCTATATTTAGAAAAACAAGTCATCTTTATTTTCTAAGTGTGTTTCTAATCATCCTATATGACTTAATTCTCAGGCTCGAAACTTATCTTTGTTCCAAAGTTAACCATATTGAGGGAGGGCTGGGATCAGTAAAATCGTTCCCACTACTAAGGCCCCCTAACTCTCAATAAGGAAACTTGGTTCATTGATTTGTATCCACCTTCACTGAACTTAGTCATTATTCATTTTATTTATTACTCATTATGATTGCGAAAAAAAATCAAACTCATACATGAAAATAAAATAACATGAACTTAATTTGGAAAAAAAATAATAATTTTCACTTATTACAATCATAAAATAAAGAAATAAACAAAACAAACATTGAAAAAAACTAGCTATTCTTAAAAATCGGGATCTTCTACATCCGATCCTTCATCTAGCATATCATTATCTATCTCCTTATAATCATCATTGTCTTGAGCCTCAAAATTTCCTCGGGGAAGATTTAAGAAGATCCTATGTTGTTGCTCATTAGTGAATTGAAACTCTAAGTCATAGGTGAACTTAAGTATGAGAGAATAATATCTTAGGGCTGCTTGTAAGTCATCATCATTATTTATATTCTCCCATATTTCTTCTAAAGTTAAAATTGCTGAAGGAAAATCTTTTAAAAGCCTAATTACTAGGACATATTGTTCTGCAGCTCTCATCATGATTTTCTTAGACTCTTGAAGGTGACCTATCTCTTTGTGGAACAAGATCAATCTTTGAGTGATCTTTTCTAGTGCTCCTACAGTGTTTCTTGGCTCCCTTATTCTTTTTAAAGCCTTAATGGCTCGGATATCCTCATTGCTTAAAGCTCCGTTCATTCTTAACTGAAAACATAAACACTAAAGTCGTTAGCTATACACATAGACAAAGTAACTTGTAACTTGTAACTTAAACACTTACTTGGCGGTCCGATTCGGAGCTTTGAGCATGTGTATCGAGGAGAACTTCATGCGAAGGAACCGTTGCTCTGATACCAACTGTAACGACCCACTAATCTAGACTACTTGGACCATTAACGAATCTATACATAAAACTTATATTTTTGCGGAAATACCAAAATTATATTGAAAACTTATGGAAACAAAGGTTACTTTCATAAAATAAGTAGGATATGGGTACCCATTGTCTTTAAAACAAAAGAAATACTTAAAGTAAAAAGGGTTACATAGAAAATGCGGAAAAATACATTTAAAAACCATAAAAACATAAATAAGACTACATCCTCGAATCGAATAACGCTCGGCCCCTTGACTCCATTCACCATCGATACACATCCTCTAAGCGTCACGAATCTTTCCGCCTCTAAAGCTTATTTCCTGCACATAAACAGAAAGGAATGAGCCTAATGCCCAGCAAGGAAAAATCTAACACATAGTCATAAACATAAACATAATTTCATAATAACGTAAAGACATATCATAACACATAATACACTTATTATAATGGCCATTATTACTTGGGGTCCCATAGACTAAACAAGCATATGCCCATGGGATTAGTGGGGTCCTACTAGCTAAGTAGGTCATATGCCCATAACCCATTTGGGGTCTTGTTAGCCATATGGGTCATATGCCCAAGCCTACAAACATACACATATACATATCATAACACTTTTAATAACATAAAACATATAGATAACATAAGCACATAACATATAGATTCTAGCCTATTTTCCTTACCAAAGTTACCGGGATTATGGACTGAGTTGGGACTTTTGGAACACTCCTAAAACCATAAGAAAGAGTGAGTCTAAAGAAAGGAGATGAAATGAAAGAGATGGAAAGACTAAACCATAAAAACATACTTACCAACTTATATGCTTAAGAGCTTGGATTCCCTAACCAAAATAAGAATAAGGTTAGGGGACTGAGTAGAAGGTTTTGAGAAAAGAAATAACATAGAATACAGAAAGGACTAGAGTTTTGGGTTTACCTCAAAGATTGCAAGATCAATCTAACATCCACCGAAATACTATAACACTCACTTACTTCCCAAGTGTTTGATAAGCTTATGATGTTTAAGCTTATAGTTTTTCCCCAAACCAAGTGTTTACACTCTCTCACTCACTTAACACTAGCAGCCTCTGAACTTAGAGCAAATGGTGAATAATGGCTGGGTACTAGGTCCTATTTATAGAGTTTGGGAATGAAAATATCTTGATTTTACTTGAATAAAAATAATGGCTTTTTAGGTGAAAATCATTTGAATAATTGTTCAGCAGAGGCTGAAGACTCGTTCACAAGATGCTGGACTGTTGAAGGAGTTTGAATGGCTGAAAGGAAATGAATTCAAAAGAGTTTGAATCCATGCTGAAGGAGGCGATATATCGCCCCCTGTAGGCGATATATCGCCTGGGCCAGTATGCCCGAGGCGACCGTGCATCGTTTCGTGTTTTCCGTATCTACGTGCTGCGACATATCGCCCCCTATAGCTGCGATATATCGGCATACGCTGAATATTTAAACACGAAATTACACATTTTTAGCTAGGTTTGAATGGAGTAAACAGCCTTGACTAAGCCCTCAACGTACTCAAAGCTGCTGACTGACCCTATAACATTCAAACTTTACTCCTTATTATATTTAATCCTCAAAAATCTTAATCCTTAATTACCATTCAAAACATGTGCTTAAAATCCTATTGGTTGATGTCTAAACCTTATAATATAATAATATAATCCTTAATATCAGTCACTTTAATCAAACCTTAGGTTATACTTAATATTCTTAAACTATAGGTTAAACTTAGAAAATCTATAAGTACTACTATGAGTGTCCAAATAATTCCCGGTCTGAACCAAAAATCCATAGTAACAAAGATAACACTAAACATACTATAATACTACTAAACAATTAGCTAAGTAAAGTTCTTGGACTCTACATTTTGCGATCCCATGTATCAAACATCTGTTTTAATACAAATTAACCGTTTATGACCAAAATATTTTAATCCTAACCTGATAGTTGACTTTAGGATCACAATATTGGTCAAACGACTTGATTAGAAAGTCTTGCACTATTTTAAAATACACAGTGTAATGATCTTGGTTATCCAGGGCGTTACATAGTACGCTCTATAACCAATATAGATATGTTATTAGTTATCCATTGTTACAACCATAATTATCACTCAATCCTCTATAGATAATCTACAATGAGATGGGACTAAAATACCATTTTACCCCTAATTGTATTTTTTTCCTTGAAAAACTTAGTTCCTTATAAATTATATTTTAGTAAACTAATATTAATTATAGAAATGAGATCTCCATCATTTAACACCTCAAACCAAACTAAAAGAAAACCATTGTTTTACTTCTTCATCAGAAACTATAGATGTTCATATTTATGATTAACACTCCCACTCAATTATACTACCGAGTTCCCAAGATGTAAGTATGGGCTAGTCTGTAGGGTAAGCTGGTAACAAACAGGTCAAAGAACTTAAATAATACAATCAGTTAGAATACTAACCACTCAGAATTGATATTGAATTGACCTATGGTCAACTATATGATATGACTATAATAGATAATAATGGTATGTTTACTTATCTTATCTACTATCAATATCAGTCCAGTCCGATGTAACAAATACATCCGGTCTTATCTACTTTGCTAATGTTCTGGAAAGAACATAACACTGCAATGTGTAAGAAGATCATATCGTAGATTGGCAAGTCAGTGTAAATCATGTGCACTGACTAATCTTATGTTTGAACATATAATCATATTTATATTCCACTGTGATTACGTCACTAGAAATATGATTAGCTATATGCTCGAGATTTTATAGAAGTTTATATTAAATAAATAATCATGTGAGCAAAGTGATTAACCAAGTCCAAAATTGATTTATATTCTTTTATTGATAATAAATGAGATTACAAAGAAATTGGGTTTTAATTAGGGCATAAAACCCCAACAAACTCCCACTTGCACTAATTGAAACTAATGCTTTAATTCAACTAATCTCATTTCCTTGATATGCTAATAAAATGTAGCTTCTGGTAGTGTCTTTGTAAGTGGATCCGTAAGATTGTCTTCAGATACAGTCTTCATAACCTTCACAACTCCCCTTGCCACATATTCTTAATTTATGAGATACTTCCTTTCTATATGCTTACTCCTCTTATGACTTCAAGGTTCTTTCGAGTTGGCTATCACTCCTGTGTTGTCACAAAACAACACGAGCAGTTTATCCATATCTGGAATAACACCAAGTTCTGAATAGAACTTCTTTAGCCAGACTATTTCCTTAGCTGCTTCAGACACAACTATGTACTCAGCCTCTATGGTTGAATCTGAGATTGCAGACTACTTTATGCTTCTCCATATCACAACTCCACCCGCAAGAGTAAACACCATTCCAGAAGTAGACTTCCTGTCACCGACATTAGTCTGAATATCTGAATTGATGTAGCCTACAGGGTTCTGAACACCATCCTTGTAGAATAACATATAATCTCTAGTCCATCTTAAATACTTCAGAATATGCTTAGCTGCTATCCAATGTTCTGGTCCTAGGTTTGACTGATACCTGCTCACTACTCATACTGCATAGCAGATATCTGGTCTAGTACACAACATAGCATATATCAAACTTCCAACTGCAGATGCGAAAGGAACTTTTCTCATTGCATCTTCCTCTTCAGGAGTTTGGGGAGATTGCTTCTTTGAAAGATGAATTCCATGGAGAGATGGTAGACGTCCTTTCTTGGAATTTCTCATTGAGAAAAGTTCAAGCACTTTATCAATGTAAGCTGCTTGAGATAGAGCTAAGAATCTTTTCTTTCTATCCCTAATGATCTAGATACCGAGAACATAACTTGCTTCACCCAAATCCTTCATCTGGAATTGAGTGCTCAGTCAATTCTTCACATCTGATAATTTCTTAACATTGTTTCCAATGAGTAAGATATCATCTACATAAAGAACTAGGAATACCGCTATTTGATTTGCCTTCAGTTGGTAAACACAAGGCCCATCAATATTTTTCTCAAAGCCATAGGTTTTGATTATTTCATCAAACCTAAGTTTCTAGGAACGAGAAACTTGCTTAAGTCTATAAATGGACATATTCAACTTGTAAACTTTTCCTTCTTGTTCAGCTACTTTAAATCCTTCTGGCTGATCCATATAAATGAATTCGTCAAGCTTCTCATTAAGAAAAGTTGTCTTGACCTCCATTTGCCAGATCTCATAGTTGAGAGCGGCTGCTATGGATAGGAGTATGCGAATGGACTTGAGCATGACTATTGGACTAAAAGTTTCCTCATAGTCCACGCCTTCTCTATGGGTATAACCCTTTGCCACTAATCGAGCTTTATAATTTTTGATCTTTCCATCAACACCTCATTTCTTCTTGTATATCCACTTGCACCCAATGGCCCTAAAATCACTAGGTGCTTCCACAAGATCCCAGACGAAATTTAAGTACATGGACTCCATTTCCTGTTTCATGGCTTCGACTCATAGTTTCTTTTTCAGGGATAGCCATTGCCTATTTGAAAGACAACGGATCATCGTCACCAGTGTCACCAACAACCATATTGGTTTCACCATCCAAACCATACCAAACTGGGTTCCTAGAAACCCTCCCACTACGATGAGGCTTCGTGACTGTTTGCTCAGGAACAATGGTACTTTCTTCATTTAAATCGACCTGCGTCGGTTGGACATGAAGAGAAGGAATTTCATCATCAACTTGTGTTGATGATGATGGAACATTGGTCGGAGTCAATCTTCAACCATCTCCTCTAAAATGACTTTGTTGTGTAGTTCGAAGTTTTGGACATAGTCATATTAAGGAAAAGTATCCTTTGTAGAAGTAAACACTTTCTTTTCTGAATGACTATAGAAAATTCCACCCAAAGTGCCTTTAGGATAGCCAACAAACATGCAAACTTCGGTTCGCAGTTCTTGCTTTCCTTCTTTTTTCCTCAAGACGTGGCAGGACACCCCCATATTCTATAATGGCGTAAACTAGGTTCACGACCATTCCAACGTTCTCAAGGTGGATTGATTTGGACAGTAAGACATTTAGAATGTCGTTCGCAATTTCAATTGCATGTCCCCAAAATGAAGTTGGCAGAGTTGAGTAACTAAGCATGCATCTAACCACTTCCAATAAAGTTCTGTTTCGATGTTCCGCTACACCATTTTTGCGGAGTACCCAGGGCAGTATGTTGTGATAAAATCCCAAGTTCAGTTAAATGATCTTGGAACTACATATCCAAATATACTCCAGTCCAATGAGATCAAAAGATCTTTAACATTTACCTAATTGGTTCTAAGCCATAGCTAGGAATTCCTGTAACTTTGAAAATGCTTCTAATTTCCTATGCCTTAGGTAAAGACATGAGTATCTAGAGTAATCGTCAATGAAAGTGACAAAATACTCAAAACCCCCTGGCTTGTACATTCAAAGGTCCATAAACATTTGAATGAACAAGACCAAGTGGTTCTTTGGCCCTACGACCCTTTGTAAAGAATGGATGCTTGGTTAGTTTGTCTTCTAGAAAAGATTCACAGAAATGTAATTCACCTAAGGTGAGTTCCCTCAAAGGCGCGTCCTTTGTAAGTCTATGAATTCTATCATAGCCAATGTGAACTACACTCAAGTGCCATAAATACGTCATGTTATCATTATCGATATTTTGACGTTTATTGGTCCTAGGTTTAGCTACTTTTAACAAATCATTAATAAGCGCAAGGGGTTCGTTTGGCCGCAGAATATAAAGCCTGCTTTCCAAACATGCAATACATAATTGTGATCCATTGAAAGAAATAGATATATTAGAACTTGTGAAAGTCATAACAAATTGTTCTAATTGCAACATGGAAACTGAAACTAAATTTCTACTAAAATCCAGAATAAAAAATACATCTTTTAAAATTAAATATTTATTTGCGAACTTCAAGCGATCTTTTCCTCTAGCTTGGATCGCAACGAACGCTCTGTTCCCAACTCTAAGCATTAAGCCACATTCGTCCACTTCCTCCCATGATTCAAGAAGTTGTAAAGAGTTACAAACATGGTTAGTAGATCTAGAATCAATAATCCAAATGGATTTATCATTCTCTAAAACACATGTTTCTAAGATATATGAACTATAATCATTACCTTTGTTTTTCACTGCTAGAAACTTGGGGCAATCAAGTTTCCAATGCTCCTTCTCATTGTAGTGAAAGCACTTACCTTTATCTTTCTTGTTTTTATTTTTCTACCCTTTAGGCGTCTATGCACTCGGTTGTGCATTCGTCTTTGCAGGCCAGGGGTTAGTGTTTTATCCACCTTTCCTCTTGCTTCCAACTTTCGAAGATGAAGCTATGTTAGCTTCAGTCTTAGCTAGATCAATAGCAACAACAATAGTCTTCTTTTCTCCTCCCTTACTTGGTCCACCCATGATAGACTCGAAAGTCTGAAGCTCGTTTATGAGCTGCGTCAGTCCATAGTTGAGTTTATTCATCACATAGTTGGTGGTGAACGTAGGAAAGCTGAAGAGAGACTATTGAGGATTAAGCCGACTTAAGTCTCCTCATCTATTATTTCTCTTTGCAGTTTAGCTTCCTGAAAGTAGTTGGTCATCTTGATCCAGTGATCATGAACGTGCTGAGACGGTGTCATCCGAGCATTGGCATATTTCTTGGTTGCCTCAAAATTAGTCTACACAGACTTTTCACCGAAGATGTCTTGGAGTTGATCTATGATTTCATAGGTTGTCTCGACATTCTCCATCTTTGTCTTGAGAGTGTTGACCATGCTAATCAACATGTAGTACCGTGCCTTGTTATTAGCCGTCTTCCAACGATCATATTTGTCTCTAACATTCTTGGTAGCTCCTTCAGCTAGAACTTCCGGAGATTCCTCAATCATGATGAACTTGGTGTTGTCACCAATCAACACTATGTTTATATTCTGCTTCCACTTAAGGAAGTTTTCTCCAGTGAGTTTCTCCATAGAAAGTTGAGAAATGATGGGAGTTGACACAACCATAAAATACTACATATTATTAATAAAATAGAAATCAATCACATTTGCTCAATAAAACTTCTATTCACTCTAATTTCAAGAAATAACACAACATATACCACAAATATATGTAAGATATGGAAAAAATACCAAAATAATTATATCTCAATTTCTTTAGGTTTTTTTAACTATTCTATGATTTCGTTGTTTCAGTTGGCAAGAGTAAAAAAATATCATTAGTTAAATAGAGTTGTAAACTCATTTAATAATGGATACTATTATTAACAACCTACTATTCGATCAAAATAAGAAAAAAATCTCTTATTTTATGAACTAAACCCACGGTTTCGATAATCACAGATTTAGTCCTAGTAGTCACCGTAGGGGTGAGTCTATTAGAATTTGACCTATAATTATCTATATTTTGAAATCTAATATTGTCAAAATAACTAATGAACACCTTCCGTAGGGGGACGAATCTAAGCGTCTCGAGGCCCCATTAAGCTATTGACGTTGTTGAACCAACGGTGGAGATCGAATATAATTCATAAAATAACCTCATTATAAAATTAAAAATAGTATTTTCATTATTTACTTTTAGAAAATTAATGAATATGGTTTTCCAAAAAATTGAAAAAAAATTATATTTTTAAAACAAAAGTCCTATAATTTCCTATTAATTCTAAAGTGTCACATTGAAACAAATTCAATTATATTATAATTAATTTGTTGCTAATCAATATTTAGGTTTAACTATTATAATGAACCTATATAATTAAGTCCAACTCAGGAAACTGAGCCTTAACAATTGGGCTTGTATGGAGGAGGGCTGAGTTCAGTATGTTGTTCCCACTACTAAGGCCCTCATACTTCCATACAAGGTCCAAAAGACAGGAATTTAAACCTTCGTTTGATTAATTGTTATTAATTGATTAGACCCACTATAGTCATGCAAAATAAATGAGCATTCACAAGTGGAACCACCCACAAGAGAGGAATTTAAACTTTACATTTTCTAATGGGCCCAAATAAAACCTACCACTTTATGAATGTTTTATTTAGCAAAATCCATATATTAAGCAAACATATGGGCTACTATATGCATCTAAGCCCAATTGCAAAAATTCCACATATAGTTCAAACAACCATGTTATAATTGGATGAGCCTAATCATGTTACTATATGAGCAAGTCTATGAATTTATGCAAAAATACCACAATTTATTTCATTAGCAAAAATACCACAATTAATTTTCTAAAATTTATCCAAAATTCGAATTTATTAATTTTTTACAAAAATAAATAAGTCAATTTAAATGAAATTTATCAACAATTAACATAAGTTAATTTAAATTTCATTTATCAACAATTAACTTAGTTTGGGTCATTATGAAAAATATTAATTTAATTTAAATAGGATTTATCAACAATTAACAAAATTTAATTTAAATCTCATTTATTAAAAAATAACTATATTTTATTAATTGGTTTGAAAAAGTGATATTTCAAAATTTAACCAATTTTAAATTTTAAAACAAATATCTTAACTGTTTTTCAAAAAAATATATTGTGTTGTTACAACTATGAGCAAATATTTTACCCATTTATTAAATAATAAAAAATATTAATCATTATAATAATCCTAAAATATCTTAAAATATGGATGACGGGTACTGTTCACGCGTGGCTAAGTGTGCAAGGAAACGCGCGCGCGCAGGTGGCTGGCTGAACTTATACATGATCTTAATTATTTTCATGTAAATCTTATATTAAACAAATTAATATAAGACAACCTAGAACGTGGTTCTATAATTGAATTTAAACATATATAATGATAAGAACACTTAAATTATACGCAACGGAATGTCTTAGTCCTTTCTTCAATTTCTCTAATCCTTGAATCCTTTCTGTCGCAAGGTATCACCAAGAAACTGAACCGATCTTGAAATTTCTTCACAGCCTTCCAAAGTATCCTTAGAATCACCTAGACTAGAGTGAGCAATTCTCAACTCATGAGATAGATACAAAGAGAAGAAGAGATGAGAATATTGAGGCTTAGAAAAGGACTTTTGCTAGAGAGAGTCTAAAACCATAAAGCATCAAAACTAGATCTTCAGATCATCCGTCAAATAGTCTTATGATCATCTTTTAAAAATATGATTTCAACTCTCACTTACAATTCATTTTATAGGCTCAATAAGATCATTTATTTTACTTAAAAAATTAATAAAATAATAGATAATATCAACCATTAGGTCGAAATTCTCATGGGCTTTTGCCCCGAGAAATTTCTCATTTAATTATAAGCACATTGGACTTAAAATCAAGGCATGTATTATTTTCCATATATTTAATTAATTAAATAATTATTTAAATCCTTTATCAAATCAATTATTTATAATTTGAACCTTGATTTAAACTTATTTATTAATTTAGACATCAATTTGTCTTACTTAATAAATCTGCCCTAAAATCTATTTTCTTCTCTAAATTGCATAACTCTGTGAAACTATCCAAAATTGACACGGTCAACTTTGAAAATTCTAATTGAAAATTAAATTAATTAATTGAGACTATCTAGATGATTTTACCCAAGGTACAGTGGAGACCATGTGTAGCGTCCCAAATTTGCTAATTGGGCTTAAGGCCTTTATTAGCGTGCCAGGAAGGAAATAATTGATTTAATTATGCTAATTTGTGAATTAAATGATTATGTGATTAGAAATGCATGTTTAGGTGAATTAAATATGCATGTGGGCCCAATTTGGTTATTAAGGGCATATTTGTAATTTTATCCCATTGAGGGCATAAATGTGATTTATATGTGTGTTGTGATTAATACCACAAAAGTGTGGTGATATATTTGTGATGTGAGATCCGAGACGGTCCTAGGGATCGAAATAGCTAAATAGTCACAATGTGGTCGAATACCCGGCTTGGGAGAAGCCTAGGGGTATTTTGGGAATATAGTATTTGTTCGGGAATTACCGGGTAACGGGTGGTGATTTAACATTTGTTTAGGTGTATTGAGGATTAAATGGGAATTTATAGGGACACTCAAGGAATTAGCGGGATATGGAAAATGGTGGGATTGCCTTGGGAGGCATTAGAGGATTTAAGATAGTCTTGAGGGAATTTTGGACTTTTCAGCTAGAGGATAAATTAGACCTTATGTGGCTGAGACTCTAGAGTCACTTAGAAAGAAACAAAAGAAAGAAAACAGAAAACTCAACTCTTGCTCTCTCCCCCTCTCTATGGCACTTAGAATCTGATGGAATTTTGAGGACTTGGGACTAAGAAATTGAAGGATTGAAAGCTTGCTGTGTCTGGGATTAGGTCAACGATTGAGGATATCACAGAGGTAAGGGGATTTCAATTATTATTTATGTTGAATTCTGCTAGAATTATCGGCTTGCATGTTAGTGAACTTTAGTTTGATTTTGAGCATTGATGAAGATATGAAATTGTTTATGGGATTGTTAGGATGCCTAGGTTGTGTGGATAGGAAATCTAGACTCAATTATGGGTTTAAATAATGTCTGGGGTGTGAATTATTGAAGAAAAGTGTTGAGAATTCTAGGTTTTAAGGCTTGAGATGCGGCCCTGTTCATCAGGCGCTGCAACCCTTTGAAGATTGAGGCCTGGGGGCCTCAGAAATTTTCCCAGGCGTCGCGCGCAGGGTATAGCGCATTGTGACCCGTGTCCTTTAGCAGAGAGGGATTGCCCTCGAATCCTATTAACACGGTTAATAAATTCAATCTTGAGCCTTAAGAATTGAAACCCCGAGCCTAAAACCCTAAAAAGTACCCAAAAGAATGCCTTGGAAAAATAGGGTAGCGCTACAACGCTGGCTTCCAAGTGCTACAAACAGCCAACCATCCCCTGGACAGCGCTGTAGCACCCTACACTAGATGTTGTAGCGCCTAAACCAGAGTGTTCAAACTCTAGTTTTTCCTCTTCGAGTTCTCCAAATTCCAAACCTCAAAAACTGACCCCAAACGTCAACCAAACCCACAAATGAACCCAAAAATCAATCTTAGACATCAAAACCCAATCAGACTTTCCCAAAAACCTCATTGAATTCCCAACTAGTCAATCTAAGATTTCAACTAAAACCAACTGAAAAACAGGACAAGAAACCAGAGAATTCATGGCTGAAACCTTACCTCAAACTCAGGATTAAACCCCCTTCAATGGCTAAACATAAGCCTAGAACCTCCATCTTTGATTCCCTAGCTTGAATTCTCAAACTAAGCTTCCAAATTTCAAAGGAAAAGAGAGAAGAAGATGATCGGGAGGAAGAGGAAGGAAGAGCACTCTGTTTTGGCCTCTTTCTTCTACAACCATCCTACTTTAAACATATCCCTTGGTCAAAAGACCAAAATGCCTCTAGGTTAAATAATTTCCTTTCAAGGCTAGCAAGGGCAAAATCGTCTTTTCCCATCTATCTCGTTAATTATAATTAAGGTCCTACAATTCCCATTTTTCCCAATATTCTCAAATAATAATAAATCATATCCCATTACCCTATAATTCCTGGTAATGTACTAATCATCAAATTACCCCGAGCACGATAAATAACCCCGATATGACCAAACCGCTAACTTGCATTCAAAGATCGTCTCATGCCAAATAGCTCGAACAAATCCACACTATAATGTGGCCTCATCCTAAATCACCAACATGAATGAAAATATACAAATATTCCCTCAACGGGCCAAATTATGATAATCGCCCAATTAATCAGGAATGGGTCCACATGCATATTTAATACACCTAAACATGCATATCATGTCATATTATGATATAACTAACATAATCACATAATGATACACATAAATATCACATAATTCTAAAATCTGCCATCCTGGCCCCCTAATCAAGGCCCTACGCCTTATTAGGAAATTTGGGTTGTTACAGCAATGTTATCTAGTAATATTAGCTCGGGACCGGATCCCCTTATAAAGTAGATCCCCTTATAAAGTATCTATTATATCAACTAAAAACCTAATGTACAACTATCCGAGACTCTGCGATACTATTTCTGTTCTAGGTGAATAGGGACGTGAGAACTTTTCCTTATGTCATGATTGGTTACGCTTGATGCAATGTTATTTAATAATTGAGATCTTTAGTAATATAAGATCGGGATTGGATCACCTTCTAAAGTCACAACTCTGTGTAACTCTATAGGATTACTATTTGATACTCTAGCAGTAGTATTTGTTAGCACGGTGACTAGGGTAGGTTGGAACGATTTTCTAGGTCATAATTAGGTCTACTTAGTGCAATGTTATCTAGAAATATTTTTTTGGGATCGAACCCTTCTTGTAAAACGCCCTATGAATAATACTTTGTAAAACATTTTCATGCTCATAAACTTATAGAAGAAAACTACTTATTAAAATAAGGTTGGGCCCAATAGTTTAAAATATTAAAAATATGCAAGTTAGGCCCAATAGTTTAAAATAAAATAAGGTTCTCATACAACGTTTTTTTTTTAAAAATAATTATAGTTCAAGTCCCACTGATAAGTTTTGGAATCATAAATAAAGCATAACATCATTCTTTAAAATTGGCGTTTAAGCTGATCATTTTCTCGCCCATAGGATACCCCCACGCCATACACACTCTAACGTCGGAACTCCCCACATCTCCACGCATGCCAAAGAGAAACCTTATTTACTACCGGAAAAAGGAAAGTAAGGGGGTGAGCTAAAAGCCCAATAAGGAAGTACAAACAACAAACAAAGAAAAAGACAATAAAACATAATCACATCGTAAAACTCCTACAACAACATATACATACATCGTCATACATCGTACTTAACGTCATCGTCATACATCGTACATAAACGTTATCATCATACCTCATACATCATTATCATGCATCATATATCATTAACATATTCAAACATCATCATCATAATCATCATCATCATATCTTTGTGAACATGACCCCCTATCTTGTCCATGTCACATCTTGAGGTAAACAGGAGGCTCTGGTCCTTGAATAACCTCAGCGCATCCTCCCTATGAGTTACGTCTTTATATCTTTAGTAACTTGGGTTACGTCTTTATATCCTTGGTAACCCCTTTGTGTGTCGTGTTCAACACGCTAACAACCATTCACTTTCTCATACAGCATACAAAACACATGCAATCCAGCCATGTCAACACAAAGGGAAATACATGATTCATCAAACTCATCATATCATCTCAAAAATATCTTTTCATACTTCATATCACATGATACATCATCATACATAACATTTAACCTCAACAAACCCATCTTACCGTTCATAGCATAAATAAATAAAGTTCTATCTAACTTGCTTACCTCAGGTCCGAGCAAAGCAAAAATAGAACAAACTTCACAACGAGTCTATAATCATAATAAAATAGTATTCTTTAGCATCACGTGAGATTTCTTGTGCCCAACACATATACCCCATGTGTTCATGAGCCATGCACACATGGTGCAATTTACACATAATTTCCAAACATGCACATTTTCACATAAAATCATAAAAAAATAATTCTAATTCAAACTATTAACCCTTCATGGTTACAAAGTAAAAATCACATGTTTGATTAATATGCATATATTTGAACGTAAAAATGTACTTGCATGCGACATGCATACGTTGGAGCATTCTTAAAATCTAATGTTTTAAAACGATAATTCCTACGTGCTTATTTCTTGCCTCTTCAAAAAAATTCAACAACATACTTTATTTACCATTAATTGTTTCTCTAAATTCCAAAATTTGTTATACAAATTTTAATACAACATATTTACTTTATAAAATAATCCATTAAGCATTTTCTAATTTCTCATAAAATAATAATTTCATTTATTATTTAAATAGCAAAAAAAATGAGACAAATTTTGTGGCTATTTAGAATAACTAAATAAGTTTCTTGTTCCATTTTAGAAAATAATTTTACTAATCTCTTAAAAAAACGACATGTTTATAAATGTGAAAATTCATAAATAAAGTGTGAAAAATTACATTTTTATATATATTATTTAAGACTTAATTTATTTGGGTGTTTGACTAACCTATTTTAAATTATAAGATATTTTTCTTTTAATCACCCAAAGTTTCAGCAAGTTAAATATTTATTTAATATCACAAAATGAATTTTAACCATATTCTTTTTCACATTTTAAATAAAAAAAAATTGCACATAACTAGTAGTGTGAAAAAATACATATTTTTATTTGAAAATAGTACAATC
The DNA here is from genome assembly GCF_963169125.1 of Humulus lupulus. NCBI lineage: Eukaryota > Viridiplantae > Streptophyta > Magnoliopsida > Rosales > Cannabaceae > Humulus > Humulus lupulus. Next base: position 47,659,758 of record NC_084797.1, read on the forward strand.
ATCATATACAAAGCTAGGGTTCAATTTATTTGATTCACTTGTTTTACTTAGCTCATATACAATATTTTTCTTATTATTAACCAACATTTCCAGCAAGTATTTATTTAATTATAATCACAATCTCAGATTAAAACGATATTTTCTTTCATAAAATATACAAAGAAAAAAAAACTACATGCATTAGATTGAAGAAAAATGCATATTTTCTTGTGAAATGTACCCATTTTGCTTGTCTTTGTTTTAAAATGTGAATTACCAAAACATGATTGATTCTCTTGGAAAGTTATATATATTTCCACAGAAGGCATAACAAAATCAACAAGCATAAAATTGAAACACATGCTTATATGCACCTCACTCCACATTTAAACATGTAAAACTAACAACCTTAACTCAAACAAGTCTAGGCCACAATATACACCCATGGTCGAAACCCCTATAATGACTTTAGCATCACTTTTTGCAACTTTTATTATAAGACACCATTGTCTCTTTAAACCTATATGCTCCCATTTAATCTTTAACAAGGATATGTTCAAATAATTAAATAAATACATACATAAAACTCTTAACAATTTACATGAAACTTTAGGTATGGAAATAACACATATTCTACTCTAACATGCTTCCTAATAAAACAAGAACATGCAACAAGATCATGATTTCAAAAGCAGGCACTAGCCTAAATCCATATGCTCAAAACAATAACTAATCTTTCTAAACCCATAACAAAACAAAGAGAACATTTGCATGTTTCTAAAATGCAAGTATCAAATTATATATACCATTTCATTATTCAATATAAAATCTCTAATCTATAACAAAGCAATAAACCCTCCAAAACTAAAGATTCAACATGCATATATCTTGTCAAAACACAAATCAATAGTACAAAGCCATAATCAAACAACGAAAAGGCTAGGAGTTCTCATTACCTCTCTTGATAGAAATCAAGGACCCAAAAACTATGGCCACTCTCTAGAACACACCTAGGGTTTTCGAAACCCACATCAAGAAAAGAGAAGAAGAAAAAAAAGAAAATATACTCTTAGAATCAATGGAAGAAGAAGACTAATGAAATCAACACTAAAAACCAATACATACCCTTAGGAATTTCAAAATCCCTAACTACCTCTTCCCCATGGTTTCTTTCTTTCTTTCTCTCCTTCTTTCTTTCTCTCCTTCTTTCTTCCTTCCCTCTTCCATGAGCTCTCTCTCCCCTCTCTCTTTCTCTCTCTAGGTGGACGGCTGTGGTATAGAGTAGGGATGAGCAAAAATGTTCTCTAGGGTTCTAAGGTTCCATTTATAGTGTCTAGGATTTCCAATATAAAGAAAAGGCAACCTATTTTCTATTAATCATTTATTTCCTTGAAACAATAAATCAAAAATCAAATCAAATCAAATAATGATTTTCCTCAGCCAATCAAATCCCTTAGACAATTTACAGCACACTAACTTTTTTTTTTCCTTCCTTAGCACACCACACTAATAAGGAAATGTCAAATTTTCATAGTTTCTAGGGTCCTGCCACTTGAGACTCGATTTTGGCTCTTATTATTTGCGTTTTGGGAAAAACTATATTTCATAAAAGTTGTAGATAATTAAATTATCTTTCTAACGGTGCCAACTTTATCCAAATCGGATGCCTATATATCAAGTTATACCTGTTTTACTATGACTCTGTCCAGAGTTACGGGAATTAAAAAAAAAAAAACTCTTTCTCTCTTTTTAGCATTTGCTTTCCATTTCTTTCTTGTGTGAAAACAAGCCTTCTAGAGCATTCTCTCTTTATTTCTCTCATTATTTTCCTTCCAATTAAATTAAAACTAAATAACAAATTAAAGGAAAAATCTAGAATAATGCATGGAAAAACTATTGCACGCTCACCATGCAATAATGCACATGCACACACACAAGTGCTAAGGTACATTTCTACTAATCATGCACATTGATGCATATAACCAACACTAATTCACTTACAAATTAAACAAACATTTAACAAAAATAAATTCACATAATTTCTACCAAACAATTCAAACAATTAAAAATAATTTCCAAACACTTAACAAATAATAAAAAATAAATAAAGCACAAAATTAATTAAACCAAAAAAAAAAAAATGGTGCAGTACACTTCTAAATTCACTACTATGTCTTACTCTCTAGGACAACTATTTGAGACTCTATCTGTAGTATTGGTTGACTAAGGTACGCTGGAACGGTTCATTATGTCATAATTAGGTATGCTTAGTGCAATGTTATATAGTAATATTAGCTCAGGATAGGATCCTCTTCTAAAGTCTCCACTAATACAAAAAATGTTTTTCTCTGCGGTTTTTTTACTTCATACACTGCAGTTTTCGAGAGTATTGAAAATCGCAGTGTATTTGACCGTAGAGAAAAGTGGTATGCTAACCGCGGAGAAAAGCCACTTTTTTTTCTGCAGTTGTAATAAGCCAAATAAACATCTATATCGTGTCCTGGTTATTTTGGGCCTAAAATCATTAATGTAAGCATCAAAAACTTTCTTCTCATCACTAACTACAGAGGAAGATTGTACATAACAAGGAAGACAGGCCACGAACTGTAGAGTCCAAGAACTTTACTTAGCTAAGATAGATAGTAGTATGATAGTATTTATAGCATTATCTTTGTTACTATGGATTTTTGGTTCAGACCGGGAATTATTTGGACACTCATAGTAGTACTTATAGATTTTCTAAGTTTAATCTATAGTTTAAGAATATTAAGTTAACCTAAGGTTTGATTAATGTGACTGATATTAAGGATTATATATTTTATACTATAAGGTTTAGATATCAACCAATAGGATTTTAAGCACATGTTATGAATGGTGATTAAGGATTAAAGATTTTTGAGGATTAAATATAATAAGGAGTAAAGTTTGAATGTTATAGGGTCAGTCAGCAGCTTTGAGTATGTTGAGGGCTTAGTCAAGGCTGTTTACTCCATTCAAACTTAGCTAAAAATGTGTAATTTCGTGTTTAAATATTCAGCGTGTGCCGATATATCGCAGCACGTAGATACGGAAAACACGAGACGATGCACGGTCGCCTCGGGCATACTGGCCCAGGCGATATATCGCCTACAGGGGGCGATATATCGCCTCCTTCAGCATGGATTCAAACTCTTTTGAATTCATTTCCTTTCAGCCATTCAAACTCCTTCAACAGTCCAGCATCTTTTGAATGAGTCTTCAGCCTCTGCTGAACGATTATTCAAATGATTTTCACCTAAAAAGCCATTATTTTTATTCAAGTAAAATCAAGATATTTTCATTCCCAAACTCTATAAATAGGACCTAGTACCCAGCCATTATTCACCATTTTCTCTAAGTTCAGAGGCTGCTAGTGTTAAGTGAGTGTGAGAGTGTAAACACTTGGTTTGGGGAAAAACTATAAGCTTAAACATCATAAGCTTATCAAACACTTTGGGAAGTGAGTGCTATAGTATTTCGGTGGATGATAGATTGATCTTGCAATCTTTGAGGTAAACCCAAAACTCTAGTTCCTTTCTGTATTTTATGTTATTTCCTTTCTCAAAACCTTCTACTCAGTCCCCTAACCTTATTCTTATTTTGGTTAGGGAATCCAAGCTTTTAAGCATATAAGTGGGTAAGTATGTTTTCTATGGTTTAGTCTTTCCATCTCTTTCATTTCATCTCCTTTCTTTAGACTTACTCTTTCTTATGGTTTTAGGAGTGTTCCAACAGTTCCAACTCAGTCCATAATCTCGGTAACTTTGGTAAGGAAAATAGGCTAGAATATATATGTTTATGTTTATGTTATCTTTTGTGTTATGATATGATATGGGTATGTTATGAATATGTTGTGCATGTGTATGTTGTAGGCTTGGGCATATGCCCTATTTGACTAACAAGACCCCAAAAAGATTGTGGGCATAAGCCTATTTAGCTGGTAGGACCCCACTAATCTCATGGGCATAAGCTTGTTTAGTCTATGGGACCCCAAGTAATAATGGCCATTATAATAAGTGAATTATGTGTTATGATATGTCTTTACGTTATTATGAAATTATGTTTATGTTTATGACTATGTGTTAGATTTTTCCTTGCTGGGCATTAGGCTCATTCCTTTCTGTTTATGTGCAGGAAATAAGCTTTAGAGGCGGAAAGATTCGTGACGCTTAGAGGATGTGTATCGATGGTGAATGGAGTCAAGGGGCCGAGCGTTATTCGATTCGAGGATGTAGTCTTATTTATGTTTTTATGGTTTTTAAATGTATTTTTCCGCATTTTCTATGTAACCCTTTTTACTTTAAGTATTTTTTTTTGTTTTAAAGACAATGGGTACCCATATCCTACTTATTTTATGAAAGTAACCTTTGTTTCCATAAGTTTTCAATAAAAGTATGGTATTTCCGCAAAAATGTAAGTTTTATGTATAGATTCGTTAATGGTCCAAGTAGTCTAGATTAGTGGGTCGTTACAGTTGGTATCAGAGCAAACGGTTCCTTCGCATGAAGTTCTCCTCGATACACATGCTCAAAGCTCCGAATCGGACCGCCAAGTAAGTGTTTAAGTTACAAGTTACAAGTTACTTTGTCTATGTGTATAGCTAACAACTTTAGCGTTTATGTTTTCAGTTAAGAATGAACGGAGCTTTAAGCAATGAGGATATCCGAGCCATTAAGGCTTTAAAAAGAATAAGGGAGCCAAGAAACACCGTAGGAGCACTAGAATGGATCACTCAAAGATTGATCTTGTTCCACAAAGAGATAGGTCATCTTCAAGAGTCTAAGCGAATCATGATGAGAGCTGCAGAACAATATGTCCTAGTAATTAGGCTTTTAAAAGATTTTCCTTCAGTAATTTTAACTGTAGAAGAAATATGGGAGAATATAAATAATGATGATGACTTACAAGCAGCCCTAAGATATTATTCTCTCATACTTAAGTTCACCTATGATTTAGAGTTTCAATTCACTAATGAGCAACAACATAGGATCTTCTTGAATCTTCCCCGAGGAAATTTTGAGGCTCAAGACAATGATGATTATAAGGAGATAGATAATGATATGCTAGATGAAGGATCGGATGTAGAAGATCCCGATTTTTAAGAATAGCTAGTTTTTCATTGTTTGTTTTGTTTATTTCTTTATTTTATGATTGTAATAAGTGAAAATTATTATTTTTTTTCCAAATTAATTTCATGTTATTTTATCATGTATGAGTTTGATTTTATTTTCGCAATCATAATAAGTAATAAATAAAATGAATAATGACCAAGTTCAGTGAGGGTGGATACAAATCGATGAACCAAGTTTCCTTATTGAGAGTTAGGGGGGCCTTAGTAGTGGGAACGATTTTACTGATCTCAGCCCTCCCTCAATATGGTTAACTTTGGAACAAAGATAAGTTTCGAGCCTGAGAATTAAGTCATATAGGATGATTAGAAACACACTTAGAAAATAAAGATGACTTGTTTTTCTAAGTATAGAAACCCACTCTAATAATAAATAAAGACCTATATAATTTTTCATAAGAAGTCATAATAAATAGGTCCGAGATATGTTTGTTTTAGAATAAGTTTTTTCCTTAGAGCCTATTAGGGTAAGTTCTAACAAGTTCTCGACTGTTAGAACTTTTGGTGAAGATGTCGCTCCGAAGATCTGCACGCACCAACGGAAACGCCTCCAACGTTGTTCCAACGACCAATGATGCCCTCCAGTTCGCAGAAGAGAAGTACGTGCTACTACTAGCCGTAACACGCCGACACCGCCATCTGACAACACCGCGGAAATCGCTAGACGGCAACAACAAGTCGAGGAACTCTTGCAGCAACAACGTCAACAGGCGCAGACTCAGCCTCAGCCTCCGCCGCAACCGCAGTCGCAGCTACAACAAATGGCCCTAGCACCCCAACAAGTTGGTCCATATGGGGGATGGCCAGTGACGAACTACGCGCGACATCCAGTACCGAATATGGAGTCAGTGTATGAAAGGTTCCGCAAGCAGCACGCTCCAAACTTCGAAGGGACTATAGACCCCTTTGAGGCAGAAGAGTGGCTAAGGAATGTGAAGCCAATTCTTACGCGCATGAACCTCAGTAATACAGACCGCATATCCTACGTCTCGTCATTACTCAGGAAGGATGTCAAAATATGGTGGGACTTAGTTCACCTGACTAACGATGTCACCACCATAATATGGACAAGATTTGTGGAGCCGTTCCACAAGAAGTATTACACCTCGGCAGTCATCACTAATGATAGAAGAATATGCTCGTCAGTTCAACAGATTAGTCAAGTTTGCACCAGAGTTGGTCCCAACCGACTTTACGAGGTTGACCAAGTTCGTCAGAGGACTTAGACCAAAGATGGAATTAGGGGTTAAGCTAGCAGACCTGGGAACTACAACAAAAAGGATTCAGAGGAATGCTAAGAGGGATTAAACGATGGTTCCAGACCAAAGTCTTTGCATTGACCCAAGGAGGAACCCATGCTAGTAACAAGCATTTATAGGTCAGATCCTATCCTCAATAGTATATGTATCGCTAGATTGGTAGCAGTATACTCGTATATCTCGTTAGGAATGATAGAAAAACTAGACAAACCTAGGAAAGATTTAGAACTAGGTTTGTAACCGAGTTGCCTTCGGGCAGAGTAGTTCTATCATCACGAATAGTACGAGGCTTACCGATCAAGATTGAGGACATAGGACTAGAAGGAGACCTGATAGAGCTAGTAATCAAGGACTTCGACGTAGTACTAAGCATGGATTGGCTAGCACGGCATGGCGCAACGATCGACAGCAAACGCAAGAAGGTGATGTTCGAGACTCCTGACGGCCAGAGACGATGCTTCATGGGACAAGCTTCAGGACTACGCACACCGTTAGTGTCATCTCTCAAAGCTCAGAGAATGATGGAGAAAGGATGCCAAGCATTCTTAGCCAGCATCACGAATGTGGAGAAGGAGACATCACTCAAAGTTGGAGATGTTCGGGTTATACAAGAATTTCCAGAAGTTTTCCCCGATGACTTGCCAGGATTGCCGCCAAATCGAGAAATAGACTTCACGATAGAATTAGTACCCGGCACCGAGCCTATCTCTAAGGCACCATACCAGATGGCACCTACGGAACTCAAGGAGTTAATGACACAGATATAAGAACTCCTAGACTTGGGTTTCATTAGGCCAAGCCATTCACCATGGGGAGCTCCGGTACTATTCGTGAAGAAGAAGGACGGAAGTATGCGCATGTGCATAGACTACCGTGAGCTGAATAAAGTGAACAAATACCCGCTACTTCGGATTGATGATTTGTTTGATCAACTCCGAGGCGCGACTGTATTCGATTTACGGTCCGGGTACCATCAGCTCAAGGTAAAGGGAGAAGATATTCCTAAGACAACCTTTAGGACTCGTTATGGACGTTACGAGTTCTTGGTTATGTCTTTGGGTCTTACTAACGCACCAGCCGCGTTTATGGACTTAATGAATAGGGTCTTCAAAGACTATTTGGATAAATTCGTCGTTGTGTTCATCAACAATATCTTAGTATACTCCAAGGATGAAGTAGAGCACGAGGAACATTGAGGATGATTTTGACGCGATCGAACGAGCATCAACTTTACGCCAAGTTCAAAGAAATGCGAATTTTGGCTTTCGCAAGTGGCGTTCCTCGGGCACATCATATCAAAAGATGGAGTTGCAGTAGATCCATCGAAGGTAGAGGCCATGAAGGATTGGCCTAGACCAAAGAACGCGTCAGAAGTAAGAAGCTTCTTAGGGCTAGCAGGTTACTATAGAAAGTTGCAGAGCGCTTTTTCTAAGATAGCCACTCCACACACCAACCTGACCCGGAAGCAACAAAAGTTTAACTGGAACGATAAGTGTGAAGAAAGCTTCCAGTTGCTTAAAGATAAGCCTTGCTCAACACCAGTACTTAGTGTACCGAAACCCGACGATAAGTTCGTTATCTAAAGCGATGCATCAAAGCTAGGATTGGGATGCGTGTTGATGCAAAAATGACAAGGTGATAGCCTACGCCTCATGTCAGTTGAAGGAGTATGAACAACGCTATCCAACTCATGATATGGAGTTGGCAGCGGTGGTCGTTGCATTGAAAATATGGCGCCATTATCTTTACGGAGAACGGTGCGAGATTTATACGGACCACAAGAGTTTAAAATACTTCTTTACGCAGAAGGAGCTCAACATGAGGCAGCGCAGGTGGATAGAATTAGTCAAGGATTACGACTGCGAAATCCTATACCACCCAGGGAAGGCAAATGTAGTTGCCGATGCACTCAGCAGGAAAAGCTATGGGAATTTAGCAGCCTTATCTGGAATAGAAAATCCGCTACAGCAGGAGCTTATCAGTGCCGGAATAGAAGTAGTTATAGGCAAGCTGGCTAACTTGTCTATCCAATCCAATCTGCTAGAGGACATACGAAATCGTCAGAGACGTGATGAATCGCTAGCACCACATATGGAAGCAGCCAGAGAAGGCAAGAATACAGATTTCTCAATATCTAGCCAAGGATTATTGAGATATAAGGATCGGGTATGCGTGCCAAGTGATCGAAGCATTAAGAAGATGATCCTAGAAGAAGCGCACAGCACCCCATACTCAGTTCATCCAGGGTCTACCAAGATGATCAAGACACTCTATTGGTGGCCAGGGATGAAAAAGGACATAGCAGAGCATGTATCTAAGTGAAAGCGGAGCATCAACGGCCTGCAGGTTTATTGCAACCGCTTAGCGTACCAGAATGGAAGTGGGACGACATAACCATGAACTTCGTGACGGATCTGCCAAAGACGAATAAGCAGCATAATTCCGCTTGGATAGTAATAGATAGATTAACCAAGTAGGCTCATTTCCTGCCTGTTAAAACTTCATGCACGGCAGACCAATATGCAGACATCTACATCCAAGAGATTGTACGATTGTATGGAATCCCCAAGACGTTAGTGTCAGATAGAGGATCAGTATTTACGTCAAGATTTTGGAGAAGCTCACAGCAAGCTATGGGTACTAAGTTAAGCCTTAGTACAGCTTTCCATCCTCAGACAGATGGGCAGTCTGAGCGTACGATTCAGATCTTAGAGGATATGCTATGCGCGTGTATACTTGATTTCGGAGGATCGTGGAACAAGTACTTACCACTGATCGAGATCTCGTACAACAACAGCTACCAGTCAACGATCGGAATAGCACCTTATGAGTTGCTATATGGACGAAGGTACTGATCACCGTTGCACTAGGACGAGGTAGGAGAAAGGCAGCTTCTAAGGCCCGAAGCTGTTAGACAAGCTCAAGAAGCAGAAACGCTTATTAGACAGCGTATGCTGGCTACTCAAAGCCGTCAGAAAAGATATGCGGATACCAAGCGACGCGATGTGGAATTCCAAGTTGGAGATCAAGTCTTCATGAAGATATCTCCTATGAAAAGTGTCAAGCGGTTCGGAAAGAAAGGCAAGCTTAGTCCCCGATTCATAGGTCCTTTTAGATATTGGACAAAGTGGGAACAGTTGCGTATAGACTAGCCCTACCGCCAGCACTAGCTGATAGTCACAACGTCTTCCACATCTCAATGTTACGCAAATATGTGTCAGACCCATCTCACGTCCTCAAGTACGATACAATAGCACTCCAGAAAGACTTAAGTTACGAGGAACGACCGGTTAGCATCCTAGATAGAAGGATGAAGTAGTTACGGTCTAAGAGCCTTCCTATAGTCAAAGTCCTATGGAGTAATAGTTCTGAACGCGAGACAACGTGGGAGTTAGAGGAGGACATGCAAGGCTGGTATCCGGAGTTATGTGATAAGTAAATTTCGAGGACGAAATTCTTTTTAGTAGGGAAGAATTGTAGAGTCCAAGAACTTTACTTAGCTAAGATAGATAGTAGTATGATAGTATTTATAGCATTATCTTTGTTACTATGGATTTTTGGTTCAGACCGGGAATTATTTAGACACTCATAGTAGTACTTATAGATTTTCTAAGTTTAATCTATAGTTTAAGAATATTAAGTTAACCTAAGGTTTGATTAATGTGACTGATATTAAGGATTATATATTTTATACTATAAGGTTTAGATATCAACCAATAGGATTTTAAGCACATGTTATGAATGGTGATTAAGGATTAAAGATTTTTGAGGATTAAATATAATAAGGAGTAAAGTTTGAATGTTATAGGGTCAGTCAGCAGCTTTGAGTACGTTGAGGGCTTAGTCAAGGCTGTTTACTCCATTCAAACTTAGCTAAAAATGTGTAATTTCGTGTTTAAATATTCAGCGTGTGCCGATATATCGCAGCTATAGGGGGCAATATATCGCAGCACGTAGATACGGAAAACACGAGACAATGCACGGTCGCCTCGGGCATACTGGCCCAGGCGATATATCGCCTACAGGGGGCGATATATCGCCTCCTTCAGCATGGATTCAAACTCTTTTGAATTCATTTCCTTTCAGCCATTCAAACTCCTTCAACAGTCCAGCATCTTTTGAACGAGTCTTCAGCCTCTGCTGAACGATTATTCAAATGATTTTCACCTAAAAAGCCATTATTTTTATTCAAGTAAAATCAAGATATTTTCATTCCCAAACTCTATAAATAGGACCTAGTACCCAGCCATTATTCACCATTTGCTCTAAGTTCAGAGGCTGCTAGTGTTAAGTGAGTGTGAGAGTGTAAACACTTGGTTTGGGGAAAAACTATAAGCTTAAACATCATAAGCTTATCAAACACTTTGGGAAGTGAGTGCTATAGTATTTCGGTGGATGATAGATTGATCTTGCAATCTTTGAGGTAAACCCAAAACTCTAGTTCCTTTCTGTATTTTATGTTATTTCCTTTCTCAAAACCTTCTACTCAGTCCCCTAACCTTATTCTTATTTTGGTTAGGGAATCCAAGCTTTTAAGCATATAAGTGGGTAAGTATGTTTTCTATGGTTTAGTCTTTCCATCTCTTTCATTTCATCTCCTTTCTTTAGACTTACTCTTTCTTATGGTTTTAGGAGTGTTCCAACAGTTCCAACTCAGTCCATAATCTCGGTAACTTTGGTAAGGAAAATAGGCTAGAATATATATGTTTATGTTTATGTTATCTTTTGTGTTATGATATGATATGGGTATGTTATGAATATGTTGTGCATGTGTATGTTGTAGGCTTGGGCATATGCCCTATTTGACTAACAAGACCCCAAAAAGATTGTGGGCATAAGCCTATTTAGCTGGTAGGACCCCACTAATCTCATGGGCATAAGCTTGTTTAGTCTATGGGACCCCAAGTAATAATGACCATTATAATAAGTGAATTATGTGTTATGATATGTCTTTACGTTATTATGAAATTATGTTTATGTTTATGACTATGTGTTAGATTTTTCCTTGCTGGGCATTAGGCTCATTCCTTTCTGTTTATGTGCAGGAAATAAGCTTTAGAGGCGGAAAGATTCGTGACACTTAGAGGATGTGTATCGATGGTGAATGGAGTCAAGGGGCCGAGCGTTATTCGATTCGAGGATGTAGTCTTATTTATGTTTTTATGGTTTTTAAATGTATTTTTCCGCATTTTCTATGTAACCCTTTTTACTTTAAGTATTTTTTTTTTGTTTTAAAGACAATGGGTACCCATATCCTACTTATTTTATGAAAGTAACCTTTGTTTCCATAATTTTTCAATAAAAGTATGGTATTTCCGCAAAAATGTAAGTTTTATGTATAGATTCGTTAATGGTCCAAGTAGTCTAGATTAGTGGGTCGTTACACGAACTATGCCTACTACTTAGATATTTATCTGGATTTACACCATCGGCAGCTAGACCTAGACGAAGATGTCTTGCTTCAGTTTTAAATTATGGATTTAAGTTATTAACTTTTTTCCAAGCCTGCAAATCTGCAGGATGTCGAACTTTACCATCGTTCACTCGCCTCTAGTCTCATGCCATATTAAGTTTTCAGAGTGTTCTGCACTTTGATATAATCGCTTAAGCAACAAAATCAAAGGCAAGTACCACATCACTTTGTGAGGAATAAGTTTCCTAATCTCCTTACTCTTGTTAGGTTTGTAGTGGGGTAAATCACATTCTGGGCAAGTGTCCATGTCTGCATACTCTTTACGATATAACACATAATCGTTCGGACATGCATGGATCTTCTCATACTTCAACCCTATGCAATTTAAAGTTTTCTTCACTTCATACGTAGACTCAGGGAAGCAATTATCTGACGACAAAATCTCTTTAAAAGCAGCTTAAAATTGACTAAAACATATCCAAAATTCATATGTATTTACAATTTCAACATAAACAAACATAATTATTACATATATTAATTTATAAAACATGTTCAATTAATATCATCAAAAAACATTGGGCAGAGTTTCCTTTGTATTTATAGCATATCCCAAGTTATCTACCTATAAATTCACATCAAACAAAACATATAATAAACAACATGCATGTTCTCAACCATAAGTCACCGCAGCACACACATAATTCGCACAACCTACTTCACTAAGACACACATGTTCTCAACCTTCTGTTATCTTCGCAACACACAATTTTATCTCAGAACCTACTTCACTACGGATGAATATCTAATATATTCAAACTCCTCTAACAATAGTTTGTAAATATAAAAAATAAAAATAAAAAAATTAAGTAGTAATTATTACTCACCTTCCAAATTAATCTTCAACAATTTCAACACACCTCAAATTCAAACAAATATTTCCTACAATAAAAGTTTAAACATTAGTAAATATATGGTAATTGAATTGATCCTCAAATAATATAATTAACAAAAATATACTTTAAAAAATCATTACGTAAATAACATAAAAAATTATGTAAGAAATAATATTTTAATATAAAAAAATACCCTAAAACCGAAATATATATATTAAAAAATCAAGTTTTAGTGATCAATACATGTTTTGAACAATGAAAATATCTTCTAATCCTATATAAACTTTAAAAAATGTTAGAAAAAAATTTGAAAATATCCTTATAAACATACATTGAAACCCCATCAAACTCACTCAATATTTCTTCATTTTTTTCCCAAAAACTTCAAAATAAATTAATATTAAGTATATTTACATGATTTAAAGCTTTAATATGCAAGAAAATGAAAAGAAAAAAACTAAACTAGGAAAAATGGGGCTTACCCGTGGCTGGGGACGAAGGTGGAGCCACGCGCTGCTTCTGTGTCAAATGAGAAATGAGGGGAAGAAGTAGGGTCTCGAGTAGTTTATTGAAGAGGACTAGGGTTTTCTCCGAAGCCCTTACAGTTTTCTCTGTGGTTCTTACTAAAGAACTGCGAAAAACAGTCCCCACTTCAAACTTTTTACTGCGTTTTTTTAAAACCGCAATAAAATAGGGCGCATAAATTAAATTTAATATTTTCGACTCATTCAATCATTTTCTTTGCGCTTTTTCTTTATGGTTGAAAAAAAACCGCAGAGAAAGCCTATATTTGTAGTAGTGCTCTATTGTATCAACTAAAAACATATTGTTTTACAACTATCCGAGACTTTGTGATATTATATGAATCTCAAAATTCCAATCCAAGATTTCCCTAAAAAATGAAACTAACCACAGATTAATTACCCTCAACAAAAACTAATTTTTTTATGCATGTACACGTACGTTTGGTCTTTTTGTTTTAAAAAATGGAAAAAAATAACAATAATAATTTATGCAATTTAATACAATCACCACAATTTTTTAATTAAATAAATTTTAAAAAATTGAAATTAAGTACAAATTTGATAAGTTAAAACTTTCTAATTTTATGATTGGAAGATATTTCAAAATTTAATTAATTTTTCTTGAAAACCAAATAAATTTTGAGAATTTAATAAAACAACCAAAATACAATATTAATTTAAATTTATTAATAAAAAAATTAAATTTAAAATTTTTCGGTTACCTTTTTTAAATCTAAAAAATAAAAAAAAAATTAAATAATCATGTTAATGGAAATTAAGATTGGTAGCTTATCCATGTCACCAAGTGACCACTATTTATCTTCCCCATGTTTTTTATCATGTAACATATTTCAACAACTGTTATTAATTGTACCTATAATTTTTAAAACACAACAACTTCATTGATGTCTTTTATTCTCTCTATTTTATTTGAACACACAAGTTGTTTCTATATATTTTATAGATCTCTCCTCCTCTTGTATTCTCTACATATCCCATCTTTTGTTTATAGTTATAACACAATAGTAACCATTCTAGTCCCGGATTATGGCTCCTCCTAAAATTCTAGGTGATCCATACTACCAAATAGTAACAAGTGATATTAATAACACCATCAGACTAGTTGAAGGTTCCGATTCTTTATTTATTATTCACCTTTTCGCAAAATTTTCATGACATCCACTGACTAGTAGGGAACCAAATTTTACAAATGGGATGGTCGATAGCAGTATGGAAGACTCGGTTTGTTGCGATAATATTGTATTTCCTTCACGACAAACGTTGATGGCCAATGAAAACAATCATGCAAAAGTTATCGCTGACGAGATGCTAGGTGAGGCTCATTTCCATCCTTCTATATTTTTTCTTTTTGATAAAATTATTGATTACGGTAGAAAGATGTGGAATGAAGAGGATTTTAATTTCTGTGTAAAAGTGGATGTTCATATTTTTTTTTATGATCTTCCTCCACAACACGAATCTGACATTGATGTTGACGTTGATAGTGAAGATTGTATGGATAACATGACTATTAATTTCGTGGCGGCAAGCGAGCAATCCATTGAATGATTGGAGAATGTTTTGATGAAAGATGATCAAATTGTATGTTCTATTTTCTTTGAGAATGTTCATGTTGATTTGGAAGCTACGAAGTTACCTTGCACACACGCACACACATATCATGAAAAATGTATTGTTCAGTGGCTACAAACTAGTAAATTTTGTCCATTATGTCGATTTGAGATAGTTTTAAAAAAATCGTTTTTATATTTATTACACAAATTTCAACTTGTATTAAATCCTATTATATACTAATAATCCGAATTTTATTTACAATTTTTAAATATAATTTAAAAAGTGTGGGAACATTTAAATTTCAATATTCATATAACAAAGCATTGCACGATTAATTAGAAAGGCACTTATTCATTTGAAAGACACATATTCATCTTCCCAATAAAATAATAAAAATAAATATCATAGTTATATATTTTTATAAATGAATTAACCCACATTTATTCTATCAACACAACTTTATGTACATTTATTAAATGACATGTTCACATTAAAAGGCAAAGGTTCATAGAAGCTATACATATTTTCAAAATACCATATTTTAATGCAAAAAAAAAAAAAAATCCAATAATATTTAAAAATTATAAATTTTTTAAATCAAAGATAATTATTATGGATGTAAAATTTTCAACTTCCCATGTTAATTTATGATATTCTCTATTTTTTTTTTATTAATTTTTAATTGTTATTATCTAAATCCAATTATCATTATCATGTTTAAATATAATATAATATAATACTTTCAAATTTTCAACCACCCCACTTATAATATTAAGTGCACATCTTCCTATTCAAAGACTCTAACCAACTATCTATATCCTAGCATTAAATAAAAAATATATTAATATTACACAATTGTGCTTCTCTAAACCCTAATTTAAAAAATTATAATGAAAATTTCGAAATATTATTTGATTTATACATATTTTAAAATTTTCAAAATTATATTAAATGGTATTATAATTTTGAAATTTATAAGCATCAACTTTTCAACCACCCTATTGATTATATTAATTAATGTTATTTTAAATTCGAAATTTATAAGTATCTAATTTTCAACCACCCCACTAATTATATTAAATGCTATTATAATTTCTAAAAATTTTAAGTGTAGTTCTATTAGTTAAACATTTTGGTGATTCTTAATTACAAAGCAAAGGTTCATAGAACCTACACATATTTTCCAAATTATCTAATATTATGCCAAAAATTATATATAATTATTAAAATTAAAACTTTTCAACTTACCATCAAAACACATTGGTTTAAAAAAATGATTTAATAATTTTTTTTAAAAATTATAACAATTATATTATTATACAATAATTATTTTCATTAATTCTCTCATTTTTTGTATGAATTTTGAAACTAATTAATATATATTATTGTGTAATTCCAATTGTCATGTGCATTTAATTAAAAGGTAAATGTTCATAGAACCTACACATATAGTTTTTCTTTCCTTAAAAAATAAATATATAGTTTTTAGAATTGGGAAAGTTCAATTATTTTACATAATTAGGGTTTACATTAGTTATTATTTTGAACAATTAATTATTGAATATATGTTAAATATTAAATGCACATCTTCATATTCAAAGACTCTAACCAACTATCTATATCCTAGCATTAAATAAACAAACTTAATATTGCACAATTGTGGTTATCTAAACCCTAGTTTCAAAAATTATAATGAAAATTTCGGAATATTATTGGATTTATACATATTTTCAAAATTTCAAAATTATATTAAATGCTATTATAATTTCAAAATTTGTAAGTATCACCTTTTCAACCACCCTACTAATTATATTAATTATTGCTATTATAATTTCGAAATTTATAAGCATCAACTTTCAATCACCCCACTAATTTTATTAATTAATGAAATTCTAATAATATAATCAATTTAAATATAAAAAATATTGAATAGTGCTACACACGATTTGAAAAAAAAATTAGAAGGAATAGGTTGGAGAAATGACTAGTTACAAAAATGGTTTGGAAGCTGAACAAGAAGATACAAAATCCTTATCTTCTTGTAGAGTCCCAGAATATTTACTTAGCTAGCTAGGTAGTAGTAGTTAGTAGTAGTTTGTAGTATTTTAGATTTCGTGGATGTAGTAGTAGTAGTAGTAGTAGTAACTTAGTAGGATACTCGTAGCAATAGTTATGGATTTTATAAGTTTAACCTATAGTTTAGAAATATTAATTATATCATAAGGTTTAATTTTTTTTAGTAGTTATGATTATTATAGAATAGTATAGGTTTATGATATTAGTAGTCTTGTTTGTGGATTAGGTTGTTATTTAGATAATTAAATAGATTTTCCGTAACTTTAGGGTACTGTAACTTCCGATCTATTTTTGACCCAGTTATGTTATGAATTTCGAATAATACTATTTCTATAAGGTTGTAGATATTTGAATTAGCTTTCTAACAGTATAAAGATGGTCTAAATCAAAATTCTACAGCTCCAGTTATATTGATTTTACTACAGGTGAGTTTAGAGTTACGAGATTTAGGAAGTTAGAAGTTAGGATTCTATTTTATTTAAATTTATATTTCGATTATAGTTAGAATGAAATTAATTATTTTTTTAAAATAAAAGAAAGATCTAGAAACTCTAGAACCTTCCAGAACCACTAAGAGTATGACAATTGTCATAATCATGTTTATTTAAGGATTTAATTATAAAAGAAAGTTCTAGAAACTCCAGAACCTTCCAAAACCATTAAGAGCATGACACTTGCCATAATCATGTTTACTTAAGGATTTAAGTATATTTTTTTAATAGGATAATTTCACTCCTCAACTCTATAAATAGGACCTAGTACTAAGCCATTTTTCTTTATTCTTCAAGCTGTGTTCGTAGCCTTCAAGCTTCTAGGATTTCTATAGAGTGATACACTTGGGTTTTGGGGATAAAAGCTTTATCATCTTAAGCTTTATAAACACTTGGGTAGTGAGATAAAGTGTGTTTTCGATATTGAGGTGTAGATCGGTTCTAGTTCATCCAAGGTAATATTATTCATAAGTTCTATTCTTTATGATTCCTTAGTTTTCCTTAAGTTTCTTTCAGATCCTAACTTCTATTTATGGTTTCGTGGTTAGGTGTTGAAGTTCTTAAACATTTAGGTTCTCGGTAAGTTTCCCTTCTTGATGGTTTAGTTTCCTTTCATCTTCTTTTCTATAGATACTCATATGTTTTTATGTTGGTTTTAGGAGTGTTCAAAATCCTGTCCTTGTTCTCAAATATCCCGGTGTTGGTAAGGAAAATAGGATAGTGTTTATATGCTTATATGTTACATGTTATAATATGTTATGTGTTATGATATATGATTATGTCTTGTAGTCCTTGGGGCTCATTGTTGCTTAGCTAGCAAACCTCAATGTATTTTGAGGCTTATAGTTGTTAGCTAGCAAACCCCAAATGTTTACCATGATCATGGGTTAGAGCTGTCATAGATGTTTTATAGTCATATGTTTTATAGTATATGATTTTGATATAGTCTTATGTTTATGTTTATGTTGTATGTGCTAGTAGATTTTCCTTGCTGAGCATTAGGCTCATTCCTTTATTTTTATGTATGGAGGAAAATAGATATGGCGGCAGAAGGATTCGTGGTAGGTTGGCCTGTGTATTGAGGAAGAATGAATTCGATGGATTGCGTGAATGATTCGAGGACGACGTTATTTTCAGTCTTTTTATTATGTTTTTATGTATTTTCTGCATTTAGTTTTGTAAACAACTTCTTTTAAATTAAAGTTATATTTTATTTTAAAATAATGGGATCCCATATCGCACATTTATGTATTTCGAATATTTACTTTGGAGTTTTTTAATAAAGTTATGAATATTTCTTATGTATGTTCTCTTCAAAGTAGTAGCTATGACTAGTAGTTTTAATGGTCCAAGGTCTTAGAAATAGATGGGTCATTACAGTTGGTATCAAAGCAACGGTCCATTTTCATGAAGTTTTCCTTGATACACACGCTCAATCTCCGAATCTAACCGCCAATGTAAGTGTTTATGTTATAGTTGTTATGATTATGTGTTTAGTTAATGTTTAGCCCTTATGTTTTCAGTTAAGAATATTTGTAAATTAGTTTATTTTCTTTATTTATTATCTTTGCATTTATGATTGTTTTTAGTGAAAACCTTTTTTCCAAATGAATATCATTGTTATTTTTAAATGACATGTATGAGTTTGATTTTTTTTCTACAATCATAATAAATAATAAATTTAATAAATAATGATCAAGTTCGGTGAGGGTGGATACAAATAAATGGACTGGGTTCTATATTGAGAGTTTAGGGGGCCATAGTAGTGGGAACGATTTTACTGATCCCAGCCCTCCCTCAATATGGTTAACTTTGGAACAACAACGAGTTTCGAGCCTGAGAATTAAGTCATATAGGATGATTAGAAATAGACTTAGTAAATTATATAGATGGCTTATTTTTCTAAGTTTAGAAACACACCCTAATCATAAAGAAGGCTTACATAATTTTTCATAAGAAATCATAACTAATAGGTCCGAGTTATGTTTTCTTAGATTAAGTTTTACCTTAGAGCCTATTAAGGTAAGTTCTAACTTGTTCTCGACTGTTAGAACTCTGCTGAAGATGTCCCTCAGAAAGTCTGCTGGCACCAATCCTAATGCCACCAACGTCGCTCCTGAGAGCAATGAAGCTCCTCCAATTCGCAGAAGGGGAGTGTGTGCTACTGCCAACCAAAATGCACCATCGCTGCTGCAACAGGTTGACAACACCGCAAAAATCGCCAGGCTATGACAACAAGTTGAGGAATTAATGCAGCAACAGGGACAACAGGCTCGACTCAGACTCAGCCTCCGCCTCAGCCGCAACCGCAGCAAATGGCTCCAGCACCCCCATCAAGTAGGTCTTTATGGGGGATGGCCAATGGAAAACTATGCGCCATACCCAGCTCATCACATGGAGCCAATCTACAAGCGATTTCGTAAGCAACACGCTCCGAACTTTGAAGGGACAACAGACCCCTTTGAGGCAGAAGAATGGCTCAGAAATGTGGAGCTGATCCTAGCGCAAATGAATCTTGGCAACGCGGACTGCATATCCTGCATTTGGTCTCTAATCAAGAAGGATGCTAATATATGGTGGGACTTAGTTCAGCAGACTCACGATGTCGCCACCATGACTTGAACCAGATTTGTGGAGCTGTTCCACAAAAAGTACTACAACTCAGTTGTCATTGCTACAAAAGTCGAGGAGTTCGCTGGTCTGGTGAAAGGGAACTTATCAGTAGCAGAGTATGCTTTGTAGTTTGACCGACTAGCCAAATTTGCACCAGAGATGGTTCCAACTGACTTTTTGAGGGTTACCAAATTCGTTAGAGGACTTAGACCAAAGATTGAGTTAGGGGTTAAGCTAGAAAACCTGGGAAATACTACTTATGTCGATGTTCTAGAAACGGCGATAGAAGTAGAAAGTCTTCAGGCGAATGTTAGTAAAAAGGAAGCCAGTAAGCCTGAGCCTAAACAGCAAGGTCAACCTCAGAATGGTCGGAACAACAACCATAATAGCCTTCAGTCCAACAACAATAATGGTCAGAAGAAACGGCATCCTGACAATAAGCAGTCTGATAAAAGGGCACGAAAAAACAACAGAGGTAATAAGCCAGGTTATGTAGAATACCTACAATGTTCTAAGTGCAAAAAGAAACATCCTGGTGAGTGCTGTGAAAATACCAAGGGATGCTACAATTGTGGTCAGGAAGGACACCGGAAGAGAGAATGACCCCAACTCAAGACAGAGGAGAAAAGGGACAATAAGATGGTTCCTGCCAGGGTCTTTGCCTTAACCCAGGGAGAAGCTGACGCTAGCAATAAAGTGGTCACAAGTCATATTCCTATCCTTGATAGTATATGTTCTAGTATTGTTTGATTCGGGAACAACATACTCGTATATCTCGTTAGGAATGATAGAGAAATTAGACAAACCTTGTAGAACTAGGTTTGTGACATAGTTGCCTTCAGGTGAAGTAGTCCTATCATCACGGATAGTACGAGGCGTACCGATAAAAATTAAGGATGTAGAACTAGAAGGAGACCTAATAGAACTGGAGATCAAAGACTTCGACGTGCTACTGGGAATGGACTGGCTAGCAAGGCATGGCGCAACCATCAACTGCAGACGTACACAAGTAATGTTCGAGACTCCTGACGGTCAGAGACTATGCTTTATGGGAAAGGTTTTAGGACTACATACACTGCTTATTTCATCTCTCAAAGCTCAGAGGATGATAGAAAAAGGATGTCACACATTCTTAGCCAACGTCATAGATATGGTAAAGGAAACACCACTAAAGGTTGGAGACGTCTACATTATAAAGGAATTCCCAGAGGTATTTCCTGATGACTTACCAGGATTGCCGCCGACTCGAGAAATTGATTTCACAATCGAACTAGTACCGGGCACCGAGGCTTTCTCCAAGGCACCATACCAGATGGCACCTACTGAACTCAAGGAGTTAAATACACAGTTAGAAGAACTCTTAGACTTAGGATTCATTAGACCGAGCCATTCACCATGGGGAGCACCGGTTCTATTTGTGAAGAAGAAGAACGGAAGTATGCAAATGTGCATAGATTACTGCGAGCTGAATAAAGTGACGATTAAGAATAAGTACCCGCTACCCGGATTGACAACTTGTTTGATCAACTTCGAGGAGCAACTGTATTTTCAAAGATCAATCTACGGTCCGTGTATCATTAGCTTAAGGCACGAGAAGAGGATATTCCTAAGATAGCTTTTAGAACTCGTTATGGGCATTACGAGTTTCTAGTTATGTCTTTTGGTCTTACCAACGCCCCAGCCACGTTTATGGATTAATGAATAGGGTCTTTTGGACAAATTCGTCGTAGTATTCGTTGATGATATTTTGGTGTACTCAAAGGACGAAGCTGATCACGAGGAAGGGATGACCTTTTTACTTTACGCCAAGTTTACAAAATTGGAATTTTGACTTTCGCAAGTAGCGTTCGTCGAGCACATATTATCCAAGGAAGAAGTTGTTGTAGGCCCATTTAAAGTAGAGGCTGTGAAGGATTGGCCAAGACCAATGAACGCGTCAGAGGTAAGAAGTTTTCTGGAACTAGCAGGTTATTATTGGAGGTTCGTAGAGGGCTTTTCTAAGATAGCCACTCCGTTTACCAACCTGACCCGAAAACAGCAAAGGTTCAACTGGACGGATAAGTGTGAAGAGAGATTCTAGCGCACATGAATCTTGGCAACACGGACCGCATATCCTGTTAGGAAAATATGTATTGCCTCAATGGAAATGGTAAGAAAATATTACAACTCTATGCAAAATATTACAATAGACAAGGATTGATTAAATAAAATGTTACAACTCTATAACTGAAAAATACAAATAAAAGGAGAAGGAGATGTAAGATCATAGAAACAGAAAGTACAACTCTATAACAAAAAGATACAAGTAAACTAGAAGTGTTTGAACAAAGGAAATAAAAGGATTACAACTTTTAAACAAAAGTACAAGTAAATAGAATAAGAAGGAAAGAAGAAAGAGCAATAGAAGAAAATAAGAACAAGAACCAAAACAATAAACTCTCCCTCACACAACCAAAGTGAAGAGTGTTGGGGATCACCAACTTGAACAAGGTTTGAAACCTTTGTCCAAAAGCTTATTTCCCCCTAACTCAAGCACTAAGGGATCTCTCACAGATTTTGGAAATGCTTTCTGGAATAATCAAGCCTCAAGGTGTTTCTAGCCAAGTGCTCTAGTGGATAGAAATGGTGTGTCTTACAAGTGAGCATTGGGCTCCTATTTATAGAGTTTTGAGACACCCTTTGAATTTCAAATTCCACCGACCCCCATGGCTGTTACCAATGATTAATTGGATGTTTTATGGAATTAAAATAGAGATTTGGGAGTTACTTGGCTTTTGGAAACGTTCAAAATTGGATAAAAACCAAAGTTGGAAGAGGATGTCAGGCACTAGGGCTGCGGCGCATGCTACCAGGCGCCGCGACCCTCAATCAATTCCAGCAACGATTTTTTCAGTTTTTTTCAAAACGTTCCAATTTATTCCCACTTGATTTTGTAACTTCCATACACAATATGGGAGTTAAAATCACATCTCTATTAGCCATTTCTCATATGGCTTTAAGAAATTCATCTCAATATTGTGTAACAACAAATCTACACAATAATGAGTGATATTTAGGAATTACAAATTTGTGATGAATTTGTAACACCAAATATGTTACATGTTTAGATATTTCACATATATCAAAATAATGTAACTCTCTATTATATGTTACAATATGTGACACTCTATGTCACATTTATTTAATCTAAAACATTATATAACATATCCTGCGTTTTGTCTCTGCTGAAGAAGGAAGCTAGAATATGGTGGAACTTAGTTCAGCAGACTCACGATGTCACCACCATGACTTGGAACAGATTTGTGGAGCTATTCCACAAAAAGTACTACAACTCAGTTGTCATCGCTACAAAAGTCGAGGAGTTCGTTGGTCTGAAGAAAGGGAACTTATCAGTAGCAGAGTATGCTCGGCAGTTCGACCGACTAGCCAAATTTTCACTAGAGATGGTTCCAACTAAATTTCTGAGGGTTACCAAGTTCGTTAGAGGACTTAGACCAAAGATTGAGTAAGGGGTTAAGCTAGCAAACCCGGGAAATACTACTTATGCCGATGCTCTAGAAACGACGATAGAAGTAGAAAGTCTTCAGGCGAATGTTAGTAAAAAGGAGGCCAGTAAGCCTGAGCCTAAACATCAAGGTCATCCTCAGAATGGTCAGAACAACAACCATAACAGCCATCAGTCCAACAACAATAATGGTCAGAAGAGACGGCATCCTGACAATATGCAATCTGATAAAAGGGCGTGGAAAAACAACAGAGGTAATAAGCTAGGTTATGTAGAATACCCACAATGTGCTAAGTGTCAAAAGAAACATCCTGGTGAGTGCTGTGCAAATACCAAGGGATGCTACAATTGTGGTCAGGAAGGACACCGGAAGAGAGGATGTCCCCAACTGAGGAGAAAAGGGACAACAAGATGGTTCTTGCCAAGGTCTTTGCCTTAACCTAGGGAGTAGCTGATGCTAGCAATAAAGTGGTCACAAGTCAGATTCCTATCCTCGATAGTATATGTTCTAGTATATTTTGATTCGGGAACAACATACTCGTATATCTCATTAGGAATGATAGAGAAATTTGACAAACCTTGTAGAACTAGGTTTGTGACATAGTTTCCTTCGGGTGAAGTAGTCCTATCATCACGGATAGTATCAAAGATGACTTGTACAATGGAATTTGTAAAAAATATTCAACTTGGGATGATTGTGACACGTCCACAACATTGGGTTATCTCAAAGCAAAAAAAGGGTCGGACAATACATTTTTCTACAGTATGATGCAGATAAAGAAAATAGATTAAAAAATTTATTCTGGTCTGATGGGACTTTCCAAGTTGATTACCAATTATTTGGTGATTGTTTGGCTTTTTATTCTACTTACAAAACCAATAGGTATTTTTTTTTTTTTACCTTATATCGATTTCTTAGTAAAATTTCAAATATCATATTAATTTATTGTTCAACAGGTACGATAAGCCATTAGTAATACTACTTGGGTCTTGTGATCATGAAAAAATATGTGTGTTTGGAGCTGCACTTCTTGATAATGAGACTTCAACCACATATGATTGGGTATTGGAAACATTTTTATAATGCATGGGTGGTACTATGCCTTCAGCAGTTTTGACGGACGGTCGCAAAGCAATGAACAAAGCACTTGATAATATAATGTCCGATGTTCCACATCATATTTACTCGTGGCACATACTCAAAAATGCAATGCACCATGTACACAATATAGCATTCCATCAAGAATTGAAATTTTTTATTTTCAAGTAATACATTAAATGGTGTTTTCTCTTATTCTCTCAATTATAATATGAAAACATTTATATTTTTCTTTTTTACAAAAATATAGGTATTACAAGGAGCAAGAATGGGAGGATAATTGGAAAGTGACTGTGAATAAATATAGATTTATAGGAAATGCATGGGTGGAAGCACAATACACCATGCATATAAATGTGGGCAGATACTTTTGTTCATGGTATTTATTTTGGTGGAGCTACTGCTACCGGTAGGTGCAAAACTATGAATGCATTCTTGAAAAAGAGATTTGAAAAATAAAATACCATTGTGGATGTTTATACGACACTTTGACCATGCTTTATCTATGTTACGTTACAACGAGATGAAAGAACACTACAAAACTAATTTGACTTAACCAGTTTTGAACCAGACAACTATGTCATGTGTGGAGGATGACATTTCTTCAATTTTTACAAGGAAATTTTTTACAAGGATAAGAAAGGAGATACGGCATGGAAATAATTATATTGTCTCGAAGGATGATAAGACACCAAATTACACTCTTTGTTTGGTCAAAAAATACATTGGTTCTGGATTAAAACGCAAAGTGTTAATCTCCAACGATGGGGATGATGTGTGATGTGATTGCTATTCTTTTGAGACAAAAGGAATTCCATGTATACATATTTTTATTTCATTGAAGAATTTGGAGAAAAGAAGTTTGCCAATTTGTTTGGTAAATAGACGTTGGCTAAAAGATGCTAAAGAAATTCAATTGTTGACTCAAGGTAATGAAAGAAAGTGCCCTCAACCTGAAGTTATTGAAAATTCTAGGTATGGTGGTGTAACCACACAAACTACTATCACATTGTACCTTGCTACAAGATCGCGAGAAGCATTTCAAAAGGCTATGAAAGTAATATCATAGTTGAATGTAGTATTGGAAAAAATGTCACCAGATGAAGAGTTAAAACATCCTCAAAATGATGAAGGAGTGTTTCCCCTAATAATATTTTGGACTCTCAGATTAAAAAAAAAAAAAAAAGCAAACCAACTACGACCAGATTGTCGAAATCATTCCCTGGAGGTGTAAAGGAAAGAAAAAAGAAAAAAAACACTATTACATTGCAAGTATTGTGGTGAGGTTGGACAAAATTCAAGGAATTGTCCTATGCAGCCAAAGTCAACTACCAAGAAAAATGGTCATTCAAAGAAGAAGAAGAAGAAGAAAACCACTCCATGACTAGTGATGTCTTTTGTATAATTGTTCATAAACACTTTTTACATTGTAATTTTAATTTCGACTACAAAAAATAGGGCTAATTCTTGTTTTTCTAAAAAATATATTTTAAATATGGTATTGAGATTTGGGAAAGTTAAATCATTTGCATAATTAGGGTTTAATGTCATTATATCTTATTTATAATTAATTTCGGCTTCACAAAAAATAGGGCCAATTATTGTTTTTTAAAAGTTAATTCATTTGCATAATTAGGGTTTAAAGTCATTATTTTTTTTAATAAATTTCGAAATAGGAGAGTAGTATTAATATGGTATTGAGAATTGGCAAAGTTAATTCATTTGCATAATTCGGGTTTAAAGTCATTATTTTTTTTTAAAATAAATTTTTAAATAGGAGAGAAGTGGTTTAAATATTGTTACACCCAGATTTCGAGACTTGAGGTTGTGACCTTGAAAGCTGGATTCGTCAGGTGTGAGCTCGCAATAGTTAAAATACATGTTTGTAATCTAGACGCCAAATCTTCAAAGCAGGAGGCAGCCTCGGAGATAGGTAGCCTCGAAGTCCTTATAAGCTCGAAAGACAGAACATCGGAGTATGTCCATTGTCGAGTGGCCTTGGATCAAGTGGTTCGAGCTTGGCATGGGTGTGAGCCCGGAATAAGGCGGCCTCAGTGGTATTTATCCACTCCGAGCTGGTCTTGGGGAATGTAATACAACTCGTAATTTACTCAGAGACCTAGACTGGCATGATGCTGATTGCTGATCTCGAACGACTTAGCGAGTCACTTGAGGAGACGCAGTCCATGTATCCAAGAGATATTTATTGTTGTAACTTCCCTACAATAAAGGGATATTAACTAGTCGGTTATACACCCCCTGGTCTTCAGGGGGCGTTTCCTTGTATATAGGAGTTACAAACTTTAAAGTAATTAAAGTTATTAATGAACAGAATAACTTCCCGAAACGTGTGGGATTGTATTCTGATGAGATCTCCTCTATAAATAGAGAGGTCATGTACCTTTGTAAAGGGACCGAAATTTTGTGATCTGGAGAGAATCTCTGGAGAATTCATCCCTGAAGAATTTCCAGAAAATTTCCTAAGTTCTAATAAAAAAGACTCGTGGACTAGGCAGAGTTAACTGCTGAACCACATAAAAAACTCTCATTGTTTTATTGTGTTATTCTTGCCATAGTTTTTACTATTTACGTGCTCTACATTTTAAGTTGACGAAAAACGGCATCAACAAATATGGTATTCAAAAGTGGGAATTGTTAATGCACCTCTTCAAATTGAAAGATTCAAAGACTATCTATATCCTAGCATTTAATAAATAATTAATTATATAAAATTATATTTTTATCATTAATTTCGATTACAAAAAAATGCGGCTAATTATTGATTTTTTTTTAAATATTATAAATATGGTATTGAGAATTGGAAAAGTTAATTCATTTGCATATTTAGGGTTTAAAGTCATTATATTTTTTTTATAATTAATTTCGGCTACAAAAAATAGGGCTAATTATTGATTTTTTTTTTTAAAAAGTAGCTTAAATATAATTTTGAGAATTGTGAAAATTCATTTAATTTGCTTAATTAGGGTCTACACTAATTATTACTTTGAACAATTAAATATTGAATATATCATAAATATTAAATGCACCTTTTCAAATTCACACTCTAACAAACTATCAAAATCCTAGTATTAAATCAGAATTTATTAAATTAAAAATTTTTATGTACCCATATTTCGGCTACAACAAAATATTAGAGAGAATAATTGTTTTTTTTAAATAAATATTTTTGAGAATCGAGAGAGTTCAATTAATTTGCATAATTAGGCTTTACACTAATTATTATTTTGAACAATTAAATATTGAATATATGTTAAATATTAAATGCACATCTTCATATTCAAAGACAATAACTAACTATCTGAACCCTAATCTCGAAAATTATAATTGAATACGTAAAATTTATTAATATCCAAACCCTAATTTCGACTATGCCAATTGTGGTTTGTAATTAATATTGAAAATTTTGAAGATTAAAAATAAAAAATAATTGCACATCTTAAAATTCAAGAACTCTCCTTAGGGTTTAAATATAGTATTGAAAATTGAGAAAGTTAATTCATTTGCGTAATTAGGGTTTAAAGTCATTATTACTTTTAAAAAAAAAAATCAATTTTGAAATAGGTGAGAAATAGTTTAAATATGGTATTGAGAAGTGGGAATTGTTAATGCACCTCTTCAAATTGAAAGATTCAAAGACTATCTATATCCTAGCATTTAGTAAACAGGGCTAATTATTATTATTATTATTTTAAATATTATAAATAGGGTATGGAAAATGAAAAGTTAATTCATTTGCATAATTAGGGTTTAAAGTCATTATATTTTTTTTATAATTAATTTTGGCTACAAAAAAATAGGGCTGTTTTTTTTTTAAAAAAAAAGTAGTTTAAATATGGTATTGAGAATTGGAAAAGTTAATTCATTTGCATAATTAGGGTTTAAAGTCATTATATTTTTTTATAATTAATTTCAGCTACAAAAAATAGGACTAATTATTGTTTTTTTTTTATAAAAAAAGTAGTTTAAATATCGTATTGTGGATTGTGAAAGTTAATTAATTTGCATAATTAGGGTTTAAAGTCATTATATATTTTTTATAATTAATTTCGGCGACAAAAAAATAGGGCTAATTATTTTTTTTAAATATTTTAAATTCATTATATAAAAGTTCATTATATAAAATTATATATTTTTTATAATATATTTCGGCTGCATAGGGCTAATTATTATTTTTTAAATATGGTATTGAAAATTGGAAAAGTTAATTAATCTGCATAATTAAAAAAATAAATTTTGAAATATGAAAAGTAATTTAATCATGGTATTGAGAATACATCAAGAAAAAACTATAACATTTAAAAAAACTAAACCAAAAACAGCAAGGTCAGCATTATTATATTAATCATAAACTAAAAAAAACATTTTAAAAAAATACATCAAGAAAAAACTATAACAATCATAATAAAACTCTTAGAAATCTATTGACCTTGCTTTGTAGTTTTAATTGTTTCATCATCTGTTAGCATCTTCATATACTTTTCAAAGAATTTTTTGTCACTGCCTGTTAAAACTTTGAAGATTCGTTGTTCACCAATCTTAACTTTTACCGTTTCTTCATTCCAAATTTGGATCTCCAACATCAAGTTTCTGACCATAAGCTCGGTTAACTCTGCTCTTTTCTCTTGTTGGGTGATGGAGAAGTTGGTGAGATCACAAACGTTGCTCCGTGGGATAGGGTAGTCTCTCTCTTTGGCCAATGTTTCTACTATTGACAATTGCTCCCTTAATACATCAATCATAACCAGAATTGGTAATTGGAAGGTAATGAAATCTTCCATGTTCAACATCTATTCTAACTCTAACCAAATATAAAGATGTTTTTTTATCTATCTGTTTTTTAAATCAAGAATACATAGGACAATGCAACTGTATTATGAAGCAATGCAACATTTTCAAAGTTTTCTTTTTTATATAGAATTTCGGCTTCCTTAGGTATTTTTTTTTGGCAATATTCAATAATATATTAAAGATGGAATATATCTTAAATATTAAATGCACATTTCGAAATTCTACTATCTATATCCTAGCATTTAATCAAAATTTATTAAATTATTTTTTAAAACTCATATTTCAGCCACTACATTTATTAGGAGAATAATTGTTTTGTTTTTTTTACAAAAATTAAATATAGTTTTGAGAATTATGAAAATTCAATTAATTTGGATATTTAGGGTTTACACTAATTATTGATTTCAACAATTAAATATTGAATATATCTTAAATATTAATTGCACATTTTCAAATTAAAACACTGCAACCAACTATCAAAATCTTAATTAAATTAATAATTTTTATATACCCATATTTCGGATACAATAAAATATTAGAGAGAATGATTATTTTTTAAAAAAAATTAATATGATTTTGAGAATTGGGAAAGTTTAACTAATTTGTATAATTAGGGTTTACGCTAATTATTAATTTGAACAATTAAATATTGAATATATCTTAAATATTAAATGCACATTTTCAAATTCAAACACTCTAACCAACTATCAAAATCTTAGTATTATATCAAAATTTATCAAATTAATATTTTTATATATTGTTAACACAGTTTTTCGCCAACAGTGAATTAAGAAAATAACAAGGTTGAATTAGTGCTTGATGGTAAACCAAAATTAGAACATAACTCTCAAGAACACTGGTCTTTTTACGTGGTTCAATAGTTAAAATCCACCTAGTCCACAAGTCTATATTATTACTGTTTTTCTCTCTCTATTTTGACGGAGTTTCGGTATTACAAAAGAATCGTCCTCTTTCTTGTCCAATATTCTCAGTATTTATAGAGAAATTCCTTGGACAGATTTGGGTAACCGCGTGAGTCAATCACGGATTTGCGTATTCATTACATTTAATATGAAATATTCTCATTTATACTAGGATATGATCTGATCATGAAATAAATAGTCTCCTAATATCTGGGACATTAAATATCACAGCTGGCCATAAACGATCGTATACAGTATCCGGGTCTTAGGGGATCTGCGGATACACCATACTTCAAATTACCCCGAGTTGGATATATCGTCGAGCTCATACTGAGGAGGTCGTGCCTTATAAATATTATAAGCTCACTCTTATCTATTTATGCATCCCTAGCTCGTACAACCACCATGGGAATCGTGCTGCCTGTATGGAAAATACATGAACTCTTTGGCTATTTCTTCCATCCATTTATTTTCCAGTTGTACACGATCTGAGTGAAAGACCAATCCTGAAATTAGGATACACATTTTCCCCCCAAGTCCCTGCTCGTGGTTTATGACGTCACCTTCTAACCTACATAGTAGGGACTATTAGACTTCTATAGCAATAAACCATGCCTGCCCACTACTTGAGTACTGGACACGTGGAACACTACAATTGGTGTTTGTTTGGGTTTCGAGGACTGTAATAATTGTCTTGACAACTTTTTGCCACCGTTTTGTCCTTTGAAACATAGCCCTCGGAACTTGTACTGACCAAATCGAATGGCTCAAATTGATTTATGTTGTTTACGTATAAATAGGGTAGACTATTTCCACAGTTCATCACCTTTTTTTTTGAAAACTTTCTCTATCTTCTCTCTTCTGTGTTTTCAAATCTTCTTCTTTCTCAGAGAAAAGAAACCCCAAAAAAAAACCTTTTGTTGCACAATCTCTCTGAAACCCAGTTGCTCAATTACTCAGGAGTTTTCCAGGAACTCTCCCTCGCAAAATCTACTCCTTCTTTTGGCGAACACACTGTAAATCTTATCATTTCGAAGAAACGTTTTCTTTACTGATTTATGTGCTTTATTTACCATGCTCACCCATGCTTCACCATAGTTAATATTAGGTTGTTTTCTCAATGTTTTTGGCACATAGGCTTCAACTTTAGGTTTACTGAGAAGGTTTAGAATATCTCCTAAAACTATGACATTCACAAAACTGGGTATTTTCTGGGTAGATTTGGGTAACTTAAGGAAAATTTTAGGAAATACCCATTTGGGATATAGAAGATAAAAGGTTAGGGTTCAAAAATCAGATTGCTTAGGGAACACGTTTCTTGGGTGGTTTTTCTCTAAACCGCCCCCAAAGGATAGTAGTGGCCGGATTTTGATTTAGTGGTTTTGTTTAAGGAACACACGGATTCCTAAATGTCAGGGGTCTATTAGGAAATTGAGGCGTGTAGCGTAGGGTAGCGCCTGGGATCACACAACGGGCTGAGACTAACTCAGCTCGTATATCACAGATATTATTCTCCCCCTTACATTCGTTTCATAACCTTTACAAAGTCTTAGATCGCCTATTAAGTGACTCATCATTCTTGTTCGTTAGGCAATCTAATGGCACCCAAGAAGAGCGTACCCAAAAAGAATGCACCTGGCTCGTCTGCCCAACAAACCAACAAGGGAAAAGAGATCGCCTCCGAATCTCCTCTTTCTCATTTCGGCCCTGTGGTGGAGAGGGAGATCGTGATTGACCTCAACGCATTCTTCGAGGCAGAGATGATCGTCTCCAATATCACGACCCAAGGAAGGGTCAATAAAATAATGCTAAGCCACAATATAGAGGTCGCGTCCGGTGTCCTCATTGCCTGACCTCCGTTCGAAGGGGAACGGAGCTGCGCACCTCTCTAGGACGACTTCGCGGCCTGGAGCTACGAGCATCTAAAGGCGGGGGTCATCCTTCCCCCAGATCAGTACTTCGCTGACTTCCTGAATTATGTGAAGTTGGCATCTTTTCAGCTCCCCCCAAATTCATACAGACTTCTGGTGGGGCTGAAATATCTCTTTTTGAAGCATGAGTGGGAGGTTCCCACTCCGGCATATATTTTATATTTGTTCTGCCTTAAGGTTAGCCCAGAGCAAAAGGGGCGAGGTGACAGATTCTACTACCTCACCAGATTCCTGAACTCTGCTTCAGTCATTGAGCTCCTAAGCCACCCCAATGACTACAAGGATCAGTTCTTTATGTCGAGTGGGTTCTGAAACTGTGAGCATCGAAACTTCAACCGTCCTCATAAGTCTTCTTTCTTTTCTTAGCTCAGAAGGTTATTCTCTCTTTTTTCTTTTAAGACATACTCTTTGTGCATATGTTAAATGAGTTTTTTTTTTTGTGCATCCATATTCACGAGGACGGGGAAATCAGTGACCCTCAGGGGTCAATATGAGACACTGTCTGGGCTTCCATTCAGCGAGAAGGACTACCGCCAACTCGTGAATGACGTCACGATGTTGGTGTGTAAGTTGATCGGTAAAGGCAAGACGTTGTCCTTAAGAAGGACCCGGGCTACCCTTCCAGAAATCCACGGGCTCCCGCCTTCCCAAGAAGAGGACCCTGCAACTGCTGAAGGCGAGGAGCAAGAGGAGGATGAAGTGCCTCTTGTGTGAAAGAGACGGGTTCCTGAAGCTATTCGGGAACCTGATTTAGAACGAGCTGCTTCAGGGGCAGCAGCCGGCCCCTCTGGCCAAGGTAACCCATACCCATATAGGGAATTAGATAAGGTTGTTGCTGACTTTAGGCTAGTTCGATTTAACCCAAATCAGCTCGTCCACTACCACCCTACCAATCCGATCGTAACATTACCCTGCTCCAGTGTGTGGATCACTTAGTGTTGCGCCATGATATGAGTTACCCTAGAGGTACTTCTGTTGTAGATAACACCTTAACCTTTAGGTCAACCATTTTTAAGGAGTATGGGACCAATCTCAGGTCGTGGCCTTCTTTGGTCCAGGGCATCTTTACCCCTGGATTTAGGCAATATGTAGAGGAGTCCAACCCCGAAATAGAACCTGAGCCCGAACCTCCTATAATCCAAGAAATTGTAGACTTAGATTCCCCATCTTCTCCAGTAGTCCCAAGGCCAGAGATCGTGATAATAAACTCCTCCCCGAGCTCGGAGGGTAGGACTTTTATTTATTTCTTTTATGTAAATTTCTAACTTTACTTGTGTATTAACTCCCTTATTATTCTTTTCAGACGAAGAAATGGAACGATCCGGAGCTCCTGACCTCCGTACTGTTTTCCACGGCAGAAAGTCCAGCTCGGGTTTTGTCGTAAAGAGGCCCCAATTTATGAAGAAAACGCCTCCTGCGGCAGGAAACACCTCCAAATCCCCTGCTAAGGGGAACAGTACGAGCTCAGAAGCTCCTACTTCCACCCCGATGGAGAAAAGGATTCCTCCTCCTCCTCCTCCCCCTCATCCTCGATTTGCATCTGCTCGGGATCAAGTTATACAAGTTGATCCCCCAACGCCTCTTGTCCCTACCGTTATTGTGCGCATACCAATTGATCCTCAGGATCTGGAGAAGATCCCCAATACCTTTCAGGGGACCCTCTACGAGACGGTGAACCACATGGTGGAGCACGTTCATAAAGCCAACCCGAGGGATCGAAGGATGATAGAAGAGCGGAGCCCGGAGAATGTACTGGAGTCAGCCTTAGGGATGACCCTCATAGTAAGATATCAATCCTTAGTGAGTTTCTTCTTTTCATCGTGCCCAAGTATGCATCTAACTTGTCTCTTTATTTTGCAGTTGGCCCTGGCTCAGCACCGCAATATAGCCCGAGCTAAGGCTAGGAATGATGAACTCCAGGCTAAGCTCCAAGCCGCCAAGACTGCCCTTACCGCTGCTTAAGAAGGCGAGCAAACTGCCAAAGCTGCCTTTGCGGCCGCTCAAAAATGGGAGCACGATGCCAAGGATGCCTTTGCATCATCTCAAGAAAGTGAGCAGGCCGCAAAGGTTGCCTTGGCTGCTCTTCAGGTCTAGGTTGTTGAGGCCAAAGCAAAGAAGCTAGAGGCTGAGGCTGCAGTTAAGGAAGAGAAAGCAACCTCACTATCCTCCATGGAAGACATGTTATATCATTGTTGGGCATTTAACCAGGATGGCAACTTCTCTTTCATGGCTCCCGAGCTGTGGGATCCATACCTCGAGAAATTCAAAGCCCGGATCTTGCAAGAGCCATCGGAGATAGGGGATGCTTCCACTATGGGCGAGTAGGAGATTGAGGAGGTCACATCTTCAGAATGCCCTGAAGTGGCTTGATGAAGCCTTCTTTTTTTTTTTTATTATATATGTTTGTAAACAATTGCCCTTGGGATTAGTTCAAGGTTTTTTTTCTCCTCGGGACAACTTGAATTTCAATTCATATATCTAACTTTTAATCTATTTGTCTTTTCCTTGATTATCTCTCATGTTTATGCTTTCTTAGACTTGCACATTCGAAATTTTAGGAATCGATTTTTAGATTGGGATAGATATTTTGAGTTTGGTTATATCCAAATTTAATGTGTTGATTTATATCATACCTATTAAGTGTTAGGCCTTGGAGCCGGTTGTATCCAGGATTTGAAATATTTTAAACTTAGTTCGTGTTAGGTTTATTGACATCTCGAGCTTCTAAAAAAAAGCCATCGAATATTCAATTTTACTAACTGCTAAGTTTTGTATCTAGTTGTATCCAGGAAGTTTTATTCCTGGTTGTATCCAGGATTTTAAGTAGAATCACCTCGAGTTATATGCACCCCAAGTAACTAGAATGTAAAGACTTTCTTGGTTGCTTTTACAAACATCAATACACGAGCTAATTGATAAATAACCTAATAAGGAAAACTTATTTAAAAACATGCTAACAAGAAAAATTATATAATAATCCCCCATTATTTAATTAAATGGCTTTTATAACTAAGCCTTACATAAGTGGTTGGTAATACTTCTTCAAGTGCATGGCGTTCCAGGTCCGTGGGACTGCTTCTCCACTAAGCCGAGCTAATTTGAAAGTTCCCTCACACACAACTTCCACGATCTGATAAGGTCCTTCCCAGTTTGGGACTAAAGTGTTGTCCTTAGGATCCTTGTTTTCCAAAAAGACCCTTCGGAGAACTAGGTTGCTCAATCCAAAACTTCGTCTTTTGACCTTAGAATTAAAATAACAAGTGATTTTCTATTGATAGTGTGCAAGCTGTAACTCTGAATCCTCTCGCTTCTCATCGATTAGGTCGAGAGACGCATTAAGTAACTCATCATTCCGCTCTTGGCTGAATGTCCTTAGTTTGTGCGTGGCTACCTTTGCTTCAACAGGAAGGGCAACCTCACTTCCGAAGGTCAAGGAGAAAGGAGTATGTCCCATGGAAGTCCTGTGGGAAGTTCGGTATGCCCAAAGTACTTGCGGGAGCTGTTCGGGCCATACTCCTTTGGCCTCATCTAACCTTTTCTTAAGGCTCGCCTTTAGGGTCTTATTCACAACCTCGACCTGTCCATTGGCCTGTGGATATGCAACCGAAGAAAAACTTTTAATAACTCCATGCTTCTCACAGAAATCGGTGAAGAGGTCACTGTCAAACTGGGTTCCATTATCTGACACGATCTTTTTAGGAATCCCAAATCGGCATACAATGTTTTTCACCACAAACTCCAGGACTCTCTTTGAAGTGATGGTTGGCAAATGCTCGTCCTCTACCCACTTCATGAAATAATCAATTTCCACCACCGCGTAGCGAACTCCTCCCTTTCCCATAGGTAAGGATCCTATTAAGTCAATTCCCCATATTGCAAATGGCCACGGGGATGAGATCATCGTCAGCTCGACTGGAGCAGCTCGGGCGACTGTGGCGAAGCACTGGCATTTGTCACATTTCTGAACATGGGAGATGGAATCTTTTGTTAAAGTGGGCCAAAAATAACCCTGCCTTAATATTTTCAAGGCCACAGAAGCCTTCATGCACCTCTTGCATAATGGTTTTAGCCTCCTCAGGTAGAACACACCGTATAAGAGGTAGTGAATGACCATGTCAATATAACGTTCCATCTACTATCACATATCTCAGAGCTTGATAGAGTATCTTTCTCACGTCCTTTCTTTCCTCAGGTATCCTTCCCGTTGTAAGGTATTCCACTATGGGGGTCATCCAGGTCGACCTTGTGTCAATCATCTTGACCTCTACAATTTTTTCTACCACGCTTGGATTCTCCAA
Source organism: Humulus lupulus (assembly GCF_963169125.1). Classification (NCBI taxonomy): domain Eukaryota; kingdom Viridiplantae; phylum Streptophyta; class Magnoliopsida; order Rosales; family Cannabaceae; genus Humulus; species Humulus lupulus. The sequence goes on from NC_084797.1 coordinate 47,696,292, forward strand.
GAATTCCCCTGGTACTACGTTCAAAGTCTCAACTTCCTTGGTGGTGGCAAGTCTTGCCAAAGCATCAGCATTAGAGTTCTACTCGCGAGGTATTTGTTAAACAATACTATATTCAAACTCTGATAGCTCTCCCTTCACCTTAGCTAGATAAGCCACCATCTTGGTACCACGCGCTTGAAATTCCCCCAACACTTGATTGACCACGAGCTGGGAATCGCTATAACGCTGGACAACCCTTGCTTTCAATTCTTTTGCCATTCTAAGCCCAGCTAAAAAAGCCTCATACTCAGCTTCATTGTTTGATTCTTCAAATCCAAATCTCAGCGTTGTATGGAATCGATGCCCCTCTGGAGAGATCAAAATGATCCCAGCTCCGGACCCATTCTCGTTAGATGAGCCATCCACAAATATTCTCCACAACTCCTACACCGGCTCCTTCAAAAGCTCCTCTTGAAATCCAGTGCATTCAGAAACAAAATCAGCAAGGTCTTGGCTCTTGATCGAGGTCCGTGGTGTGTATAGTATCTCAAACTGGCTGAGTTCTAGTACCCATTTTAATAGACATCCCGACGCTTTAGGTTTTTTCATTACCTTCCTTAGAGGTTGGTCAGTCATGACGTGGATTGAATGGAACTAGAAGTATGGTCTAAGCTTCTTGGAAGCTAATATTAGGCTGAATGTTATCTTTTCTATTAGTGGATACCGCAATTCAGCCCCAAGAATTCTTTTGCTTATATAGTACACTGGTTTTTGAGCATGGTCTTCTTCCCGAACTAACACGGCGCTGGTTGCATTTTCTGTCACGGCCAAATATAGGAACAGGGGCTCTCCAGATATAGGCTTAAACAATACTGGGGGTTCGGCCAAATGTGTCTTTAGGGTGAGGAATGCTTGCTCGCACTCCTTAGTCCATTCAAATTTCTTATTTCCTCTGAGCAAGTTGTAAAAGGACAAACACTTGTCAGTGGACTTTCAAATAAATTGGTTTAGCACCACCACATTTCCAGTCAAGCTCTGAACTTCTTTACGCGATCTAGGCGAAGGCATCTCTAATAATGACCTGATTTTCTCTGGGTTCGCCTCTATCCCCCTAGTATTGACTATGAATCCCAAAAACTTTTCCCGACGCTACTCAAAAAGTACATTTATGGGGATTTAGCCTCATATTGTATTTCCTCAAGATTTCAAAACATTCCTTTAGACCGGAAACATGGTTATCGGTAGTCTTGGATTTGAATACCATATCGTCGATATACACTTCCATACTTTTCCTGATCTGATCAATGAACATTCTATTGACTAACCGTGGGTAGGTTGCCCCGACATTCTTCAGCCCGAAAGGCATAACTTTATAATAGTATACATTCATTGGAGTCATAAAGCTAGTATGCTCCTGGTCTGCAGGATTCATCACGATCTAGTTATATCCAGAGTACGCATCCATAAAGGACATGAGCTTGTGTCCTGCGATGGCGTCTACCAACTGATCAACTCTCGACAATGGGAAGCAATCCTTAGGACAAGCTTTATTGAGGTTGGAGAAATCAATGCAGGTCTGCCACTTTCCATTCAACTTCGGTACCAGGACAGGACTCACGACCCAGATTAAGTATTTTGCTTCACGAATGAACCCGCACTTTAATAACCGAGCTACTTCTTCTTCCAATGCCTCAGCTCGGACTGTTCCCAAATGTCTCTGTTTTTGGGATTTTGCAGGCATGCTTTTATCCAAGTTTAGAGTGTGCATGATCACACTCGGGCTTATTCCCACCATGTCATCATGAGACCAGGCGAAAACATCTAGATTTCTTTGTAGAAATTTAACCAACTCCTTTTTCCTATCATCGCCAAGATTTTTCCTAATCGTAACGACTCTTGAAACGTCTTTGGGATCTATATTTACCTCATCGAGCTCCTCAATAGCTTGGAGCTCTGACCTGTCCTCGCCCATTCGTGGATTGATGTCATCACTTGGGGAGACACCTCTATCCTTTGTTTCTTGGGGTTCTTCCATCCCGGAGGCAACTTCCACTTCCTGGGACTCCTCACTTCCGTCACTTATGACCATCGCTTGTTGCCCGGGTTATGATTTTCCCCTCATGGAAATGCTATAGCATTCCCTGGTAGCGAGCTGATCGCCTCTAACAGTGCATATTCTCCCAGATGAGGGGAATTTGATTGCTAGGTGGTGGATAGAGGTTATGGCTTCGAACGCCATCAACGCATGTCGGCCCAAACACTGTTATTTTGATAACCGTTGCTCCGGGACAAACTCTACTCCGTTATGGGATTTCAATTCGTTGATATACCTCTTCTAGGCACCTCTGCTTGTGTCTGCCAGATGAGGTCCTCCCGAAATGGTGGCTATATCTCCTCCTGTTATTGGAGGAGGATTGTCCTGATTCACCTGAGCTCCTGTCTGATTCACTGGAATTTATGTAGCTGACAGAGCGTTTTGTCCAACAGGCTGACTGGAAGTTTCCCGATTCCAGGCGTACTAAGCCAAAGGTCCTGCCCTAATGAGAGTCTCGATCTCATCCTTCAGGTGTCTGCAGTCATCAGAATGATGACCGATATCATTGTGGAATCGACAGAATTTTGAAGAATCTCTCTTCGCCCTTTGATTCTTTAATGGTTCTGGTTTCTTCCATGGAAGGTGAGCTTGCCAAGAAGATGCGTTCTCTAGTATCCGTGAGATTGGTATATGTTGTGTAAACCGGTTTAAATTTCTCCACAGACTTGCTTTTCCTCATTTCGTTTTGGTCTCCCTCACCATTATCCTTTCTCTTATTATTTCCCCCTTGTTTATTCTGGGCAACGGTTTGAGCCGTAGCTGCTACATCCGTTACTGCTCCAACAGGCTGGACAAGGACTTGGCTGGTTCCTGAAATGGAAGCTCGCGCTTCTTCTAGGTTAACCCACCTTTGAGCTCGATTCAACAACTCATCCACAGTACTAACTCCTTTCCTTTGTAGCTCTTGCCACAGGTCACCTCCAAGAAGGATTCTTGTCCTCATTGCCATGAGCTTAGAACTCTCGTTGGCATCTCTAGCCCGCGCAGCAACATTGGCGAACCTACTTAGGTATGCTTTCAACGGTTCATCGGGTTGCTACTTTCCATTTGCCAGAGAGTCATCCTTAATCCGATCTTCTTGAGAAGCCCTAAATGCTCTCTTGAAATTGGTAGAAAAAACTCTTCCATGAGCTGATTGAATGCCTCTTGTACTATTTGAACCACTGCCTAGCTGGCCCAATCAGAGTCGAGGGGAATATTAGGCATCTTAGCTCGGGCACGATGTTGTGGGCCATCATCATGGTGTTGAACATCCCCAAGTGATCAGATGGATCTCCATCTCCGTCAAACTTTGTCAAATGTGGCATCCTGAAACCTTGCGGATATGCAGTCGCCGCAATATTCGGGGTGAAAAGCTCGAGCTCATCCTCTGAATCACACTCATCTTTCTCTTTTTCTGACAAGAGTCTTTTCATTAGTTCCTCCATCTGGGCTAACCTTTCGAGGGTTTGGTCTCTAGTTCCTGTGTTATTTTGGGGCTGTTCAACAGCTCCCGTCCTATCGTACGCGTTCGGCGGGTTGTTGTCCCTCCAAGTTCGGGCTTGGTTTTGTGGGACATTCCCGTTATCACGTACTTCGAAAGGACCTCCCCCTTGACGAGTGTAACTAAGTCCTTCATTTCGGGCTGAATTTCTTCTCTACGAGTTTAAGCGTTCTCGCAGATCAGGTTGTGGATCGAATCGAGGACTCTGAGCCGAACTCAGGTGATTTATCAGATCGCCTTCAGACCTGCCACTTCGATGGCTTTCAGTCCAATAACTTCCATTAACAAAGCTTACTGCTCGTGGTTGAGGCTGAGGATCTGGACTATTGACACGTGTCTGCGGGACATAAGTAGGGGCAGACGGAGGAGGATTTCTCCTGCTGTCCCCATAAGCATAAATGTCCCGCACGGACGGAGGATGATTTCTCCTGCTGTTCCCATAAGCAGGAATGTCCTGTGCAGAACAAGGCGGTGTCGGATGTCTTATGGGTGATGGGGGATGCCTGACTGGCAAGCCAATTTTTGTCCCATCAGGGCGAACTAAATTAGCCCACAGTCACTCCGCTCCACCATTTCTAGCTCCGTGCACCTGGCAATCCGATCGTGACGCAGGAGGGTTGGTCGGAACATTTTGTCTCTGTGAGCCTGCTCTGGCTCCTCCTCATGGGTTGCCATGGGTATTCCCATGCGCGTGCGACGGTGGTACCAAACTTGGGGTCGCGGTTCTAACCGATTGACTAACATGTCGATGACCCCTAGGAGGGCCACTAGGCTGACCATTTTGGTGATCTCGCGCTGTGGGCACAAAACTTGGGGTGGCAGTTCTGACTGACCGACTTGGTTTGGTTCGGTTATTCCTGTGGGACTTATGAGACCCACTTTGCATCTTTCTGACATTAACGTTGGTTGCAAGAGGGGGTAACCGAGCCAAAACCTCCTCAATTTGTCTGTTGGCCTTAGCAAGATGGCTCCTTCACTGCATGTTTTCCAGTTCTAGTGCAGTTAAGTAGTCTGGGTTTGGATTCGACGACAATGACGTCGAACTCCCAGTATCGCCGTGGCCCGCCAGTTGCTTTCCTAGTCGTTGCTGAACTTTAGGGCCATGCTCATTTGAAACAGCGGTATGGTGGGCCCCCTGCCCACCAGGCTGTTCCATCTCATTTTTGTGCATCGAGAGAGAGACTACCATGATGGGATTTGATTGGGATTTTGATGAAAGCACTAATTTTCCTCTCAATGAAAGCACCAAACTGTTGACGCGGTTTTTTGCCAACAATGAATTAAGAAAATGACAAGGTTGAATTAGTGCTTGATGGTAAACCGAAATTAGAAAATAACTCTCAAGAACACTGGTCTTTTTACGTGGTTCAGTGGTTAAAATCCACCTAGTCCACGAGTCTATATTATTACTATTTTTCTCTCTCTCTCTATTTTGACAGAGTTTTGGTATTACAGAATAATCGTCCCCTTTCATGTCTAATATTCTCAGATTTATAGAGAAATTCCTTGGAAATGTTTGGGTAACCGCGTGAGTCAATCACGGATTTGCGTATTTATTACATTTAATATGAAATATTCCTATTTATATGATCTGATCATGAAATAAATAGTCTCCTAATATCTGGGACATTAAATATCACAGGCTGGCCATAAACGATCGTATATAATATCCAGGTCTTCGGGGATCTGCGGATACGCCATATCTTCAAATTACCCCAAGCTCGTATTGAGGAGGTCGTGCCTTATAAATATTATAAGCTCGCGCTTATCAATTTATGCACCCCTAGCTCATACAACCACCATGAGAATCGTGATGCCTATATGGAAAATACACGAACTCCTTGAATATTTCTTCCATGCATTTTTTTGCCAGCTGTACACGATCTGAGTGAAAGACCCGTGCTGAAATTAGGATACACATATACCCATATTTTGGCTACAACAAGATATTAGAGAGAATAAATATTTTTTTAAAAATAAATAAATATAGTTTTGAGAATTAGGAAAGTTTAATTAATTTGCATAATTAGGGTTTGCACTAATTATTAGTTTGAACAATTAAATATTGAATATATCTTAAATATTAAATGCACATTTTCAATTCAAACACTCTAACCAACTATCTATATCCTAGCATTTAATCAAAATTTATTAAATGATTTTTTTAAACCCATATTTGGCCATTACATTTATTAGGAGAATAATTGTTTTTTTAATTAAATATAGTTTTGAGAATTGTGAAAATTCAATTAATTTGCATAATTTGGGTTTACACTAATTATTAGTTTGAACAATTAAATATTGAATAGATCTTAAATATTAAATGCACATTTTCAAACACTCTAACCAACTATCAAAATTGTAGTATTAAATCAAAATTTATTAAATTAATATTTTTATATACCGATATTTCGGCCACAATGAAATATTAGAGATAATAATTGTTTTTTTTAAATTAAATATAGTTTTGAGAATTTGGAAGGTTTAATTAATTTGCATAATTAGGGTTTGCACTAATTATTAGTTTGAACAATTAAATATTGAATATATCTTAAATATTAAATGCACATCTTCATATTCAAAGACAATAACTAACTATATAAACCCTAATTTCAAAAATTATAATTGAATATGTAAAATTTATTAATATCCAAACCCTAAATTCGACTATGCCAATTGTGGTTTACAATTTATATTGAAATTTTTTAAGATTAAAAATAAAAAATAATTACACATCTTAAAATTCAAGAACTCTCCTTTTAGATAATAATAGACCTTTTCAAGACAATCTAGATATTTGAAAGGGTACAATAATAAAAATAAAACCAACAAAATTAAACATAAAAATACTTGTGAAACAATAAAAAAATTATAAAAAACTACTAATGTTCGACGTTCCTCTTCTTCTTGGCGTGATCTTCTTCGACTGTCTTCTTCTTTGTTTGGTTTTCATTGATACGACGAAGAAATTCCATAGTTACCTCTTTGTGTTCTTCATGGGGCACCTTCTCAATGTGTTTGTAACTTCTCTTGATCTTTGCTAGTTCAATTTTCCAATTATTTATTTCCTCCTTCAAGTTTTCAACATATAACTTGGTTAGTTCCATTCTCATTATCTTTGATATACTGACAAATGGATAAGGAAATCGACCACCATCTTCGAATGTGTACCGTCTCCAACCTTGGTGATTGGTAAGGTAAGCAAAGTTTTGGCAATCTTCATCAAGGGTTGAAGAATCTCAATCATTCCTTCTACTAGAGACAAGTATTCTTGATTTACATCAGACATGGCTAAGAGTAGAAAGAGATGATAAAAATTGTGTTAATTTTTTTACTAAAATAATAAGATATGTAGAGGTTCAAATTAAGGTGTGTGATATATAAATAATTAGGGTTTCAATGACATGTGACTGTTCAATTTTTTTGAATAAATTTCGACCAATCACAATTAATAATTACATAATTTTTGGCCATTTAATAGGGAATTGGATATGATTGGAAAGTGGATAATATGGTTATTTTATTAAAAAATATGAAACACTTAAGCACATAAGATTCAGCCACCTATGCTATTTTGAAAATAATGGTAATTGACAATTGTTAATAAATCCAACAAATTATTCACAAAATTTTGGAATCAATACTTATATTATAACAATAAATAACAAAACAACTTCCAATGAAGTACATTTGATTCCCTAATGAAAATAATGATAGAACATATGGTTATTTTGTATTTGAACCATGTATGGGATTGAAAAGCAAAGACTCATGATAATTAATTTCATATTCAACATCAAGCAGTTGTTTCCTCCAGAACAAGTCTTCCTTCTCCGAAACTTCAATAAAAGATAATGCTAAATCTTTTTGAGCTTGTTCAATATCTTCCAAATCCAAAGGAGTTGTCGAGTATTGTTGGATTACCTAATCTGCCAAGATCGTCCTTATTATACTTCTTTCATGAAAATTTTGCAAGAGGTGCTACTGAATATCATCCCGCAAAGCATGTAAGTCTCCAGTGATGAATCTTTCTTTGCATTTGGTAAGGGAATGACGGCGAACTATTTCCACCATAAATTTGTTGTGCATTATGTTGTGACTCATCTTGAAATATCACTTGTCAATAATGAATAATGTTGTCACTCATATAATATGCTTTTATTATTATTCATAATTAACAATGGAATATGAGAGTTTAATGCATTTCTCATTAAAATGGTTACATTGATTATAAAGAGATGTAACATGTTCCAACCTATAAAAATTAAATATTCAATTGGTAATTTCAAAAAATATATTTACATATCCAAAGAAATATATATATATATTTGTTTTTTTTTAAAAGAGAAGTAATTGCGATAGGCTTTTATTATAGTTTTTTGTTGACGCCGTTTTTCGTCAATTTAAAATGTAGAGAAATTAAACAATAAGAACTATGGCGCAGATGAATAATATGGTAGTACAACAAGAATTTTACGTGGTTCGGCAGTTAACTCTACCTAGTCCACGAGTCTATTTTATTAAGACTTTGAGTTTTCTTGAAATCCTTCAGGGATGAATTCTCCAGAATTTCTCTCAGTATATCAAAAGAACCGTCCTTTGCAAATGTTCATGAACTCTCTACTTATAGAGAGTTTTCAAAGTTCATTCCCACATATTTCGGGAAGATAATTCTGCTTATTAATTAAAATAATGATATTAAATACGGTAACTCCTATATACAAGGAAACGTCCCCTGAAGACCAGGGGCGAATAACAGACTTGTTAATATCCCTTTAATGTTGGGATGTTACAACAATAAATATCCTTAAATGTACGGAACGCGTTATATCAGATGACTCATTAAATCTTTCGAGGTCAGCAACCAGCATCATGCCTGTCTTTCGCTCAATTCCGCACGCTGCCTTTCTATCTCCTGCTGCTGCCGCGCCATAACTTCAGCGGCAGTCTCCTGACTGGCCCTCAGATTAGCCAGTTCTTCCTGCAACGCGCCCAGAGTACTCTTCAGCGTTGCATCATCCATTTCCTCCTCTTCAAAATCCAGTTGTGGCTCATCTTCCGCCATGCTTGCAGGAGGAGGAGGAGGTAGCGGGTCTGACGGTGCAGCGGCGGTTGTCTGCCCAGCTTTCTTTCCTGCTTTCGCCATTAGTTTTCTTAACAGCAATAAATCAATCTCTCAATGAAAGCACCAGAATATTGACCCAAGGTTTGGCCAACTGACACGGAGTCGAAATGTGAATGATGTGAATGAATGTATAGAGAAGAACGTATGGCAAAAGTAAAGAAAACACACGAGAATTTTTATAGTGGTTCGGCCCCAGGATCTGGTAATGACCTACGTCCACTTAGACTGGTATTGATATAGGAATCAGAAGAGTGATCAAAGAACTCGGGTTCAATGAGTTTCACTAACCTCTGAAGAACAATACAAGTTTACTAGGAGAATTACTATAATTTCGAATGATTCAAAAGCCAAAAGTCAAAAAGTCCCCTTCCTTGAGCTATCTCTTGCTATTTATAGGCTCAAGGAGGGTTACAAAAGATTGTTACAGATATTCTTCCCTGAATAATCGGATACTCAGAAGATTGTATGAGATAAAATCGGGATTCATAAAGATCTTCTCATAAATGCTGCCTTGTACATGGAACCATCGACCAGACTAGTCCCGGGTAAGACAGCTTACCCGGCTTCTCCTGTGTCTTCTGGTCGATACTCTAGCAGACGCTTCCAGGTGTCAGCCACGTGTCCAGAGATTACTTGCCACGTCACCAATGCTAATTTATTGGATAACAAATTTCATACTCCAAATTTTGAACCATAAGAGAAGTCAAATTTTTTCTTCTTTGTTGTTGCTTCTCAGCAAAAAGGAAATTTCAAACTCTGATTTGCTTTCACTTTGAGAAGTCTCTTCTTTGGAAAATGTTTTAACGATAGATAAATGGTGTTCCAACAGTTCAATCATTGAAAGAATAGGTACTTGGAAAGTTATAAAGTCTTTCATAATAATGAAAAATCATTACAAGAGATATATGAATTTTCTAGAGAAATAGATGAAGAGATATATATTTCTTTATGAACCTGGACCGACCTCATGCTGATTGCCGACCTCGAAAGATTTAATGAGTCATCTGATATAATGCATTCCGTACATTTAAGGATATTTATTGTTGTAACATCCCAACATTAAAGGGATATTAACAAGTCTGTTAATCGCCCCTGGTCTTCAGGGGACGTTTCCTTGTATATAGGAGTTACCGTATTTAATATCATTATTTTAGTTAATAAGCAGAAGTATCTTCCCGAAATATGTGGGAATGAACTTTGAAAACTCTCTATAAATAGAGAGTTCATGAACATTTGTAAAGGACGGTTCTTTTGATATACTGAGAGAAATTCTGGAGAATTCATTCCTGAAGGATTTCCAGAAAACTCCAAGTCTTAATAAAATAGACTTGTGGACTAGGCAGAGTTAACTGCCAAACCACGTAAAATTCTTGTTGTACTACCATATTATTCGTCTGCGCCATAGTTCCTATTGTTTAATTGCTCTACATTTTAAGTTGACGAAAAACGGCATCAATAGTTTGGTGCTTTCATTGAGAGCCTTAAGCAGTACAATTCCTGATTAGCTATGGCCGCAAATGATCAGAATATTCTTGAAGAAAACTATCCACGACGCCCTGTGAAGCAGCCGATGACGAATCCAGAACCAGAAGAGAGAAGTGAGTCCTCCAATTCTCGAGGACCTCCGGCACCTCCTGCTCCCAGGGACAATGAGGACATGTATTATAATCTCGAGCGGTATGTCCCCATTGTGGAACTCGAAAACTGACAGTTAAGAAAACAGTTGGCTGAGGCCAAAAAGCGGAACGAGGAGCTGGCTAGGTTAGCTGCGGAGGCGCAGGCGGCTCAGCCTCAACCTCCGCCTGAGAACCAAGCCCCACCTCCGTGGGACGTTCATGTTCCTCCCCGAAGGGCCTTGTGGGTGACCTCGCAAAAACGCTGCCACAAGAAGAACGAAGCAACCTCCGCCACCGGCAAAGCAACCTGCTCTCTCGAGGCCCCGAAGAAACACCCGAGCTAGAGCTCCGGTTTACTCAACTGCTGAGTTACCAGCTGAAACTAGGAACAACCGAGCCCCTATAGAGGCTCGGACTCAGAATTCTGGTAACAGGCAGAATGTTACTGAGCCGGCACAGGCAAACTCGGGACCATCCAGACCCCAAAATGGATGGCAGCCACCATCACCCATACGATTCCCTCCATCGCCGATAAGATATCCCTCACCGCCTCAGAGGAACACACAACTAACTCAGGGTGATAGGGAAAGGTGAGCTGGACGGAAGCAGGGGAATGGAGAAGCGACTAGAGAACGGAGAGGCGCCCAGCCCACAAGAAGCCAAATGTCTCGGTCTCGCACTGCAAAGACGTGGTAGCCTGAAAGGAATCCATCTCGAAACAATCATGCGACGAGCCTCGCCAGCGACGACTCAGGGGACACCAGATCAATCAGTATGTATGATCAAGGACGTAGAAATACTAGGAGCCAAAGGAACCACCCTGACTTGCGGGAACACCTGAATCAGAATTGGGGTAGTGGTAATCCCTCGAATCCTGATCTGAGAGATCGCCTAAATGGGCGCAAGGATCCCCTGTGAAGGCACGAGCCTGGAATTGTGATCAATGATAACCAATTTCAGGCAAGACCCCCTGTGGACCCAGTTCAGGATAGAATTGATCAACTGGAAAGAGCATTTAGGCTCTTACAAAATGAGCGAGGTCGGAATCGAGACGAAGATTCTGATGAGGAACTCGAACCATTCGCTCCTCACATTTCCAACACTCTGTTTCCTCAAGGGTTTCGGATTCTTCATGTCCCGCCTTTTGAAGGGAAATCCGACCCGTATAGTCATTTAAGTACATTTAACTATAATGAGAGCAAGTAATGTGGGTTACGAGCTTAGATGCATGTTATTTCCAGCATCGCTTACAGGACCAGCGAAAAACTGGTTCAAAAAATATAAGAGACATTCAATCACTTCTTGGGATCAGTTGTCAAAAGATTTCAAGAAGCAGTTTAGAGTCATGATCGGGATAAAGCCCGAGGCATCGGCCCTGACCAATGTCCGACAACAACCAAATGAAACGCTAAAAAGCTACCTCACAAGATTCAATCTGGAAGTTGCCCGAGCTCGGGATGTAGACGATAACGGTCATTTAATGGTCGTCCAAGTTGGGGTAATGCTGGGAAGTCCCATCTAGGAAGATATGCAGAGAAAGCCTGTATGGTCAATAACCGAGTTTAATAAGCAAGCTCAGAGGTTTGTCAATGTAGAAGAGGCGAGGTCAACACTAAATATGACCTCTCAGCCCATAACTACAACGACAAACATAAACTCTTCCTCGACCTCGGTAGACCCAGCAGCCTCGAAACCCCCTGCAGAAAACCCTTCCAAAAGGAAGAAAAATGAAGGAAGTAACCCCGAGGCGGAAGGGGGAAAGAAGAAGAAAGGGGAAAGGTATTTCTCCGTGTACAAGGTGTACACCGAGCTCAACTAGTCTCGGGAGAATATTTACCTGGCTAATGAAAACCAGGTCCCTTTCAAGCGTCCAGACCCCATGAGAAATCAAAAGTCCAAGAGAGACTCCAGTAAATACTGTCAATTTCACAGAGATACTGGGCACACTACTGATGAATGTAGGCAACTGAAGGACGAGATCGAAGGAATGATCTCGAGAGGATGCTTCAAGCAGTATGTCAGGAACCAGAATAATAATCAGGCTTCTACCAGCCAGAGGACAGTTGCGCTGTCGCCTGCTCAAAACAACAATTCCCAAGCTAGGGAAGAAGAGAGACCCCCTCCGATTGATGGAGAAGATGTGGTAACCATCTCGGGCGGGCCTCACCTCGCAGGATCGGGCAAGAACGCCCAGAAGAGATACGTGAACGAGCTGAAAACTCTGGACGGGTCCCCTTATGAACCCGAACCCAGAGTTCCAAAGTACCAAAAGGTTGAATCTCAGCCTATAACCTTTACTGAGGACGATGCGTCCCATGTTTAGTTTCCTCAAAATGACCCACTGGTCATCACTCTCCAGCTCGCGAACAAGAGGGTTCACCGAGTTCTCATTGATAATGGGAGCTCTGTGAACATTCTCTATAAGGCCACCTTAGAAAAGATGGGACTCACGCTTCGTGCCTTAAAAGCTTGTGCAATGACGCTGTACGGTTTTTCAGGAGAAGGGATTTCCTGTATGGGGTCCATTGAACTCCCTGTGACCTTGGGAGACTACCTAGTCTCAACAACCAAGATGATGGAGTTTGTAGTAGTGGACCTGTCATCGGCCTACAACGAGCTGCTCGGGAGACCCGCCCTAGTAGGGTTGGGGGCAGTCTCGTCTATAAGGCATTTGACCATCAAGTTCCTGACTTCTAGTGGCATTGGGACACTGAAGGGAGACCAGTTAGCCTGAAGGGAATGCTATAGCATTTCCATAAGAGGAAAGAAGCAGACGAGCACACAAGCGCTCGTCGTTATTCAGACTAAGGACGGGACAGTCTTGGAGATAGATGAAGAAATCAATCCAAGAGTGGAGGAAAGAGCTGATCTCGAACCATTGGAAGAGCTCGAAGAAATCAGGCTCGAAGAATCAGACCCCCGGAAAACGGTAAAGGTCGGGAAAAACCTCCACGAAGAAACCAAATAGCAATTAATTTTCTTTTTGAAGAAGAACCAGGATGTCTTCGCATGGTCACATTCGGACATGATAGGGATAAGTCCAAATGTAGTGAGCCACGCGTTAAATATCAACAAAAGCTTCCCACCGAAGCAGCAAAAGCGAAGACTACTGGATGACGATAGGAAGAAGGCCCTTAAAGAGGAAGTCAACAGGTTAAAAGCAAACCAATTCATCAGGGATGCTTTTTACCCCAATTGGGTAGCCAACCCGGTACTGGTCCCGAAGCCTAACGGGGCATGGCGGACCTGTATTGACTATTCAGACCTTAATAAGGCATGTCCTAAGGACTTCTTCCCTTTACCACAGATTGACCATCTCGTGGATGCCACGACAGGGCATGGACTCATGTCATTCATGGATGCCTATTCTAGATATAACCAGATTCCCATGTATGCCCCTGACCAAGAGCATACGAGTTTCATAACAGACAAAGGGTTGTATTGTTATAACGTCATGCCAATTGGGCTCAAAAATGCTGGAGCCACTTACCAAAGACTCGTGAACATGATGTTCTCCGAACAAATAGGTAATAACATGGAAGTTTATGTTGACGATATGTTAGTTAAATCTCAACTTAAAAATAACCATGTGGACGACCTCGAAGAATGCTTTGCCGTGTTACGGAGATATAACATGAAACTTAACCCTCAGAAGTGCTCTTTCGGAGTACCGTCAGGAAAATTCATGGGCTTCATTGTAAATGCTCGAGGGATAGAAGCTAATCCAGACAAAATCCAGGCTCTGATCGATATGCCTTCACCTCAGAAACATAAGGATGTCCAAAGTTTGATTGGCAGGATGGCGGCACTAAGTAGGTTTATCTCAAAATCTACAGACCGTTGTCTTCCATTTTTCAACCTTTTGAGGGGAGCCAAGAAGTTCGAATGGACAGAGGAATGTGAGTTGGCTTTTCAAGAGCTCAAGAAACACCTCGCAGAACCCCCCATCTTGTCAAAACCCATTACGGGAGAAGTTCTGTACCTGTACCTTGCTACGACCGAGTATGCCATAAGCGCGGTACTCGTGCGGGAAGAAGAAAAAGTGCAAAGGCCCGTGTATTACGTCAATAAAATATTACTGGGGGCAGAATCAAGATATCCCTTGATGGAAAAGTTAGCTCTCAACCTAATTCACTCATCTCGAAAGCTCCGACCCTATTTTTAGGTGCACCCCATCCATGTACTTACTGATCAACCACTAAGACAAGTCTTGTCCAAGCCAGAAGCTTCAGGTCGACTGCTCAAATGTGCCGTTGAAATCGGACAATTCGAGATCACTTATCATCCAAGGATGACCATTAGGGAACAAGCCTTGGCAGACTTCATAGTGGAGTGTACGGGCGTGGCCAACGATGAAGTTATAACCCCGGCCCGCGAGCTGTGGAAACTTTATGTTGACAGGTCTTCTAATGAAAATGGATTGGGAGCAGGAGTAATTTTGATCACCCCTGCAGGAAGCCGATTTCACTCTGCCTTAAGATTTGACTTTGACGCGCCGAATAACAAGGCCGAGTACGAGGCTCTACTGGCGGGACTTCGCATAGCCAAAGAGCTCAAAGCCAAAGCAATACATTGCTACAGAGACTCTCAGCTGGTGGTTAAAAAAAATTTGGGAGAGTACCAGGCTCGTGGTACGAGGATGGCGACATATTTAAAAAAGGCATAATCGACACTGGAGCATTTTGAGTTCTATGCGATAGAACAAGTCCCCCGAGAATAGAACTCAAATGCAGACACCTTAGCCAGGCTTGCTACCTCTACCGAGAATGACGAACTGAATGTCGTGCCAATCGAACATCTCGTGATGCCCAGTATTGACGAGCCAAAACAGGAGGATGTGTGTATGATCAATTCCGAGCCAACCTGGATGACTCCGATAGTTGAATACCTTGAGACTGGCGTTCTCCCGGAAGAACGGGCCAAGGCTCGAAAGTTGATGTATCAAATCCCTAGGTATACCATTGTAGATGGAAAGTTGTATAGAAGAGGATATTCCATGCCGCTACTCCGATGTGTGACCCCACCCGAAGCTAAGAAAATCATGGAAGAAATTCATGAAGGGTTCTGTGGAGACCATACTGGGGGGCGTAGCCTGTCCAAGAAGATCATACGTTAGGGATACTTCTGGCCTACCATCAAATCAGACTCATTCGACTACGTCAAGAGGTGTGATAAGTGCCAATGGTTCACCATAATTCCTTGAGCTCCACCATCCGAGCTAACTATGATGACCTCCCCATGGCCATTTGCGGTCTGGAGAATCGACCTCATAGGCTCCCTTTCGACTGGCAAGGGCGGAGTAAAATACGCAGTAGTTGCCGCAGATTACTTCACGAAGTGGACTGAAGCCGAACCTTTGGCGACAATAACCTTGAAGAAAGTCCTTGACTTCGTGGTGAAGAACATCATATGTCGATATGGGATGCCAAGGAAGATTGTGTCCGATAATGGTACCCAATTCGACAGCGATCTATTTACCAACTTTTGCAGAAAAAATGGGATAATAAAGAGCTTCTCATCAGTGGCCCATCCCCAGGCGAATGGCCAGGTCGAAGCTGTAAATAAGACCTTAAAGAGTTCACTAAAGAAAAAGTTGGAAGAAGCTAAAGGAAGATGGCCCGAATAATTGCCCCAAGTTCTATGGGCGTATAGGACCACGGCCCATACATCAACAGGACATACCCCTTTCTCTCTACCGTACAGTTGTGAGGCTTTGTTGCCAATCGAGGTCATAATTCCCACAATTCGAGCCCTCGCTTATGATCAAACCTCGAACTACTCTCAGCTCGAAGAAACTCTGGACCTGATCGAAGAAAGAAGGAACGAAGCTCAATTAAAAAATGATGCATACCAACAGCGAGCTATCCAGTACTTCAACAAAAGAGTTCGAGATAGAAAATTTGGCGTAGGAGATTTGGTGCTAAGGCGTGTATTCTTGGCAACAAGGGATCCAGCAGCTGGCGCGCTCGGGCCAAATTGGGAGGGACCTTATCAGATAGAATCAGTCATCCGACCCGGCGTGTACAAGTTGGCAAGATTGGATGGAAGTCTGGTACCACGAGCATTGAATGGCGAGCACCTACGACCTTACTATCAATAATGTAGGAAGGATGTCGCCTATAACCATGCTTGTTTATCTGTACTGCTTTTCTATTTTTGGATTTATCAAATAAAGTTTGATTTCATTTTAATATGCTGTATTTTTTGCAATCTCTCTTAATTTAATATCCTATGGCCGCATTCATAGGATATTAAGGGGACATTAGTGGTACATATACCATCAGCTTGAAAAAATAAAAAAGCATATACGAAAGACATACAAGTGTTTGGAGCTAACCAAATGCACGAACTAAGATAGTTTGGATATAACCAAACTACCAAAAACATACAAGTGTTTGGATATAACCAAATGCGCGAGCTAAGATAGTTTGGATATAACCAAACTATCATAAACATATAAGTGTTTGGACGTAACCAAATGCACGAGATAAGAAAGTTTGAACATAATCAAATTATCAAGTGTATGGATTACAAACCTAACACGACCTTAATATGTTTGGAACAAACCAGCTAAAACTAATCGACAGTAAGTTGGAGCATAACCCACTTCGTGTTAAGTCGAGATCGAGGCTGGAGTATATTGCAAAACAATAGTTTCAACCTCATAACCTTGGGGAGCTAACCGAGGACGAGAAAAAGTAACTAAAAAAGTAAGATATAACTAAACCATTAGCATTACATGCCATATAAGCACTTTTGGGTGCATGGTAAAAGTAATATCCGACCTTGACAAATAACGAGATCGAAAGCGGATAATTCGAGCAAACTATGCATGAATGCACTGAACCTCGAGCTTAAATCCAAACTATGTTTGTATGAATAAACAGGCATATACGACACTTTAATATAAATTGTGCAAAATATTTCAGCCCAAGAAATGTAAAGCATATATATTAAAATGAAGACAAAAAATGGTATCTCAAATATCATAAAAAGGCAGCTCTTTTACAAGCTGTAGAATTGTCTTGGCCCCATGGGCATAAATAATAAATCAAAAAAAAAAAAAAAACCATTACAAGAGATTCAGAGGGACGCAGCCCCAAGGCAAGAATTAAGAAGAGGAAGCATTCTCCTTGGCCTTCTCAGCATCTTCCTTGGCCTTCTCGACATCGACATCACCCATGGCTCCCTCTGCCTCATTCTGAGCGGTCTCCTCGTCATCAAGCCGAGCTTGCCATTTAGCCACGAGCTTTCCTTCAAGAGGGCCTAAGAAGCTGGTGTTGAGGTCGACATTGTTGGCCCAGATTCTGTACATGGCCATGTCGACTGCCCAGTCCTTCTTCTCCTTAAACTCTTCAAGAAGACGAGTCTTTTCACCCTCCATGATCTCGAAAGTGATGGCCTTCTGTTCTTCAAGCATGGCATTGGTCTCCTTGACCCGAGAATTTTCCTGCTCAAGCTCCGCGAGCCGGGTATTTAGCTTTTCAAGCTTGGAAGTCTTGGCCTTTAGCTCCTCAGCTCCTGCCTCCACCTTTGCCTTTGTTTCCTTGAGCTCGTCACTCAGTTTGAGCTGAAGATCCTTCACCTCCTGAGCAAGAGACATGCTCGAATGGACTTCATTGTTCAGCTTATAATTGAGCTGGGCAGAGACAGCAAGAGTCTGGCATACAATGAAATCAAATTAGCATATGGACCAAGTGTAAATACAGCTAATAGCGAGAGAAGAAAGATTATCGTAGCATGGATCTCGATGCTCTTCTCGTAAAGAGTGTTGCAGTCCTGGGCATTGTTCAGAAATTGCCAGTGAGGAGCGTCGAAGCTTCCAAAACTCTGGCCCACCCGAGACAGAACGTCCGAGCCTAGTGTAGCCCAGTGAGGTCCAGCAGCGCTGTCGATCACATACTCATCAACATGAGTAGAAATCAAAAGCAACGGTTTCTTTGAGGACGAGGGTTTCTTCGGAGGTGGACCCACTGTGGGATTGACCTGGGGTGCAGGAGGAGCGCGAGGCAGGGTCGACAAGGAAGTCCCGGCCTGAGCAGGTGGACTCAGAACCGTGCTCAGAGCAACTGGAGCCGGGGGAGGTGGCATTTTCTCGGTCCTCGTAGGGACCTTGGCAGGACGGTCTATTTTTCTCAACCCCCTGGGGCGCTTACTCATCTTGGCTCCGCCACTCACTAGGATGTTGTCAAGGTCGGAGTCCATCTCGCCTGCACATTTACACCACATTATGAGTTATCGTAAAACAAAATAATTTAACATAATGCAGACAAACAAGGGATAAAAAGACAAGTGGAGAGAAACCTAACTTGAACTCTCCCCCGAGCTTGTGCTCGGCGACCACGAAATTCTCCCATCTTCAGAAGAGGTGGGGGGAGTACCTTCCCTATAGGTGGATGTCAACCTCGAAAGGTCCCTATAGTCATTAGTCTCGTATTGGACAACTATTCCGTTCCATACCTCGTTCAAGCTATACATGGTGTCGTATTTCCTGAGCCAGCTATCGAACCTATGTACCCTCTCATCTACCCAAGACCATACATAGAAAGGGTTCCTATCGTCCTCACACAATATTAATCTATCGGGTTTATGTTTTAGCAGTGAGGGAGACCACAAATTCGAGCTAAGGATGACTGTACCTTGTTTATTCGAGCCCGAGCTCGAGGCCTCGTCGTTGGCCTCGTTCCCCGATTGTGGACTCCTATGACGTTGAGCTAGAGATGGAGGCCTCGCATCTCTCTGTGGGGGGAGGTTGCCGGTTGGCAGAGGCATGAGCTCCCACCGGTCGTACTTCTTATTGGACCAGTCAAATGTAGACTGATCCTCCCCCAGGACACCACATGCCCGGAGCTTGCCTTCATGTAGGAGATAGGAGAGGGATCTCCTGCCGTAGGGAAGTCGGAGCAGAGTTTCTCTGTTGTCCCTCATCTCCATGGTGGGGGTAGAGCGATGGTAATTGGTTGGAAGATCAAACACATTTCAACTAAGCATGAGCCTAAAACAAAGTTCGAGCACAAAAAAGAGGGAAGTTGAGATACTTACGAATCCATCTGAATGAATAAAATTGAGACAGGGCTAGGCCATCTGTCCAGAAGAAGGCCTTCTTGAAATCAGGAGGGTGGTTGGGAAGATCTTCAAACATATTCTTCTCCTTGGGATAGCTCGAGAGATAGTAGAAGCCATCTCCTCCCCGAGCTCGGGAGGGATTGCTTTTCAAGCAAAAGAGATATAAGATCTCTTCAGGCGAAGGTCCTTTCCACTTCAGCTCGTGGTATAGCGACCTCAGGGAGGACAGAACCCTGTAAGAACTATTGTTGAGCATGGTTAGAAGGGAGCCAACCCAACAAAGTCTATGAAGTCCTTGAAAAAAGACGTCAAGGGCAGTACCGCCCCTGGCTTCATATGCTCCTGGCTCCAAGCTGCGTATCTCAGCTTGCTGTCAAGATTTCCATCTCCTAGAGCGTAACAACTCCGCTTGTGGGAGATCGGAACTCGACTCCTCAGCGAGCCCGATAGTCCTATGCCGTGAAAGGCCAAAATATCAGTTATCTGACCCAACAACGTAACCGAGCTCCAATAATGCTCAACCTCGAAGAATTCTCTCCTCAGCTGCGCGGTAGAGGGTTCCCCCATCAGCGAAAATTGAAGATCACCCGGCTTGAAGGTGATTGTCACTTTGAGCGTAGGATCAAGAGGAATTGGTCTAAGCTCGGTGTCCGGATCTGGATAAAGGGTGACCCTTAGTCTTTTCCTCTTCCCTTCTTCAACCTCGTCTATCTGACGTCGAAAGTGGTCTCAAGTGTCCTCTTGCTCACGCCTCAGTTCGTGCTCCCGAATTAAGCGTTGGTTCCGAGTAAAAGGAGATTTCGGGCTCGAAGCTACTGGTGAGTAAGGAATCGCGAGCTTTGACCCCCACCACTTTCCTGAATTCTGCGGCATCTAACAAGGAAGCAAAAGGGTGAGGGCCAAGCGAACAAGAAATAAAGAGATAAATAGTACCTAAGCTCGAATGATCGAGGCTACAAGGCTAGCTCGATCCAAAGGATGAGGTCAATCTCAGAGCGTGTATTCCACCGAAAGGAAGGAAGGTGGATATGTTATGGGAAATCGCAAAATATTAGGGAAAAAAGTGGCGGTTATTAAAAAGGTGATATTTTTGGGAATCATGCATTCCTTAAAAAACCCTGATTTTGTACCCGATATCTAGGTGTGCAAGATATGGCCTCTGAAATTTGAAAACCAAAAAAAAAAAGGAACCATATTTGGACCCTTTTTCACAAAGACTGGGTTTGAATCTAATGTCTATCAGTCGAAGCACCCTAATCATAGTGCATTAAACTAATGAATAGGTCGAAAATAAATCCTAGTGCCCACGGTGCAACAGAAGCATGAGCAAACATGAAGAAAAAAAATGTATATATAATGCAAAGAAGCCATGAACCGAAAACTTACACAATGTGATCGGTGGAAATAGAGAAATGGACGATTGTATGAGCGGTTGCAAGTGCGATCTCACTGAGTCAAAAAGTCCCACGTTGCTTTGTATTCTCAGCTTGGAGAACATGCAAGAACTGGGCAAAGAAGTCTCTGGTTTTTTCCCTCTGAGAATTTGAACGTGAAAGAAAAATGGGGAAGATGAATGGGGATATATTTATAGACCCCCAGGGATGTTAAAAGTTGAACTAATTTGCGCCATTGGCCTGATTCCGTATCAGATCTGACGGCCAGGGACAAATGAAATGATAGTACCACAAAAGGATGGCAGGCGGATAGGTGTGGGCAGAGTTTCAAGGCACTCAAGTGCATTGAGTGAGCAATACCCAGTTGATGCATGTCCATACTCGAGTGTGTGACAGAACGGTTCCCGAAGGAAGTAGTTCAAAAGTTTCCTTCTCATAGGATTCGAACTAATACTTTTGAGGGGGCAAAATGTTACACCCAGATTTCAAGACCGGAGATGCTGACCTCGAAAGCTGAACTCATCAAGTGTGAGCTCGAGATGTCTAAAATGCATGTTCGTGGTCCAGATGTTAAACCCTCGAATCAAGATGGCAACCTCGAAGACATTTAACCTCGAAGTTATTTCTAAGATCGAAAGAACATAACATCAGGATATATCCATTGTCAGGTGTCTTCGGATCAAGTAGCCTGAGCTTAAAAGAGAATAAGCTCGAAATGTAACAGCCTCAATGATATCTACCTGAGCTGGTCTTGGAGTAAGGCGGCTAGTTCATAACTTATCTATAAACCTTGACCGGCATGATGCTGGTTGCTAACCTCGAAAGATTTAATGAGTCATCTGATATAACGCGTTCCGTACGTTTAAGGATATTTATTGTTGTAACATCCCAACATTAAAGGGATATTAAAAAGTCTGTTATTCGCCCCCTGGTCTTCAGGGGACGTTTCCTTGTATATAGGAGTTACAGTATTTAATATCATTATTTTAATTAATAAGCAAAAGTATCTTCCCGAAATATGTGGGAATGAACTTTGAGAACTCTCTATAAATAGAGAGGTCACGAACATTTGTAAAGGATGGATCTTTTGATATCTGGAGAGAAATTCTGGATAATTCATCCCTGAAGGATTTCCAGAAAACTCAAAGTCTTAATAAAATAGACTCGTGGACTAGGCAGAGTTAACTGCTGAACCACGTAAAATTCTTATTGTTCTACCATATTATTCATCTGCGCCATAGTTCCTATTGTTTAATTGCTCTACATTTTAAGTTGACGAAAAACGACGTTAACAAATAATATCAAATTTTATTATTTTAAAATGAACATACAAAATTTTAATTATAAAAAATAACCATAAAAATTCACTTTCAATTCATAACTGAGAAATCATTATAATATTTTAAAACAAAGTATGAATATTCCTACATATTCATGAAAGAGTTCAACAATATACTATTTCACGTTCAACATCATACATTTGACGCCTCCAATACAAGTCCTCCTTCTCATAAGCATCGATGAACCTTTGTGCTAATTCATTCTGAATTTCTCTAATCTTACGTACTTTAGTGCTTTCTTCACTCCATTCTCCAAATGCTTGATCGATGAAGGCAATTCTCACTGTACTTCTTTCTTCGAATGATCTCATGAGACGCAACTTAATTTGTTCCACAAAACTGTACAACTCTCCACTTAAGAATTTTTCTTTGCATTTCAAAAGTGATCTAGTAAGAATTATTTCCTCTATCATCTTGTTGTCAATTTTCTTTCTATTTTTTTTTATATCTAAATGGACAATCTTAGTGATGATCTAGGGTTGCCTAGTCACACATATATAATTTGTATTCAACATTGTTTTTCTACACAAATAATTATTAAGTAAGAGAAGACATCAGAAATAATAATGAGTGATGAGCAAGATGAGGAGTCAACTACTCCAGATAAATGACTTTTCAAAATATATCTTAGTAAAAAAATAGTCATTTTCAAAATACATCATAGGATAAATGACTTTGTTCATTTTTTAAATGTATTGCTACAAGAAAAAAAAATGGATATGTAAATTGCTAACAATAATAATTATAAAAAAAAAATCAAATTTCCATTAACAAGAATAAAATTCTTAATTCAATATAGATGAGCAAACACTCTAATTTTTGTAGACAAAATAGACAATTCCTAAATGTTCTTGAAAGCATCCAACAACATTTCATGATATACAACTTCACGTTCAACATCATACATTTGAGTCGTCTAATACAAGTACTCCTGCTAAGAAGCATCGATGAACTTTCAGAATAATTCATTCTGAATGTGTCGAATTTCACGTACTTTAGGGCTTTCTCCACTCCATTCTCTAAACGCTTGATCAATCATTATAATTCTTTCTTTAAGTAGTCTATTGAGGCATATCTTACTCTGTTCCATGAAACTGTACAACTCTCCACTAAGAATTTTTCTTTGAATTTCGAAAGTGATCTAGTAAGAATTATCTCATCTATCTTGTTTCTGTCCATTTTCTCTCTATTGGTTTCTTTGTGTCTAAATGAACAATCTTTATGATGATAAAAAAAGGTTCTAGCCACATATATATAATGAAGCAATAATAAAGAAGATAAAGCATAAGGAATAATAATGGCTGATGAGAAATACGAGGAGTCAATTATGCTAGTTATTTGCCATTTTTGAAATACCACATATATTATTATTATAATTAATTAGTTTTACCAAATATAAATATTAATTGTAATAAATACAAATAAATCCATAAATGTAATTGTTGACTACTCATTTTCTTATTTTATTTTTTATTAAGTCTATTAACATATATAATTAAGTATTTTTTTACAATATTTTCAAATTATTATTATTATTTATGTTAAAAAATTATATGAAAAAAGTAATCACTTTTTAAACTAGCAACAAAACCCACTAATTTTTTATAACGAAATATAAAGATAAAAAAGAAATAGACATATTACAAAATAAAAATAATTATAACCATTCAAAAAATTCAAATTTTTTTTCATATTAATATGTTAAATTCAACATACATCTAACCAAAAAGGAAAGAGTACAATCACGTAAATAAAAATTGTAAGAAGAGACAACATTCTTCAATCTTTGATCCAATTTTTCAAGAACCACTTTTGAAAAGTAATATCGCATTCAAGCTTGACGAGTTCAATCTGCATGTACTAATCTTCCTTTTTTAGAGCATGGATGGACCTTTGACATGTTTTAGTTTGGAGTATTTGGAGCTCATAGGTTGGAACATAGTTAAGAATAGTAGAGATGCTTCCTAACAATAAGAGTTGTTGAATGATATTTATTTTACTACTAATGCAAAGAAGACGAGTGTTTATATCGTACCTCCTATTTTTGAATTGTATTATAAATTGTTGGACATCTTTTTTTTTTTTTTTAACAATGGTTTCCAAACACTTTGGTTCCTCCAACGTGTGAGATACATCATATGTAGTAGACCCCTCATTCTTTTGCTTCCTTTTCCCATTTTTCTTCAGGTCTTCCATTTTCTGCTTCCCTTTATCGTTTTTGTTCATATCTTCACTTTTTTGCCTTTGTTCCTCTATTTTCTTCACGTCTTTCATTTTTTCTTTCTCTTTTTCAACCTTGTTTTTCATGTAATACTAATACATGTAATAGATTATTTATAAATAATTTTAAAACTTATCCTTCAATAGTGCAGTTAATAAAGATGACATCTTATCAAATTAATATGAGTAACACCTATTGAGATTCCCTATTATTTTTTTCGAATTTTTTAATATAAATTAAAAAAAATTGTGTTTTCAAAAAATGAATTTATTCCCACAAATTTCTACACATTTGTTACATCACATGTTTAATTTGTCAAGACACCTATTCTTCTTCACAATACCAATTAAAAAAAGTTAATAGTTATATATTTTCAAAATATAATTAAACAACATTTATTATGTTCAAAGAACCTAGATATAGAATCAAAATTAATTCAATATTTGTATACATTTATTACACTATGAATTATTCAAAAGACAACTTTTCAATTAAAAATTATTAATTTTGAATTTCTTAATAAATTTTAAACAAATTTACATTAATTTTTGCCCTATTAATTTAAAATTATTCCATATTTATATTTTTATTTAATTCATATTTTTTTTTTAAAGTTATACATAATTATTAAAAAGACACTTGTCCTTTTAAAAAAAACACTTGTTCAACTTCCCATTGAACAAACACACTTGTTCAAATTTAATTTTCTATTATTTTGAAATTTGTTGACACAGTTTTTCGCCAACAGTATATTAAGAAATCAAACAAGTAAATTAGTGCAAAATTATAAATTGTAATGAAATAATAGAAAACCTTCTTGAACACACACAACTTTTACGTGGTTCAGTGGTTAAAATCCACCTAGTCCACGAGTCAATATTATTACTTTTCTCTCTTAATTTCAACAAAGTTTTAGCAATACAAAAAATGGTCGTCCCCCTCTCCTGTTCATTATTCCTAGTATTTATAGGGGAATTTCATGGACAGATTTGGGTAATCGCGTGAATAAATAAGATATATATTTAATATAGAATATTCTCATTTACATTGGGATATGATTCGATAGCAAAATAGAATATACTCCCGCTCTCTCGGATAATAAATGATAGATTTATGATACAACCTAGACATTAATGAGAGTATAAGGAGCCTCTGAATCTCTTGGGATCCTTCAGTATGCGTTATGGTCAGGTTTTCATGAGCTGAATATCTCACTCGAGCTCGTGTTCAAAGACTATATGAACCCTAGCTCATAGTAAGCTCAGAGTGCCCAAAGTTGGATCTGGTCATTATAAGTCTCGAACTCAATTGTTATCCTGAGAGGCGGTCTGATAATATCCTATGTATCGTACTGTTAAGCCCCCAAACTCGAGATGTTCACGTCATTATTAGCCAGATATTCTACTTGTCTATTTTTTCACATATTCATCTTCCAACTGTCCTCGAGCTGAGTAATTGAACTTGTGCTAATTTTAGGGTACAACAAAATTATTTTAAAAATCTATACATAATTATTGAAAAGACACCTGTTCAATTTCCCATTATAGAAACAATTCAATTTACCATTGTATTTTTTTGAAATTAATAAAAATTATACATAATTATTAAAAATACACCTATTCACTTCCTATTCTTCCCATTTCGAAAAAATACAATGATTGGAAGTTGAACAAGTGTCTTTTTAATAATTATGTATAACTTTTTAAAAGACAGTTATTCATATTCCTAACCACCTTTCATAAATTTTTTTTTTTTGTTTTTTCTCATCAAATTTTAAATATAACACAAAAAAATAGTATAATTTCCAAGATAGAGATTACTATGGATCCTAGAAGGGTTGATGAAGATAGTGGTAATCATGAAACAAAAATAGAATCCAACTATGAAGTCAAAGATGCAGGGAATGAGGTTGAATATGAAGACATTATCTCGCGTGAATCGGAAAAAGACATTGTTGTTGAAGGCAAAAGAAGCAATACAATCAATAAGGTTAAGGAAGAACAACATTTTCATGTACTTGGAAAATGACCTCAAGCATTACTCGATATGGAATTTTTGGTAGGCTTTTTTGATGTTGAATCAAGCGACACTGACGGGGAAATAGATGTTGGCCAGTTAATTTAAATTATCAATGTTCACCAACAATATGTACGGATTCGAATGAATATTATAAGGAGCTTGAATGAAACAATGATGACCAGGTAGATAACATCCATTCTTCTACCAAAACCTTTCCAAACTCGAAGGGTTTTTGCAACATTCTCATGAAAGCAAAAGACTTGCGTAGAAGAACTAAAGATATGCATGAGTGCCTCGATAAAGGATTAAAATTTGAAACTCGCATCAAGCTTTTGGATTTGGAAGATGCTATTAATAATCTTATTGGTGCAATTTGTGATGCACAATAAGTGTTATTTTTATCTATTTAAGGTATCTCATGGTTTTTTTTTGTACTAAGAATTATATGAAAGCTATTTATATTTTATGTTTACAAGGATCATATGAGTGTTGTAAATTAAACCATTATAAAATAAAAAATAAAATTTCATTAGTTCTATCAAACATAAAAATAAAAATCTACAAAGTACAATAGTAAAAAGACAAACAAACACTTTCCTTACGCTCTCTTCAACTTTTCCATCATTCTCAAGAGCACATCCATATTTTTCAAGCGCTCATCAACTTTTGTTTGTTCCTCTTCGAATAGTTTCTTCATTTTCTCAAATAATGCTTCGCGATTGTCAGATCCAAAACTCACTCCAAGACGATCAATCAAATGTGTAGCAAGCAACACAATCTCTTTAACTTCTTTCTATCATGAGTCATCATAATATTAAGTAAATGGACACATTCTTAAAAATATAAAATGATTTCAAACTCTACCTAAAAACAAAGTTTACATTTGCCTACAAATGATAACATTTTATATAAGATAGAATGGTTTATAAATAGTGTTAAAAACCACATAATTTCGAAATTATGACATTTAAAATATCCATTTTTTAAAAAATAAATAAATTCCATTTTACACCAATACCCGATTTTTTTTTGTTAAACTCATAAATAAGATGGGTAATAATTATGGAAAATATAGCAATTAATGAGCTATTCCATAACCCTAAAATCATGCTCAAATTTCTGATTAGTTACACTTCTTAAAACATTAAATGAACATATTTCAATTCCCTAAAATAACACAATAATTTTGTTATTGGTTAGGTTGATTATGCATAATTATACCATTAAATTCTAAATGGTTAAGTTGTTATTAATTAGTTTAGTTACTATGAATTGATTTTTTATTACTAATTTTTAATTTAAATTTAAAATATAATTTCAAAATATATTTAACTTTTTTGATGGATAAAAAAGTTTGGTTTAGTTAGTTTGTATAAAAAAATATATATTTTATTAAAATTTCTCTTAAAAAATGTGGGCAATTAATTTAGAAAATGCCAACTAATTTCATTAAATGTACGTATTCATAAATCCATTCCAATACCCTAACATCATGCTCTATTTATGATTGGTTGAGTTATTAATCATTTCTCATAAAAAAAAATGTGTACAATTAAGATCATGACAACTAATTTCATTAAATGCATGTCTCCATAAATCCATTCAAATTCCCTAACATCATGCTCAAAATTCTGATTGGTCGATATATTAATCATTAAATTTCAAATTAACATATACAAAATTATTTTTATTTAATAAATATGATACTAATGTCTACAACTACCATTTGAAACTTCCAATAAACATTAAGACTAATTGTGAAAATGATAAAATTTAAAGTGTGTGTTTTATTCTTGTTAATAAATAATTATTTCAGAAGTAAACTATTCAAATTCTCCCAAATATTGATCATCTTCTAATTTCTCAAAATTGATAAATAATAATACAAATTCATTTCTTTTACACAACTTGATTGATAATAACAAAATTAGGGCAAAGATCATTGTCCCAAGTACTATATTCCTCTGCTTGAAATGAAATCTCGAACATCTTTCAATAATTTTGCTCTATTCTTGTTGAAATTTGAGCTTGCAATCCACAAAGCTATGTGACGCCTTTCTTCATTAGAGTCGAACTACAATAGTGAAAAAATTACTCAAGTATAGTATGATAAGAACAAAATATATATAAAAAAAACTTAGTATGAAATGTTAGAATATTTTATATGGACTAACATAATTAAGTATTGCTCACACAGTGTCGGTATTAGCATGTAATGATAACTATATAATCGGTAATGCATGATATTACCATCGGGCCATAATGGGATGGACATAACGTACTAACATGCTCGGGGCCCATGGACACGCTCTAAAACGTCTTTGGTTAGCCCATTGGGCCAAGACAACTAATTCTCTCACATACCCAATTGGCCCATAATTCCTTATATAAAGGGTTGTGCTCTTGATTGATAATTAAGGTGGAATGAGTGTGACTATGGTGTAGAGAGAATGATAGAGTAGTGTTCATTACTCCCAAGCTCTCCTTTTCTCTATATGTGTAGATCAAAGAAGTGTAATCAACATATTAATGCCCTAAATAAAATGCGATAATTGGAGGTACGTATATTATTATATTAATGCCCTAAATAAAATGTTTGATCATGGAAATTCATGAGCATGATTTGATATTGATTATTGTTTATTTAGTGCTCATTGTGTATTAATTATATCAATTGGTATCAGAGCCAGGTTATTTGATTTTAGGACTTATTAGAATAATTTTTTTTTTCAAATCTGATTTACATAAAAAAAAAAAAAAAAAAAATCGAAATTATATATTATTGGTAGATAAAATCAGATTGGAGGATGAGTATTGAGTTTATCAATATTTTAGATTGTATTTTCCGTTTCGTTTACGTTGAAAACACCCAAAACTCCAAGCTTTTTCAAAGCTTGTTAATGGCCGAAAATTGTTATTAGATCTACGGGTTTCGGATATTTATAAGTTTGAATGGGTACTAGAAATAGAAAGAGCATGAAAAATGGAGAAAAACCCCTCAAACGACATCAAAATCGGAGCTCTGGTGGCTAAAATCCAACAGAGTCAGAATTTGGGTTCGAAACGGGTCGAACAGACCCGCTAGAGGTTGAAGACAACCTCAAAACGACGTGTCATCGTTTTTATGATTTAGTGTTGTTTTTGGTTTTTTTGTCATTTTCCGAAGTGCTGTCGTTTTTTATGATTTATGTCGTTTTCAGGCATTTTTCAGCAAAAAAATTTTTTTAAACTTTTTTGGGCGCGTGGGGGCGCTTGAAGATTCCATTTTGGACCAAATTTTCACCATTTCGCTCCTTTTAATTTTTCTCATTTGATTGTGTGATTATATTTTGGGTTTGGTCAATTTAAATTGTTAATTGACGCATAATCACATAATTAATTTGAATTAATTTTTTTTTCTCTCACAATTTTATTTTTTATTTATTTCATTGGATGAATACATAATTATATTCATGCCATAAAAATTATTTGATAGATGATTGATATTTTTGATAATATAATTATGTTATTGAATAATTAATTGAGTGCTTATATACTCACCTATCGTGAGTCTAAGCATGTCAATTTTGTTATTCATAAAATTGTGAGAATTGTGATAAATTTATCGTTAATTAATTTAATCTCATACAAGGCCATTTTTTATTTGTTTATCATTCCATAATTTTGTTATATATATGCCTTTCGTGATTTTGATAATTTTTGTGAATTTCATTGTTGTTATTATTATGAATTCTTTCGAGGCATATACTATGGAAAATGTGTAATAAGATATTGGTCATGGTTTGTGCATTTATTATAAAAATTATTGTCAATATTTAATTAATATTTTTGGTAATAAAATTTGCTAGAAATACAAAATGCACAATCGGCCTTATTAGATAATTATGAGATTAAATTTTTTTCATCGAATGTGTTGTGCTTACCTGTCGTAAGTTTTCACATGTCAATTGTCGAAAATTGTGATTCATGTTAAATATTTTTCTCCCGTATCAATCACAATTAAAAACTAAGATCCATACATGCAATTTAGTCATCCTGTCGATGATTTTACTGTAAAGTAGGATGCTTAGATGGTGAAGGAAACACATTAGATGTCATGAACCACACAATCTTTTCTACCCTATCGGTAGTGGATTAGCTGAATTTGGTTATGATATTTAAAGTAGTTTTCCTTACTTGCGTAAGAGTCATATGTTTTGTTTGAACGACTCTAACATAACATGATCGTTTCTGTTGATAGATCATTGAGAAAGCTAAGAAAACGAGCAGATTGCATAATCCTTGTTTTCACATAGTGGCACTGCTCTAAGATATTTTTTTTAGTATTAAGCAATCCTAAAACCTCTACCGCTTAGTTATTGGATGGGACTATAATATGTCTTGTCACAAAAGACCGCGAGTCGAGCTTACAACTATTAATCATAAATAATATGACAAAGACTCTACAATCGTACAAATTTGGTTGTCTAGGGATATTTCTACCACGAACTATACCAAAACTAGCAAAGTTGAAACTACTAGGTTTCCTTTTGATCTGATTCTCCAAGAAAAAATCTAGATTGCATAGCTGCATTTGCACTCTAACATAAGAATTTATAAATTTAAAATTTGTAAAAAATAATATATTCAACCAATAAAAACTTACAATATCAAAAATCTTAGATGACTGTAATATAGGATTCTTTTCATCATCAAGTGAGTCTCAAACTTCTACTTTTTTCTTTTAGTATCACCCGTGCAAGAATGAAGTGTCTTACAAGCAACATATGAATATAAATATACAAGTATAATTGATGTTATAAATTAAATAATAAATAGATGTTTAAAAATAGGTTCAACATAAACCATTAGAATTATACTTCATTGCAATGTTCGAGAGAGCCCATAAATATTTCCTAGTAATGCATTTTCCTCCAAATTTGATGTAGTAGTAAATTGAAGTAGGAGCCGGGTAGTAAGTATTTCTATTGTCATAATTTAAAAAAATAAATTAACTCAACAAACATGAAATATGTTTTGACAAAAAAGAACAACAACAAAAAAATTACTATATTTCAAGCAGGAAGATACCAATTCTTACACTCTTTACCCTTCTTCAACCTCTCATCCTTGGTCAATAATGAAGAAACCATAGTAACAGTCTGCATTTACCAAAACAAAATTATAACTGTCACACTAAAATTATTAATATATACAAATGAATTACCTCAGTCTCCAACTTCGTTTTAGGTCCAAGATAACAGAACTCGGGTCGTCGTAGAAAACTAAACTCACTTTCAACTATATTTTTCCTATACTAGATACAATAATAGACATTAAAATATATTGAAAAAATGACAAAAAAATATATACATTAAGACAGAAAAACTTACAATTGATCATAGTTTGAGAAAATGTATTCTAACACTTCCCTATCTTTCGGTTTTAAAGTATTACCGAGTTTAAAATCTTCAAAGAACACAACATCATCTTGGCTAATAACATGTTTTTTTTAAAATAGTGATGGTGAGGCTTTTTCGCTAATGGATTCACATGTCAGTTTTTCTTCTTCTCATATCTACATGAATTTTATCCTTGGCTTGTAAATCCAGTTTAATAAAGTGTAGTTCATCTCTCAACTCGTGTTCAATAATTGTCCTCCATTCCATTTATGATTTCATCACAAATTTCTATACAAAAAAAATTGATGAAGATTATCACTCTATAAGAAATATTTTTTTTAAAATAATAATATGTTTGAAAAAATTACATGATGAAATTTTCAAAACTTTAAAATTCCTCACATTTTTAGTTTATTGAATATAAATGAACTACAAAATAATTTGTAATAATAATGTTTTAAAGAAAAATTTTAAAAATTGGAAATTTTTAAAACCCTATAACCTTCAATATAAATTTATAACCCTAATAGTTCATATCTAAGAAGTTTGAATAATTTCAAATTTTACTATGGAAGAAAAAAATGATAATTTGTTTGTAATAATAATAAAGAAAAAATAAATAAATGAGAATCTTGAATGAAACACTTTAAAATATCTTGAGTTTTTTCATCAAACACGTAAAAAAAACTATTCTTATGGGTTTTTACTAAAAAAATTTTTTAAGAGAAATAAGATTTTCATTTTTTTTTAATTTCAAATCCTACAGAACAAATAAAATAAGTTGGAATTTTTTTGGAAAAAAAAAACTCTAGTAGTGAATTTCGAAATATCAAATTGGAGAAATAGATGATAATTTTTTTGTAAAAATAAAGAAAGCACAAAAATAATTGAAAATCTTGCAAAAAACACTATGAAAAATCTAGAGCTTTTTCATCAAACATTTTTTTTTTAAAATTGTTCTTGTGGGATTTTAGTAAACAAGTTTTTCAAGAGAAATAAGATTTAGTCATCTTTTTTAATTTCAAATCCTACATGACAAATAAAACTAAGTTGGATTTTTTTTAAAAAAAAGCTCTAGTAGTGAATTTCCAAATATGAAATTGAAGAAATAGATGATAATTTGTTTGTAAAAATAAAGAAAGCACAAAAATGATTGAAAATCTTACAAAGAACACTGTGAAAAATCTAGAGTTTTTTCATCAAACACTTTAAAAAAAATTCTTGTAGGTTTTTACTAAACAAGTTTTTCAAGAGAAATAAAATTTACTCATCTATGTGAATTTCAAATCTTACATAACAAAAAAAAAAGTTGGAATTTTTTTGAAATAAATTGAAAATTTACTAGTGATTTTCAAAAATGGCATAAACTTGGAAATCTTACTTAAAAACACTTTCAGAATTTGGAGCTTCTTTAATAAATAAGTTTTTTAAGATGAGTAAATTTTGTATAAAATTATATATAATATATATAAAATTTGAAATATGCATCATTAATTAGCCAACTAATTGTAGTTGGCAAGAAAAAAGTCATTAATGCATAATGAATAAATCTGGAAAGAACATGGAATGAATAATGAATTAAATGAATGGAAAAGGAATGAAGATATGGAATCTTGGAATAAATCTTAAATAATAATTTTTTTAATTATTTAATTAAATTAAAAGGTGACTGTCATGTCAGCAGGTAGCCCATTACCAAGTTTAAAAAAAATCAAAGATAACATTAATTAACATCTTTAAATGTGGATCAATAGATCTTAATCCTATGACTATTAATTGACAACCCATCTATGGGAAAAAAACTCAATCATCCTTAAGAATGAACTCATATATATATATATATATATATAAATTATAAGTTGTTACTAAAGCTATATTAGTGACAATTTAAGATTCTTATGTACTTATCACATCCTCCTCTGACCTCTCAAGTGATTGTTTTCTACATTATATTTTACATCATATTTTGACCCTTAAATCAGAAGACCTATTAATTATGACTTCTTATGAAAAGAATTATATAAGCCTTCTTTATAATTATGGTGTGTTTCTAAACTTAGAAAAATGAGCCATCTTTATTATTTTCTAAGTGTGTTTCTAATTATCCTATATGACTTAATTCTCAGGCTCGAAACTCATCGTTGTTCCAAAGTTAACCATACTGAGGGAGGGCTGGGATCAGTAAAATCATTCCCACTACTATGGCCCCCTATCTCTCAATATAGAGAACCTAGTTCATTGATTTGTATCCACCCTCACCGAACTTAGTCATTATTTATTAAATTTATTATTTATTATTATTGCAAAAATAAATCAAACTCATACATGTCATCAAAATAACAATGATATTAATTTGGAAAAACGTTTTCACTAAGTACAATCATAAAGGAAAAATAATAAATAAAATAAATAAATAAACTAATCTATTCTAAAAATCGAGATCTTCTACATCAGATCCTTCATCTAACATATCATCATCTATCTCTTCATAATCATCATTTTCGTGAACCTCAAAAATTCCTCTTGGAAGATTTGTAAAGATTATATTCTTTTGCTCTTGTGTGAATTGGAATTCCATCTTAGATGTAAATCTTATTATGAGAAAATAATATCTCCTATGCGGTGGTACTTCATCCTCAACATCTATTGTCTCCCATATTTATTCCAAAGCAGCAATTACAAAAGGAAAATCTCTAAAAAAAGGCTAATTACTAAAATATATTGCTCCGTAGCTCTCATCAATATTTGCTTAGTTGTTTGGAGATGAACTATTTGATTATGGAATAAAAGAAATCTCCGAGTGAGTCTCTCCAATATTCCTATTGTATTTCTTGGTTCTCTAATCCTTTTTAAGGCTTTAATGGCTCGGATATCGTTACATGATAAAGCTCCATCCATATCTTAACGAAAACATAAGACTAAAATATTAGCTATAACACATAAACATAATAACTAAAACATAAATATTTACATTGGCAGTTAGATTCGGAGCTTGAGCATGTGTATCAAGGAGAATTTTATGTAAATGGACCGTTGCTCTGATACCAACTGTAACGACCTAACTATCTATGAGACTTAGGTCATTAAATCTATTAGACCTAACTACAACTTTAGAGAAAACATCCATAAGAAAATTCATAACTTTATTGAAAACTTTAAAGATAATATTTGTAATACATAAATGAGCTTATTATTTTAAAATAAAACATAACTTTAAATAAGATTGTTTACAAAGCTAAATGCGGAAAAATACATAAAAATGTAATTTAAAGAAACTAAAACAATAAACGTTGTTCTCGAATCGACACTCAGCCCATCCACTCCATTCACCTCCATACACACACCAAGCTTCCAAGAATCCTTCCGCCTTTGCATCTATTTTCCTGCATTACACTAAAAGAAAAGGATTGAGCCTAATGCCCAGCAAAGAAAAACTACTAATCAACATAAACATATACATAAAGTTATAACATAACATATACTATAAATATATCATACATATACCATAAACATATGACCATAAAAATGTACACCATATAAGATTATACTAATAATGGCCATTATGACATGTGATAAACCATCTACGTCCCCTGTCTAATATTTGAGGTAGGTTAGATCACATGTGGTGTATGATAACCCATCTAGGTCCTCTCTCTCATATTTGAGGTAGGGTAAATCATAACATAACATATTAAAACATAAACTTATCATAACATATTATAAATAACATAACATATCATACAAACATACAAGATCTAGCCTATTTTCCTTACCAAAATCGGGATATGAGAATTAATGCGAGACGTGGAACACTCTTAAAACCAGCAATAGAATAGTGAGTATTTCTAAAGGAAAGAGATGAAAAGAATAGAAATAAACCACCAAGAGAAAACTTACCGAAAAGACACCTTAAGTTCAAAGAACTTAAAAACTTAACCACAAAACCATAACAAAAGTTAGAACCTGAATGAAAACTAAAGAAACTAAGGAATCAAAAGAATTGAACTTAAGAATAAGGGTACCTTTGTTAACCTTATGGATTGGCCTAACTACAATACCGAAACACTCTAATCCTTACTTCCCAAGTGTTTGATAAAGCTTAAGAATGATAAAGCTTTTTTCTTTCCCAACCCAAGTGTATCACTCTTATGGTCTCACTAGCACCTTGGAGTCTGATCACAACTGAAGAGTAAGTGAAAGGGTTGGGTACTAGGTCCTATTTATAGAGGTAAGGAGTGAAACTAACCCCATTTGGATTTGAATAAAAATAATGAATTTAATTGAAGATAATTGAATATTAGTCAATCAGAGGCTAAAAACTCGGTCAAAACTAACAGAGGTAAGTCTAAGGAGTCAAAGGTGGTTTTTAAAAATTAAAAAAAAAAAAATATGGACGATATATCGCCCCTATGTAGCGATATATCGGCTGCCCCTAGTTCCGAGTCTTCATTCGTACGATCGTGCAATGCCAATGTGTTTTCCGTATTCAGCGTCAGGCGATATATCGGCTCTAATGCTGCAATATATCGGCATACGTGATTATTTTAAACACGTAATTGCACTTTTTCAGCATAATTAAGGTTGGATAACTACTTTGACTGAGTCAAACTACGATCCTAACAGTTTCTGGTGAAGACTAAGTCTTATATTCCCTTATTTTATCATTAAAATAATAATTCATTAATAATCATGCTTATGACAAGTGTCATAATCCTATTGGCTCTATTTAAACCTTAGGTTATAATAATTATCATATTTATAACCAGCAATATTAATCAAACCTTATGTTATAATTAATATTCTTAAACTATAGGTTAAACTTATAAAATTCATAACTATTCCTAGGAGTTTCCAACTAAGTCCTGGTTTGAACCAAAATCCACGAAATTTAAAATACTACAACTACTACTAGCTAGCTAACTAAGTAAACATTCTGAGACTCTACATTAGAATAATATCATATTAAACATATAATATAATCTACTGTCAATTAGCAACAAATTGTTTTTTTTTTAAATTAGCAAGAAACTTAAATTTAAAATCCATGTATAATATTTAATATTATATTAAATATATAATATATAATGTCTTGTTGTCACTCTCAAATTAAAATACTAGAACAAACATAAACTTAAACAAAAATAAATAAATTATTTAATTAAAATATGATATTTATTTAAAATTTATATGACATTAATATAAATTTAATAAAAATAATTAATAAATTCTATAAATAAAACTAAACAAACGTGCATACTGCACGTTGCTTGTATCTAGTATATTTTTTTATATTCCAAAACTTGACATTAGAATTCGTTAACCAATACACTTAGTTAATGAGGTGTACTTTTTTGTTACTTTTCTGTTAAGACTTTAACCTCTTTTGGTTAAGTCTATTAATGCTGGTCTCCTTGTAAACTCTTTGTATGTAAATAAGATTTACCTTTAACCTTGATTATCATTGAATCAAGGTGTTTCTCTCACATACTTTCTGTTTCTAACTTGATATTAGAACCAGGAGATCCCTAATTTTTCTTCTTGAGCTCCTTACTTCTCATCCATGACAGGCACAATCGGTGCCCCTGAAACCACTACTGCTCTACTACTCTTTCGGCGGCCTCGAGTTCCTCTGTCCTCACCGCTCAACAACAATAGTTCATTGCGTTATCCTAGGCTATAAACCATGCCCTCCCAATTCGTCTCGATCGCACAAATTTCCTTCTTTGGCATCATTAAACGGAAAATGTCATTTATGCCAATGGCCTTGAAGATTATCTAGCTTCTTTTTTTCCTTTTTGAATGGTAAAGGAGATTATGCTTTTGAGGTAAAATGTTGTAATTTTTTTCTTCATATTATTTATGTGAAATGTTGATGTATGTGGCCTATCTTTAAAGTTTTTCTTTCCACGTCACTTATATTTTTTTGCTGAGTTACTTTGTTAGGTTAATAAATGAAATGGTGAAGCAATTTTCATAGTTCATCTTTTATCATCAAATGTTCAAGTAATGGTTTATTTTATTTTTGTTGTGCATTCTCTAACTTTGTATCGTTTTATGTCTTCTAATTATATTTATGAGAACAATGTACCCTTTGTTCCAGCAATTTATGACTTGTTAAGGTATTATACATGCCATAACAATGATTAGGAATGAAGACTTATGCTGCAAAAAGAGGAGTGGGCATGCCTAATCTTTGAAAGATGACCAATGTTCTTATATTTTTGTCTAAAAATAACCAAAGAGATGAAGTCAAATGATTTGGATGTTGATATGTTATGTATTTTCATTTTACTACCTTCTTTCGTGAACATTATGAAGTAGTTAGATGGTATCAATTTGCTCAATTATGAAGCTCTCGTGCATGTTGATCGAAGAGTGTGACTTGTGTTGGAGCCATCTGTAGGAGTATTTGATGACTTTTTCTGGCATGTTTTGTTTAGCATGTTATAAGCTTTTTTTTTTTTATATATAAGGTGATGTTTGGTTGGGGTGATAGAATATATATCATTTTTTTCTATTTCTGTATTTGGTTGCTTTATAAAACATTTGAATATCATTCCAACAAAATAAGTTCTCCTTCATTTTATTATATTCTATTCATATTATTATTATCATTGCCATTCCTATTTCATTGGTTTCATTAATTCCAACCAAACGTACCTAAGAGAAGTACAAGTCTTGGCTCTTTCCGGCAACATGCTTTGGGCTCTTGATCTTGGTTTTTATGTCTCCACCTTAGAAAAGGATGCTGAGGTAATGATTTTTTCAGCTCTGTCTCAGCATTTGGTATTTTCTCAGTAGAATTTTTTCAGATACCTTAGGAACTTGTTAGCTAAGGACAACTAAAATTGAAAAAAAATAAAATAAAATACAGAAAGTAACAAAGAATGTTTTTTCTCTTAAAAAAATGCCACAGAAAAAGAAATATGGAGTCTAAATTCATGCAGAAATATGGAGTTGGGCTTTAGTTTTGTTTTCTGGGCTGAGCCCACACCTAAAACAAGAACTTGAAGTAGAATTTGAGTAAATGTTAACATAAATATGGGAATCTTAAATAAACTTTAAATATATATGGACAAAAAAATAATTAAGCCAAATATGGTAATACACGGTTAATACAAAATAATAAATATGGAATTCCCATAAACTAAACTAACAGATTCCCATAATTTTCTCACCCACTGCCAATCAAGAAAATTTTTGTATGGTACAGCAATTCATCGATCATTTTTTCCGATCACAGCTTCATATTCTCCATTCTTTCCGATCACAGCTTCATATTCTCCATTCTTTCCGATCAAAATCCGATCAAGAAGTGATAGCTGCTACTCTCATCATCGTCTCCGATCTGGCTGCTACTCTCATCATCGTCTTCTTTCTCCAGTCATCAAATTAAAAATTCAATTGAATTTGAGATCTTCTTCTTCTTCTTCTCCGGCAGATCTTCTTCTCCGATTACATCCCCTGCTTTTACGTTCGTTCACATCAGCAAACGCATAAATCCATCAACTTCTCTGATTTCTCAAACAGGTAAGCAAATCTTTCTTCAAATATACGACATGCAAAATATTTACACAAATAATCTGCAAATTACTTCCTGATAAAATTCTTGACTCAAACTACTTGTTTCAAGACTTTTTTAATTACAAACGTGAAACCAGTTACACACACAAAAACAGAATTTAATGCAACATAAATAAATATGGAAACTGGAAAATAGTTCTCGATTCAGAAAAAGAAACCAGTTACTAAAATAATTTCAACATTAATAATATTCATTCACTAACACAACCAGATACATTTTAAACATCACTAAAAATTATGTTGGGCTATATTGCAGATATGGAGACCATAATGACATTGATTCGATTTGGAGGAAAATGGACAGATAGATATCCGTATGATGAGTACACCATGACTGGACTGATAATACCAACAAATTGTTCTCTAAACAATTTGGTTCATTTAGTGAAAACTGAAATAAAATGCAATATTCAAAATATTGAGCTGAGTTACCAGTTATCACCAGGTATGCCACCAATGAAATTACTCACTGACAATTCAGTCCTATTCTACATTGAGCTGAAAAAGAAGCAAAATGAAGTAACTGAGCTACCACTATGCATCACCACTGTTGATCAAACAATAGCTGAAACTGTTCAACACACTACATATGAAGAAGAAACACAAAAACAGAACCCAGATTTAGAAAAGCTAGTTCTTCAACTAAACAACGAGCAATCAGCTACAGAATTACAATATCACGAAGCAACCTACACCAGAAATAACCAGGTACAAACCTTCCCAAATACTACAGACATAGCTGATGATGTAGCAGAATTTATCATAGAGAGAACAGAAGAAAACAAAAGAAAAAGAAAATAAGAAACAGAAATTATAACTGATCATAAAATTTTCAAAGTTGAAGAAGGCCAGATTTATAAGGACAAAAAGCTCTTAAAATTTGCTCTATGTTATTATGCTATGATCCACAACTTCCAATTCAAGACAAAAAGATCTGAACCAAGAGAGTACCTGGTAACCTGTGTGGATGACAATTGTAACTGGTTACTTAGAGCTTCAAAGTTCAGGAAAACAGAAACATTTAAAATCAGAAAGTATGTAAAAACTCACACCTGCTCCTTGGATATCATTATGGAAGACCACAGGCAGGCTAATTGCAATGTCATTGGGGAACTAATAAAATCAAAATACATGTCAATAAAGAGAGTACACACACCACATGACATAATCAACGACATGCTAGATGATTTTGGTGTTTCAATGGGGTACCAAAAAGCCTGGAGAGCAAGAGAAAAAGCTTTAGAATTGGCAAGGGGAAACCAAGATGATTCATACCAAAAACTTCCCATCTACCTTCACATGCTAAAAGTATCGAACCCAGGTACAATTACACACCTGGTTACAGACAATACAGATCACTTCAAATATATGTACCTAGCATTTGCAAATTCCATCAAAGGATGGAAACACTGTAGGCCAGTCATTGT
Source organism: Humulus lupulus (assembly GCF_963169125.1). Lineage (NCBI taxonomy): Eukaryota > Viridiplantae > Streptophyta > Magnoliopsida > Rosales > Cannabaceae > Humulus > Humulus lupulus. The sequence goes on from NC_084797.1 coordinate 47,737,022, forward strand.
GATAGATGGAACTTACTTGAAGACATCATTTGGGGGAACTTTATTCACTGCTTCAACAATTGATGCTAACAACAACATATTCCCATTAGCCTTTGGAATTGGAGACTCTGAAAATGATTCATCATGGTTATGGTTTTTCACAAAGCTAAAGGAGACATATGGAGAAAGAGAAGGTACGATTTTCTTCTTTATATTCTTATTGAAACAAACTAAGCTCATAAAATTATCAGTTTAATAATAATCCAGCAATAAAATAGAGAAAACAGTGTAAAAAAAAAAAATAACAGTCATATAAATTAATGAAACCAGTGACTCAGTTAATACTTAATAACCAGTTACTCCATTGTGATTTTGCAAAACAGGTATGGCAATCATTTCAGACAGGCATAAAAGCATAGAAAATGCTATAGACCATGTATACCCAAAAGCTTTCCATGGAGCATGCATATTCCACCTGTTAAACAACATCAAAGTCAATTTTGGTGTCCATGGGGAGGACCTAAACCTAAACTTTGTCAAAGCAGCAAAGGCATACAGGGTACAATCATTTGAGCATTACATGCATGAAATAGACAAGATTGACACACGCATAAGACCGTATTTACAAAAAATTGGATATTCAACTTGGTCTAGATGCCATGCTCCAACAAGAAGATATACAATGATGACATCAAATATAGCTGAATCAATAAATGCTGCATTGAAAGCTGCAAGAACGCTGCCAATCACTACAATGATGGAGGGCCTTCGAAGTTTAGTTCAAAAATGGGTATGGAAAAATGGTAACAAAGCAAACGGAACATTCACACAAGTAACAACAGATACTGAAACTGTGCTTAGAGAAAACTTTATTCGTGCCATTAAATTTCAGGTACCTGACATATATTGAGCACTGAATATTATTTATCAAAACTCTTAGTAACCAGTTACTCAAAAATATCACAGTATCCAGTTTCTAACATGTGTTTCTCTACTAAAATAAACAGGTCTTCCCAGTAAACACTATACTGTACCAAGTTGTGGTTGAACAGAAAGGAAATTTTTTGGTCAACCTAATGGAGAAAACATGTGAATGCAAAAGATTCCAACAAGACGAAATACCGTGTGCACATGCAATAGCAGTATTCGCCAAAACACGGCTGAAAACATATGATTATGTTGCTGATTACTACAAAACTACAACTATGAAAGCAACATATGACTCAACTGTTCATCCATTGCCAAATGAAGGCGAATGGACACTGCCAGAGACTTTAAACATAATTGTCCTACCACCAAAATCAAGAAAACCACCAGGCCGCCCTAGAAGGAAAAGAATCAGATCTAGAGGAGAACCAAAGGTGCAAATAAAATGTGGAAGATGCGCACAGCAAGGGCATAACAGAAAAACATGCAGGAATGAACCAATCCCAAAGCTGCGAAACACAACAAAGTCAAAGAAAATAGACAAATAATTTTCTAAAGAATAGATATACTACAATTTCAATATTTTCATTTCATGTAATAAAATTGTATCCTAATGTTTTCTACTTCAATAAAAGTACAAACTTTTTAAACATTTTACATTTTATAAACTTGATACTCAACTTCATGGTTCCAAACACAAAGATATTCCAAATCTGGATACTCAAGTACCTGGTTACAACACATATTATAGAAAGAAAAAAAGACAGATACTATAAGTAAATTTAACAAACAACTACATATACATGTAACCAACGATTTAAAAACCTAATTATAAAACCACAAATCTTTCACAAAAAACAAAAAAACATAAAATATTATAAACTTGATACTCAACTTCTAGGTTCCAACACAAGATATTCAAAAACTGAAAATTCAAGTACCTGGTTACAACACATAAAAATATAAAAAACAAAAAGCAATCACTATAAGAAATTTTAACAAACAACTATATATTAATAAAACCAACTACTTTAAAAACCTAGTTATATAATCAGAATTCGTTCACACAAAAAAAAAACAACAAACATAAAAAAATAAAATATAATTTAAAAAATAGAAATAAAAACTAAAGAAACAGTAACCAGTTACCTGAAACATATAGCTTTTACAATCTAACACAGAAGTAACCGGTTACACCATCTTCATACAATAATAATTGAAACCTATATGAAAAAAAAAACATGTACATCACAATATCTTCACACTTTAAAAAAAAAAAAAAAAAACTCCAACACTATTGAATAAAAAAACATACACATTAAAATAATATACATTAAAAAAAACTTTATATTAAGCCAAAAGTTGAAACCAATTCTTTACATTGACCAAAAAAAAAAAAAAAAACCATACATAAGTCCAGTACTAAAACAGTACCCAGTTACAAACCACAACTTCACTATTAAACAACGAAAGAAAAAAAAGACATGGTCGTTAATACAGCTAAAAAAAAAAATAAACTCCAACATTTCTACTTATAATTCCTCCTTCTCTTTGATTTCTTTGATGGACCATCATCTTCTGTCTTGTACCCACCAATCTGCTTCTTTTTTGCATGACTATAGAAGTTAATGGCAAGATAATCACGATAGGTAGCAATTTTGGCAGCCATGTTCTTCGGGATGTCATCAATCTTCCCATGAATAAACAAATCAGCATACTTGATAACAAATACTCCACAATCACTGCAAAAACAAAAAAACAAAAAACACAAAAAACAGAATATGAAATTACTTAAAAACAAACAAAATAGAAAAATAAACAACAATATACAAAAAACCAGTTACTTACTTATCCTCTTGAAATGGCAAGTCTTTGGCAAAGTTAAAATCAATTGGATCCTTCTTCCCAACAGAATATGGACCAACATTCAAGTCCAAATCTTTCCTAGAACAATAAAAATCAAGAAAATCTAGAAAATATGGTAAAACAACAGAGTAAGCCTTCACATATGGCAAAGCAATACTCTCATTCTTCTTCCCCGTCAAAGAATTGTAGACAGTTAACATCCTACTCTTAATGGAAAAGTGAATAAAAACCCAATGCAACTGAACCTTCACATGCACAGGAAAAAGAACATGATCCACATCCACCCAAGGAGTGTTACAAAACAAATATTCACCAATAATGTAATCTGAAATTAGATTATCAAAACGAATGATGCTTGAATCACATTTGGCTGCCACAAAGTTATCATACAAACCCTTGATAGTTGCATCAAACCAAGAGTCTGTAGTTGTAACCCTCTTGTTCAAACCATCAACCAGCTTAATCTTCTTCCTCAGGTAATAAAAACATACATTTATATGCTACAAAAAATAAATAAACATACAAAAGTTAGGAACCTGGTTACTACCCATAAATAAAAAAAACAATTTACAGACAGTACTAAAAGGAACCTGGTTACTTTTCTTAACCATGATCAACAACAAAAACAAAACATCTAAACAAAACAAAGACTAATTAAGAATCATTATACCAAGAACCTGGTTACTAGCCAATATATAATAAAAAAAAAACAAGTTACACACAATGCTTCAAAGAACCTGGTTACTACCCAAAATTTAAAAATATTTTACACACTTATTAACAGGAACCTGGTTACTTGACTTAAACATGATCAACAAAAAAAAAACATCTAAACAAAAAAATACTACTAAATAAACATTATAACAAGAACCTGGTTACTTACAGTGTCCATAAGCTCCTCCCCACAAGTTTGAAGCTTGTAAAACCACCTTTTCTCAGAAATTTTAACAAATGAATAATCCATTGGGGGATTGATAATGTTATTGACATCAGAAAATTTATTCTTCCTTCAAAACAAAAAAAAATATATATATATTAACAAACAATTAAATATCAAGAATAATAATATTAAAGAAAATATAAAAAAACATACTTATTCTTAAAATTCATTTTATCCTCAATCCAAGAAATATAATCCAGGCAATCATTCTTTGAAACATTCTGCCCTATTTCATTTTCAAATGGAACCAATCCTCTAACAATCACCACTTCCACTCCCTTCCTCTTCACAGTTTCTTTAACATCAGAAGAACCAAACTCAGTAACAAAAGGAGACTTGACATGAGTACTAGGTTTAGGCTCCCTCTTTTCAATAGCAACAGGAACCTCATCATCATCACCAACCATCACAACCTTCCAATCATCCTTACTCCCGGTAAATTTCTTTTCTCCTTCTGCATACTGAACAGTTCTATCAATAACACTCAAAATCTCTGGATCAACATATACTTCTTCAAAACTTAAACCAACTGAACTGAACTCAGGCTTGTTTGTAAAATCCTATAATGAATAAAAATAAAATCAATTACAACAAATTCAATTTTAAATAAAATAATACAAGAAACAAAACAAAAATAAATTACAAAACCTTATCTCCACCCACAACATTTGACAACTCCAACCCAGAATAAACAGCATCAAAATTTTCATTTAAATCCTTCTCAACACCCTAAAAGAAATAATGAAACTGGTTACAACATTAACTGGTTACACTAAACAACTACAGAAAGAAAACATACTATTAAGAAAAATAAACTAGTTACCTTACTATCATCAGACTCTTCAGCTGAATCATTTCCACAATCCTAGCCAAAAAAAAAAAAAAACAATCTGGTTACAACTAAAAATGGTTAAAAAAACAATAAAGCATAAAAACAAACAAGTTACCTTAGAATCATCAGAAATAGGACTGGAAACATTATCAAAATCATCTGGCTTTTCCCCTTCATTAAAACCAGCACTTTCATCACTTGAATTTGCAACTTTTTCAGAATTTTTTGCAACAAATTTTGCAATCATTGCAGATAAATCACTGAGTTTCCCCATGAACTCAGATCTCATAACTGCAATGTCACTAATAATAGTTTCTTGGCATGCTTTTATTGATGAGATTGATTCACAAATCAATCTCAACTTTTCACTATCAACCTACAAAACAAAATAAAATACTTTACAAAACAGCAAAAAAAAAAAAAAAAAACATAAAAAGAAACCTATAAATTTTAAAACAAAATAATATATTTTTTTTAACTAAAACAAACAACAAAACTAACCAGTACCTGGGTACCCGGACTACTGTCTCCATCTTCAGCACACACCTTCGGCAAGTATAGAGGCTCAAACTTAAACTTCTTTACTGCCAGTTTCTTTCTCTCCTCAGAAGACGGATAGACATTCAGGATAGTCAACTGAATAAATTAAAAATATATATATACAATATCAAGAAAACTGGTTACCATCAACTGAAACCAGGTACACAAACAAAAATCCAAAAATGAATCAAACAAATTTAGCAAGAAACCAGTTACAAAACAAAAAGATTATACCTTCTGATTGTTGAAAACCTTTCCCACCAAGTTTGCATAGAACGCATTATCTGTACTCTTCCAATTCAACAAACGTGGAAATTTTTTCCCAACCCGTTGACAAAACTCAGGACTCAACTCAGCTATACTTTCATAAATCCATACAAGAAAAGCAATGGGAAACCCAAGAAGTTTGTAAGGGTGAAGGCCAACCTTCCCATCAACGAACAGTCCATCAAAGATTTTATTCCCACCCTTCAAAGCAGTTTTCAAATATTGAAAACTCCTATCCCATACAAACTTGCCAAAACTAATATTTGCTAATTCAGAAAAATCTCGATCAACCATCTCAAAAAAGAAATCATCAACCAACTTATCACTAGTATAGCCGTACAAATAGTTAACTAGGATATGAACTATACCCAATTTGACAACATCCTCATCATCAACTAGATCCTTACTAATAAAAGCATTGCGTAATTCAGACTTCGACACCTTACCAACAAAACGGCCAAATATTTTTTTCTTAAACAAAACCTTCTTTTTTTGAAAACGACTTAAATCAAAATCACCATCACATCTAAGACCCGTAACTAGAGCAAACTCTTCAATAGAAAACCTACACACTCTACGACCAAGCTTAAACCACATTTCCTCTTCCTCCCTCTCATGAGATACCTCTCTCAATAACACAAGCTGGGCAAGTTGAGTTTGAAAATGAATATCACATACTTCTAAAAAGTGCCCAAATGGGGTCTTCTTAAACAATGATTTCTGACTTTTAGTCAACTTAGATTTCAAGTCAGTAATGACACTCTTGTCATTAAAATGTTGAACCTTACTACCAAACCTCTTGGAGGGGTATATCTTTAAATGAGCCTGCAGAAAAAAACAAAACAATTAAACATGCAACCAGTTTCAAAAAATATAAACATGAAAAATTTATAAGTACTTTACATTTATAAAACGACTTATATGTATTTAACTTTGTATGGTTTAAATATACATATAAAAAAAAACAATTCATTCACTAAGGTAAACAAGTTCAAAACTCATTAAGCAACATCGTTCACTGTTATCTGTAAAGTAACCAGGTACATATGTAACCAGGTACACATGAAACCAGGTACCAAAAAATAATAAAACAGCTTAGCAACAAAAAAAAACACAGCAATAACAATAAAACAAACACAAAACAGAATTTAAGATTATGCAAATTAACTACAAATCTACAAGAACCCAGATACACAACCATAAAAAAAATTAAAAAAACAGAATCCACATGTAACCAGGTACACATGTAACCAGGTACAAAAAAAAAACAGTTTAACAACAAAAGAAAACACAACAATAACTATAAAACAAACACAAAACAGAATTGAACATTATACAAATTAACTACAAAACTACAAGAAACCAAATACACAACCATAAAAAAATAAAACAAACAGAATCCACCCAATGTGAAACACAACAACAGAAACATAAACAGATGAACAATTTTATATTATAATAATTAAAAAAATAAACACATACCACAACATGTTTAGTCTCATGAGAATCATCTCCAGCATCCTTACTACCAGATGCACACGAATCCTTCGCCTGTTTAACAGTGGAAGGCGATTTACTTGTCTTCCTTGCAACAGAGGAAGGGGATTTACTCTTCTTCCTTGCAACAGACTTCAAATGTGTAATGTTACTCCTTCGAGGAAGAATCTCGCAAATATCATCCCCTACATTCTTCGATTCATCCTCTACTATACCAGAAATTTTCTTCTCCGAACCAGAAACACCACCGCATTCACCACAGTGATCCATCACACAAATTCGAGCAAGAGAAATATCAATGCACTACATAAAAAAAAAAACAAACAACACAAATGAAAAAAGAAAAACAGATATACACATATATAGAGCACAAATTACAAATAACTACCCATAAACTTCCCAAATAATAAACTGATCAAAAACTGACAAAAACCCCACTAAAAAACTAACGATAAAATCGTGCACCAAATATAAAAACCGTCATTAACACAGATTAAAAAACAACCACCCACGACAGAAAAATATATAATACAAAGCAAAATTAACAATCAATTTACATTAAAAAAAATAAAATAAAATAAACCCTGAAACCGGGTACTCACCGATACGAAAACACCACAAAGAGGCACAAATCCACAACGAGAAACTTATAAAAATCCTAAGAAAAAGAAAAAAAAAGAAGAAATCAACACAAAAAACCAAATGCTGAAAGAAAGAAAAAATTTGAACCAAACGATATATAAAAAACGTGATACTGAAGCAAACAGAAAAAGACATACCTGAAACCAGGTACTCACCGAGACGAAACACACGCACAGAAGGCAGAAAATCGACAACAAAGAACTCAAATAAACCCTAACACAAGAACGAAAACTAAGAACACAAATCACCACTGAAGAAAATGTGATACTTAATAAAATATACTAATAAAATTCAGAAAACGTGAAGAAGATAAAAACGTGATAAAGGCTGGGTACTCAAGTACCTGCATGCATACTGGGAATTGATTTCCTTTAAAAAAAAAATTCAAAAATAAAATAAAATAAAATAATAAAAAAAAACACATAAAATGACTAAAAAGCCATCACATAAATGCATAATAAACCACTACTGAATTAAAATTTTCTTACAAAAATGTTTACCAAAATAATAAAAATAATAATAAAAATAAAAAGACAAAAATTTACTCATAAAAATACCCCTATAGAAAAAAAAAACGTATACAAAAAAATATGGGATATAAAAGCAATATTTTGATAAATATGGGAAAACAAAACCCATAAAAAAGGAAAACAACAAAAAAAACCATAAAAAATGCACACACAAAAAAAAAGCCATATATATCAAATTTTAGTGAATTTTCCCATATTTCATGTAAATTCCTCTTAGTATATATATATATAAGGAAATTAACACATATATTGTAAATTATAAAAAAAATTCAAAATATATGGTATTTAAATGTATTTATGAATTTACGGTACGTAAGTCCATTATACACGGAGGCCACCCAAACTCAAATCTCCGACCTAGTCATATTTGATTTTTGATAATGAAATAAAATTTACGTTTATATTATATTCATGCTTATATATGGTTAAAATTGCATCAAAACTTTATATATAATCTAGTTAAATTATTATGAAATTTATTGTTAAAAAAGTAAAACAAAAAATACTTAAAATATTTTCTTTAAACAAATTATTACTAATTTAATAATGTAAACAATTAAACATTATTGTAACATCGTTTACAAAATTATTGTTACATATAAAAATAATTTTAACCTATATTTCTAATAAATATTCAAAGAAATCTCTTACACTAATATATTCTTAATGTAAAATGGATCAATGTAGAATTAAACTTAATATTATTCCAATAGTAGTTTGATATTAAGTATAATTAAGTTACAAATAACTTCATGAATTTGTAGCAATTTTTTACAAAAACTATCCCAGAAATTAAATTTCAAAACTTTTAGTCTATTTTAAAAAAAACAATAATAGCTTTGTTATTACAACATTTACCTAAAACAAAAAAAATATAAACACAATAATCATTAGAAAAATATATGTGAAAATTCAATGCACTATAACTACAAATTCAAGAAATTGTAATAGATAGTTACAAAGTCAAAATTTAACAAATTATAAAAATTGTAACAAACATTTTTAGTAAAACATACTAATAATAAACATTCAAAAGTTGTAACAAATATTTACAGAAACTAATAGAGTGGCTATGACTTATAGTAGATAACTAGAGCTATCAAGCTATCAACATGACCCTTTGTACCAAAACTAGGACCTTCTTGATTTGAATACGATAGCTAGTATAAAATAAACTAATAAAAAAAAACTTTATTTAAAGGGAAAAGAAAAATGATATTTCAAATTTTTTTACAAAGATGTGAACAAAAGGGTAATAAAATAATTTAGTCCCCCAATAGATTTATTATAATTAAGAAATAATAAAAAACAACAAAAAAATCTGGAAACAACTTTTCAAAACTGTAATATATAGAACCAAATCATTTTGCAAGTATACTTTACAAAACTATAACAGTCTGTTACAGATCCACATCAAACATTAAATAGACTTTACAAACTTCAAATAGATTGTTATTGATCTAGAAAATAACATATAATAGTCATTTTTCTTGTATGAAAGTTTACTGTAATTATGAAATAATAAAAAGCAACAAAAAATTGGAAACAAACTTTTCAAAACTGTAACATATAGAACCAAATCATACTGCAATCATACTTTACAAAACTGTAACATACTGATATAGATCCACATCAAACAATAAACAAACTTCAACAAATTGTTATAAAACCAAAAAATAACATATATAAGTCATATTTCTTGTACGGAAGTGAAAATTTTCTTTGTTTTGAGTCAATGAATTGACATTAAAGCATCCAATAAAATGAAATGTATAAGTATAGGGCTTTGAAATGTTTAGTTTACTTCAATCAAGCAAAATACATGGAGAATTGTTTAAATTAACATATAACAAACATTATTTTTTAAACATATATAATATGATCCCCATTGTAAATGGTTATTAAGGAAAGTGTGCCGGCCCGACTCGGGCCCAACGCGGCACGAACACGACACGACATGGGCCAAGCCTATGGGCCATGCTTGGCTTACACTTTCAAATATGGACAAGCCTGGCCCAACACGAATTGAAATACGGGCCCAGCCTGGCCTGGCTTGAATTATTCGGAGGTACAAAAATGTGGGTCGAGCTGGCCCACATTTACAGCTCTAGGCCTGGCCCTAGATTCACCTATATATATATTATTCATTTTAGGACAAATATCAAATAAAAAAAGTAAAGAAATATGAACAAAGAAACCTTGTGTCCTTCTATACATGTAATCTATATATGTAGAATTGTATAACTTCTTAAGTTTTGAAATTATCAATATTTTAACTTAGAATTACTAAGATTGTGTCACTCTACATATATAGTCTATATATATATATATATATAAATGAAGGGTACTTATTTTAAGTGACCCTATCTTATTTTTAGCCATATTTTAAATTACTTTTTTTTAATACCCAATATTTTGGTTATTGTTCTTGTTATACCATTTTTTTTATTTGCTCAAATACTCGCAACACAATGTTTTTGAGTAAGAGTGTTATAGAAAATGTGATTATTAAAAGGGAAATCTACAAAAATACACTAAAAGTTTAAAAAAAAAAATATGAAAAATACGGTGTATTATAAAAATAAGCAATTTTTGGATAAAAACACGGAGAGGCAAAAGTGTAAATATGGAGTTGCAAAATTGTTAATAAAAGTGGTAAAATACAATTGTTTTGTGATCAACGTTTACAAATTTGTAAATATCTATTACAAAATTATAAATATATGCTACATGTTTGTAAATAATATTTACAAAAATTAGTTATAAAATTGTAGATATTTTTTGTAGAAAAAACTTACAAACAAATTCATAGCTATTTTTTTTTTTTAATAATAGTTTGCAAATGTAGTTTTACAACTAAGAAAGATATTTTTGTAACTAACATTTACGAAAATATTTTATAGTTAAGAAATCATAACTAAAATATACATAAAAATATTATATTTTTTCATATTGTTACAATATTGTACCAAAAAATTATAGGAAACATCATATTTATGCTATACAACTTAAAAATATAAATTTAAAATATTCATTATTTATAAAACACTTTATTAAATATATATTCCTATGAAAAGTGCGGATACACAGTGGTGAAATACAATATCTTTTAAAACAAGTTTTACATTTTGGTAACAAAAGTTTACAAAATTAATTTCACAACCAAAAAGTTTATTTTTGTAACTAACATTTACAAAAATATATATAAATTTATTTAACATGATCTTTACAAATATTTACAAAACTAATTTTTTAACTTTAAAATATATTTTTCTAACAAAGCTTAAAACTTGGAGTAGATTATGATTTTTGTTTAACATTGTGTGTTGAGATTTGACTAACTATGATTTAAAAAAAATATATAATATTTTTTATTACTATTTCTTTTGCTACTATTAATATATGTTACAAAAGTTCATGGCATCATCAAATAAGCACAAAACCATTTCATTTTTTACAATTAAAGGCATATCTTAAAATTTTGTCTTTATTAATATAAGATGATGTGTCTAATTAATGTTGTAAATGTATAACGAAAATATATAAATTAAATAAAGCAAGAAATAATTTTGAAACTTTTAGATTGATTTCACTTTTTTCAATAAAAAGAATGATTTGACAAAAAATACTAAATAAATAAATGTAGAATACACACGATTTGACAATAAATATATTTAAATATATGTATAAAATGTTAATTATTTGACTAGAGTAAAATGTTGACTCAAAGTTACATATATAGTGCACAAAAGAATATCAATTAAGAAGAACAAAAGGTTTCATACACGGAGAAGGACCGTAATTTTATAATTTACCATATAAAACAAAATTTTTTAAATTATGTAATTTTCTCATATATATATATACTAGATACAATCAACGTGCAATATGCACATTTGCTTAGTTTTATTTATAGAATTTATTAATTATTTTTATTAAATTTATATTAATGTCATATAAATTTTAAATAAATATCTTATTTTAATTAAATAATTTATTTATTTTTGTTTAAGTTTATATTTGTTTTATTATTTGAATTTGGGAGTGACAACAAGAGATTATATATTATATGTTCAATGTAATATTAAATATTATACGTGAATTTTAAATTTAAGTTTGTTGCTAGTTTTTTTAAAAAAAAATTTATTGCTAATTGACAGTAGATTATATTATATGTTTAATATGATATTATTCGAATAAGTGAGTTTAAGTTTAATTAAATTTTATTTAAGTTATAAAACGTATGATTTTATTATTTTTAAATAATTATCATTGTAAAATATCTAAAAAAGATCATATTTTAATTTGTTTAATTATTCATTATTTTTAAATAATTATTATTGTAAAATATCTCAAAAATATCATATTTTTATTTGTTTAATTATTTTTTATTTTTAAATGATTATTATGGTAGAATATCTCAAAAATATATATTTTTAATTTTTTTTAATTATTTATTTTATTTTATTTAAGTTTAAGTATTTATAAGAATATTCGGTTAAAGTTAACAATAAAAATAAATAAAAAATTACTAAAACAAAAAATTTATGTTATCTTCACACTTATTACTATACTTATTACTATATAGATACACAATTATTATATAGAAGATATAAATATATATATATATATATATATAAATAAAAGCTTCGTTAGGAAGATCCAGAAAGTAATTCCATTTATTGTGCTGTAGATTAGATGACAAAGCCAGATTTTGACCGATAGCATTGAACAATATAATGCCAGGCCAGGCGCCTTTTGAATTGGGTCCTTCTGCAAAATTATTATACAATGGATCAATAAAAGGTAACACAGCATCACGTGGAACAGAAATCCCACCCTATTTTAATTGTTGTATGGGCCTCTCCCTTTCAATCATCATGTGTTTTTAGAACCTATTTTACAAAGAATATGCATTATATATATATACACACATATCACATAATTATATGGGACCTCTCTATTATTTCCTTTCTTCTCATCTTCAATAATAGTTCTCTCATGTCCTATTCTCTCTCTCTCTGATAAATATATAAATTTATCTTATCATATGGTATGGTATCTAAAATATTATATGATATTGAATGTATTATTAATATTATAAGGTCCCCGCGAAGAAGAGAATTATAAGGACCACTTTGAATTTGAAATAGCTCTCTCTCAAACGTATACATATGTATACATACATATAAACAGCCACACACACTACTCTATCTGAAAGATTCAATTTGGAGTTTAGAGAAAATTGTTAATGTGGTCAGGAATATTGTGTTGGGTGAATCTCCCATCATAATCTGAATCGGAACTTGGACTATTTCAATATACTTTTATTGTATATTAAACTTCATCCATTAAAATAATTGATATATATATATATATCGGTATGCTTTTTAAAAGGGATCTTAGCTAATAAAGAAAACAAAATGTAGTCGACGTTGAAGGGGTTTGCCTTCTTTAATTAATGGAAAAAAAAAGAAATTTAAATATAAATATTGTCCCACTATCAATGCCTAAAAATACAATATTTTACTTTCGCCATGTGCTGGCCAAACGTGAAATTCAATGGTGTACATTCATTTTCTTTGAACAGATAATTGGCTTGGAATAGTGTATACTTGCAACGTCTCTTTCTGAGATTTTAATATGTTGAAACTGAGATTTAGCCGCCTAAAATTGTATATAATTTATATTTAATTATACGTACCTTTCTTTCTTAATTTTTCAAATCTTTAATTCTCTTGCAACAATATATTATCATACGTTAAGTCCAATATATATGACAAAACATACAATTTATGACAATCTGGTTTGTCTTTATTATTGTTTTTCATTTATTTTACATGTATCCATTCAAAATACATAATTTTTCATTTTTCTCATAAGTATAAACTCTCTCTCACACACATATATAAGTGTGTCTTCTTAAAAGTGTTATATTATTTTTAATATGATGTTTAGATCAAGAAAGCTGTGATTACTTGTTCGACAGTACACAGATCTAGACTGTCCTCTTACTACAACAATAAATGCTATTTGCGGTGTAGATATTAGCGGCGGACCAAGTCCGCCGCTATTGTATACGTTATTAGCAGCGGACTAGAGAGTCTGCCGCTAATAAAGTATTGATTTGTTTAAAATATATATTATTATGTATTAGCGGCGAATGTCCTACTATTAGCAGCGGACTACCCGTCGCTAATACAGTAATGAAATGCCCGGGAAACAAAGGGGTTTTATTTTTTAACATTTATTAGCAGCGGATGTACTATTATTAGCGGCGGACTACCCTGCCGCTAATGGTATTAGCGGCGGGTAATCTCTTTATTTGGCGGCGGAGTCCCTGTCGGTAATAATATTATTAGCGGCAGACTATAATAATAGTAGCGGGTCCCGCCGCTGATACCCTTACGGGTTAAAAATTTCACAGCCCATTTCCTTTCTCTAAGTTTCCCTTCTCTTCTCTTCTACCTCTCTCATTTCTCCTCTCCTCTTCTCTCTCTCAGGCGGAACGAACGAGGCGCTCTTCTGTCTCTCAAGCACAAGGAACAGTCCCTCGGGTCCCCTCGGCAACAACAGGTTAGACAAGTCTGTATTTTTTTTATGTTTAGGATCGATTTGCTTAAATATTACTAATATATATTTATATATTTATATATATATATATATGTTTTGCAGGGAGAGCTTGCTTCATTTCCGTCCAGCCAAAGGTAATTTCTTTATGTTTGTATATATTTGTGTTATGTGCGTATAAGATATAGATTATGGGGATTAAGTTTTTATTATGGTATTTTATGTTTGGTTTTTGATTTGAGATTGTCTAGATAGGTGTGTATTTTAATTTGTTCTTTTTTGAACTCCATTTTTCCTCTGAACCTACAATTCACTTTACTGTAATTTACAAGTTGCTAAACAGCAAAAGTGAAAGAAAAAAAAAACCATTTTCCTATTTTCTGGTGTAATTGCTTTCAACGTGTTTGATATAATATCTATTTCAAGATTATGCATTTTTTCTTTATTGTTTATCATGTATAATTGATCACTTTATATATATATATATTTATACTTAAAAAAATCAAGTAATCTTGATTTTACTAAGAAGGAAGACTTATTTTTTTTGTTTTGTTTTAATTTAATTTGTTTATTGAATAACATTGTTTAATATAAATTACATGAATATAAAAATTCATAATTATATTTAATAAAATTTTAAAAAATTATGAATAAATAATAATTTATTTTTTATTAATTTAATTAATTAAATAATAAAAGTTTGATATAATATTATCTAATTAAATAATTTAATTTAATTTGTTTATTGAATAACATTGTTTAATATAAATTACATGAATATAGAAATTGATAATTGTTGACGCCGTTTTTCGTCAACAGATAAAAGAAGAGAGCACGTAAACAATTAAAGACAATGGCTAAAACAAACAAACGAATCAGACACGCGGTTTTTACGTGGTTCAGCAGTTAAATCTGCCTAGTCCACGAGTCTCTGTTATTAATCTCAAGATTATCTCTGAAAATTCTTAAGCATGAATTCTTCAGAGTTTTCTCTCAAGGATCAGAATTTCGGTCCTTTACAATGGTGCATCACTTCTCTATTTATAGAGAAGGATGCAGAATACTATCCCACATATTTTGGGTAGTTACTCTTTTGTGAATAAAAATAAATGGCCTTAAATGCCAATAATCAGATATAGAAGGAAACGTTTCCCAATGATCAGGAAACGCATAACTGACTAAATAATATCCCACGATTTTTGGGGATTTACATCAATAAATGAGGATCATATCCCATATCTACAACACTTGTAGATATTCAAGGTAGTCATTGCGTATCTCTAAGGCTTCACGTCATTGTGCGAGCCACTGACACTTCCCGAGCTGACATTTCTTTCGAGATGGCATATCGAGCTCGAGATCCCTGCTCCGAAGTTGTTTCTGAAGATGAGGGGCTCACAGAGCTATCCTTCGAGATCGAGATCATTTCGAGGTCACCATATTCGAGGTCTGTACCATACTTTGCAGGCTCCGATTTACAATCGTAGAGCATACCCTAACCCTCACGAGACCATTTAATGCGAACTCAGCTTTCGAGGTCATATT
Organism: Humulus lupulus; assembly: GCF_963169125.1. Lineage (NCBI taxonomy): Eukaryota > Viridiplantae > Streptophyta > Magnoliopsida > Rosales > Cannabaceae > Humulus > Humulus lupulus. The sequence goes on from NC_084797.1 coordinate 47,753,157, forward strand.
TGCTACGGCTCGAAATCTGGGTATAACATTTTTCCCCCTCAAAAGTATTTGTTCGAATCCTAAGAGAAGGAAACTTTTGAACTACTCTTTTCGGGAACCATACCGTCACACTCTTAAAAACGGACACGTGCCAGATGGGTATTGCTCACTTTAGGTACTTGAGTACCTTGGGAACATGCCCACGATCGTTCATCTGACAGCTTTTCGGCGTTATCTTATCATCGACTCCCCTCCATTCGATCTGTTGAGGATTTCAATCAACGCTCCTGATTAATTCAGTTTTCCCACTTATTTATGCAAGACTCCCTCTTCGTCTTCTTCACATTTTCTCATCACAGACCAGAAAAAAGAAACACTCCCTAAACCTCTTACCACAGTTTATGCTCATTGCATGTTTTCCAGGCCGAAGAAACAAAAGAATCCTGGTTTGTACGAGTCAGTGAGTTCTTTCCTGCAACCTCTTCTCCACTCGACGATTTCGCTGCACTCCCCATTACTGTGTAAGTACGCCATTTTTGTTGTTCCTTTTATACTGTGCTTGCTGTGTATGTTAGTTTACGTTATTAGCATGAGGCGATAGGAGGGTTTGAACCGATAGGTTTTTAGGATTTCTGGATTTTCACTCTGGAAGTTCGTCTCTGGTTTATATCCAGATTCAACGTTTGAATGTGGTTTCAACTTTCTGGGTTTTGAAAATTTTAGGCTATGTTTCTTGTACACCAAGTTTTTGGGTGAAAACCCTTATTCTTGATAATTACACGAAACCCGAAAAAGCCCTTTCCTGGCTAACCGCCACCTTTCTTTCCCTTGAACTTCGGGATTTTCAAAAAATCATCCACGTTCTTTTTCTTCCCTGTGGGACACGCGCCCTGACCCCTTAGCGAGCGTCTAAATTCTTAGTTTCTTGCCCTTAAATATCCGAGCTCATTCTTTCGAGCTCGTGATCCTTGCATGCATGGCCCTCACCATTTTTTCTTTCTCGTTAGATGTCACAGAATCCGGAAAGACGGTGGGGGTCACTACGAGCAATTCCTTACGAGCCCAAATCTCCGAGCCCGGAATCGATCTTTGCCCGGAACCAGCGTCGGATTAAAGAATACGAGATCGCACGGGAGCAAGAAGACATTCGAGCCCACTATCGTCGCCAGATAGACGAGGTCATCGAAAAGAAGAGAAGGGTCCTTCGAGAAGCCATCTATCCGGAGCCGAACCCCGGACCTAGGCCAGTTCCCCTCGACCCCGCGTTAAAAGTCACGGTAGCATACCATCCGGGGGAACTTCAGTTTTCCTTAATGGCGGAGCCTTCATCTTCGCAGCCTAGGAGGGAGATGTTTGAAGCCGAATTCTACCAGAGCTCGGTTAGCACCTCCGACCAGATAACTAACATCCTGGCCATTCATGGCCTTAGATCGTTGGACACACTGAAGTGTCGAGCTCCGACAAAGCATGAACGGAGCTGCTTCGCTCCTGGGGGCCGCGATTCCAGTGTGAAATACGCGGCCTGGAGCCAGGAACACCTAAAGGCAGGAGCTTTGCTGCCCCTGAAGTCCTTTTTCAGGGACTTTATCAATTTCGTTGGGTTGGCTCCATTCCAACTCAACACTAATTCATACAGGGTGCTGTCTGCCCTGAGGTCCTTGTTTCACGAGCAGGGGTGGACAGGACCCTCTCCCCAAGAGATTTTATATCTCTTTTGCTTGAAGAGTAATCCCTCCCGAGCTCGGGGAGGAGATGGTTTCTACTATCTTTCGAGCTATCCCAAAGAGACAAAATTTTTTGAAGACCTTCTGAACCATCCCCCTGACTTCAAGAGGGCTTTTTTCTGGACAGACGGTCTATTCCCGTCTTGACATCGTTCGTTTAGGCGAATTCGTAAGTATTCTCGTTACTTTCTATTTTTGAGCTCGAATCTTTAGCCCTTGAATCCATGTTTAGTTGAAGTGTATCTCGCCTTTCAGCTAACTTTCAGCGTCCCACCCCCGACGAGACAATGAAGGAGCACAGAGAGAGCCTGCTCCGACTCCCTTATGGCCGGAGGTCTCTCTCATTTCTGCTACATGAGGACAAGCTTCGAGCTTGTGACTTGTTGGGACAGGGCCAGTCAACCTCTGACTGGTCCAGTAAAAAATACGAACGCTGGGAGGAAGTGCCTCTGCCCACAGGCATCCTTCCTCCGAGGAGAGAAAAGAAAGCATCTCTCCCAATTCGCTCGAGAAGTCCGCAGTCAGGAAATGAGGCCAATGACGAAGCCTCGAGCTCGGACTCCGATGGAGGTAAAACCCTTCCTACTTCGCGAATGTGGTCCCCCACTTTATTAAAACACAGGCCCAATAGACTAGTCTCGTGCCCACAGGATAGATACCACTTCTACATATGGAGTTGGGTAGATGACTGTGTCCATAGGTTTGATAGTGGGCTCGGGAAATACGACACTATGTATACCACAGACGAGATGTGGAATGGGATAGCTGTGCAGTATGGGACCAATGACTATAGGGACCTTTCGAGGTTATCACCAACTTATAGGGAAGGCCCTCCCCCCGCCTCTTCTGAAGACGGGGGAATTTCATGGTCCCCAAGCTCAAGCTCGGGGGAAAGTTCCAGTTAGGTTTTTTCTTTCACCACTCTATATATAGTGTTGAAGTAACTTGTATTTCTTTTACTGACTCTGATGACTTGTGCAGGCAATATGGACTCCGACCTCGACGCCCTCATCGACAATGCGGGTGCCAAGAGGAGCAAGCGCCCCAGGGCATGGGGACTGACAACCAGTCAGCCTGGGAAAAGCTCCAAGAGATCTAGGAAAACGCCTCCTCCTCCCCCGCCGGCTTCGAGCTCTGCTGCTGCGTCGACTGGCCAGACTAACGCCCCCACGACGATACCACCCTCGCAGGCCGTCGTCTCTGTGGTGGCGCCGGCCTCGCAGACTGATATCGCTGCCGTGGTTGAATCCCAACCTCCTGTGGCGGGTCAAATGCCTTCTTCCCAGCTCGTCAAAAGACCTTCTGCTTCCCGAGCTCAGAAGCTAACCATTTCCACTCATATGGATTCGTATGTGGTGGATAATGCTGTCGGTCCTCACGGGTCTACGCTGATCTCGGATGTAATGTCCCGGATTGGCCAGAGCTACGGCAATTTCGAGGTTCCTCAGTGGCAGTGTCTAACTGGCACTCGGGACCGCACTGTCCTGTACGAGAAGAGTATCGAGCACACTGCCGCGGTAAGTATCCTATATTCCCTTTGCTTACATTCATACTGTCTCGAGGCTAATGATGGTTTCTTCCTTTTTTCAGGCTCTTCCTCGAGCTGAATAACGAGGTCCATTCGAGCAGGACCCTTGCCCAAGAGGAGAGGGGCCTCCACCTTAGAGCGAATGATGACCTGAAGGCGGCGAACAATAAGCTCGAGGCAGTGGTTAAGGAGCGTGAAGAAATGGCCAAGGAGCTTGGGAAGCTGAAAAATGAACTCGAGGAGCAAAAGAGAGATAACATCCAGCTTCGGGAGACCAATAAGAAGCTCGAGGAAGACAAGGCCGTCACCCTCGACCTCATGGAGGATATCAAAACCCGCCTTACTGTCGAGTTCAAAGAAAAGAAGGAAACGGCGGTCGATTCAGCCATGTACCGGATGTGGGCCTATAACGAAGAACTGGACACCAGTTTTTTGGGTCCCCTCGAGGCGTCCTTCCTCGAACGATGGAATGCTCGGCTCGAGAAGGAAGAAGCTGAGCAGCTTGAGAAGGATAAAGCTGCTCCGAGTACCGTTTCGGAGGGAGCTCAGGAGGATAGTCATGCTATTCGTCCTGAGGGGTCCGGTGCCACTGATGCTGAGAAGGCCAAGGAGACTCCTCTCCTTTGAATCTGACCTCGGGGAGATCAGTTTTCGGGGCTGCGTCCCATTATTTCTGTAATTATTTTAACTTATGCCCACAGGGCTGACACAATTCCCTTTATTATCCTTTTATATGCTTACATTTTTTGGCTCGAAATATTTTGCATATTTTTATAATTGATGGACCGGTTATGTTTATTTATGCATACAAACATAGTTTAGATTTAGGCTCGAAATTCGATGCATTCATGCATAGTTTATTCGAATTATCCGCTTCCGACCTCGTTACTTATCAAGGTCGGATATTACTTTAACCATGAACTCGAAAGTACTTATATGGTATGTAATATGAATGATTTGGTTATCTTTTTAGTCACTTTTCCTCATCCTTAGTGTCCTAGCTCCGAGGTTATGAGTTCGAAACTATTTTTCTTTAAGATGTTCCAGCCTCGATCTTGACATATTTTGTGATGGGTTCAGGCTCCCATTTTTCATCGATCGATAATTTGGCTGGTTTGTTCCAAACCTGTCATGCTTGCACATCTGGTTAACTCCAAACGTTTTTGGTAGTTCGGTAATGTCCGAACTATCTAAGCCCGCGTACTTGGTTATTTCCAAATACTTAATGTTTTTTTTTTTTTTGATAGCTCGGTTGAGTCGGAACTATCTAAGCTCGCTCGGTTAAGTCCGAACTATCTAAGCTCGCGTATTTGGTTATATCCAAATACTTTTTTGTTTTTGATAACTCGGTTAAGTCCGAACTATCTAAGCTCGCGTATTTGGTTATATCGCTCGGTTAAGTCCGAACTATCTAAGATCGCGTATTTGGTTATATCCAAATACTTTTTTGTTTTTGATAACTCGGTTAAGTCCGAACTATCTAAGCTCGCGTATTTGGTTATATCCAAATACTTTTTATTTTTTAAGCTGGAGGTATGTATACCAATGATGCCCCCTTAATATCCTATGAGTGTGACCATAGGTTATTAAATTAAGAGAGATTGCAAAAATAAAAATAAACTACATGAGAAACAAAGTAGACATTTTATTTGATGAAATTCAATAAGTAAACTAAAGTGGATAGAAAATCATGGTTACAGGCAACACTTTTCCTATACTTTTGATAATAAGATCTAAGGTGTTCGCCATTCCATGCTCGTGGTATGAGGCTCCCATCTAATCTTGCAAGTTTGTATACGCCAGGGCGGATGACTGATTCTATCTGGTATGGTCCTTCCCAGTTTGGTCCGAGTACTCCTGCTGCTGGATCTCGGGTTGCTAAGAATACTCGTCTCAAAATCAGGTCTCCCACTCCGAACTTTCGGTCTCGAACCCTCTTATTGAAATATCTCGTGGTCCGTTGCTGGTAAGCAGCATTTTTCAGCTGAGCCTCTTCTCTTTTTTCTTCGATCAAGTCTAAGGTTTCCTCGAGCTGAGTATGATTGGTACTTTGGTCGTAAATCTGAGTTCGAATCGTTGGAATCTCGACCTCAATGGGCAACATTGCCTCGCAGCCGTATGCTAGAGAAAATGGGGTATGTCTAGTTGATGTCCGAGCTGTAGTTCTATATCCCCAAAGGACTTGGGGTAATTCCTCAGGCCACCGTCCCTTTGCTTCTTCCAACTTTTTCTTCAAGGAACTCTTGAGAGTTTTATTAACGGCTTCGACCTGTCCGTTCGCCTGAGGGTGAGCCACTGACGAAAAGCTCTTGATTATACCGTTCTTGTTACAAAAGTTGGTAAATAAGTCGCAGTCAAACTGAGTTCCGTTGTCAGACACAATCTTTCTTGGCACTCCATATCGGCATACGATGTTCTTTACCACGAAATCTAGGATCTTCTTTGAAGTTATGGTTGCTAGTGGTTCAGCCTCTGTCCATTTTGTGAAGTAATCAACCGCGACCACAGCATACTTTACTCCTCCTTTGCCAGTAGGGAGTGAGCCTATGAGGTCGATGCCCCATACCGCAAAAGGCCATGGGGACGTCAACATGGTTAGTTCGGAAGGTGGAGCTCGGGGTATCGTGGCGAATCTCTGGCACTTGTCGCATTTTTTCACGAACTCGAAAGAATCCGTTTTAATGGTTGGCCAGAAATATCCTTGGCGTATAATTTTCTTGGATAGGCTATGCCCCCCGGTATGATCTCCGCAAAACCCTTCATGAACTTCTCTAATAATCTTCTTTGCCTCGGGGGGAGTCACGCATCTGAGCAATGGCATGGAATACCCTCTTCTATATAGCCTTCCATCCAGGATGGTGTATCGAGGAAGTTGATACATTAGTTTTCGAGCCTGACTTCGATCTTTTGGAAGAATTCCATTTTCGAGGTATTCAACGATCGGACTCATCCAGGTCGGTTCTGTCTCGATCATGCACACGTCTTCCTTGTCTGACTCAGTAATGCTGGGTGCTGACAAATGTTCTATGGGTACAACATTCAGCTCCTCATTTTCAGTGGAAGTGGCGAGCCGAGCTAAGGCATCTGCATTTGAGTTTTGTTCTCGGGGAACTTGTTCGATTGCATAAAACTCAAAAAACCCCAATGCGTACTTTGCCTTCTCCAGATAAGCTGCCATTTTTGTGCCACGAGCCTGATACTCTCCCAAGATTTGATTAACTACGAGCTGAGAGTCGCTGTAGCAATGTATAGCTCTGGCCTTGAGTTCCTTTGCTATTCATAGTCCCGCCAGTAAAGCCTCGTACTCAGCTTCATTATTAGATGCTTTAAAGCCGAACCTTAATGCAGAGTGAAATTTGCTCCCTGCAGGGGTGATCAGAATAACTCCTGCCCCCGCTCCATTTTCATTTGACGACCCGTCGACGTAAAGTTTCCACAGCTCGTGGGCCGTGGTTGTTACCTCGTCGTCGGCTGTACCGGTGCACTCTACTATAAAATCTGCCAACGCTTGTGCCTTAATGGTTGTTCTCGGATGGTAGGTGATCTCGAATTGTCCGAGCTCAACAGCCCACTTAAGGAGTCGACCAGATGCCTCTGGTTTGGACAAGACTTGCCTTAATGGTTGATCTGTCAGTACATGGATAGGATGTGCCTGAAAGTGAGGGCGGAGCTTTCGAGATGAGTGGATCAGACTGAGGGCGAGTTTCTCCATCAGTGGATACCTTGACTCTGCCCCCAGTAATCTTTTACTGATGTAGTAGACGGGTTTCTGTATTCTCTCTTCCTCTCGGACGAGCACCGCGCTTATCGCGTGTTCAGTTGTTGAGAGATATAAGAACAGTACTTCTCCCGTCTCAGGTTTCGATAGGATAGGTGGTTCGGCTAAGTGCCTTTTTAGCTCTTGAAAGGCTAGCTCGCACTCGTCTGTCCATTCGAACTTTTTACTTCCTTTCAATAAGTTGAAGAACGGGAGACCGCGGTCTGTTGACTTCGAAATGAACCTGCCCAGAGCTGCCATCCTGCCAGTCAAGCTTTGAACATCTTTATGCTTCCGAGGTGAAGGCATATCGATCAGGGCCTTTATTTTATCGGGAATAGCCTCGATTCCACGAGAGTTGACAATGAAACCCAGAAATTTCCCTGAAGACACCCCAAAAGTGCACTTCTGAGGATTCAACTTCATGTTGTACTTTCTGAGCACGCCAAAGCACTCTTCGAGGTCATCAACATGGTTCTTGTTAAGTTGAGACTTTACAAGCATGTCGTCAACATAAACTTCCATGTTGTTCCCTATTTGCTCTGAGAACATCATGTTTACGAGCCGCTGGTACGTGGCTCCGGCATTCTTGAGTCCGAATGGCATGACATTGTAGCAGTAGAGCCCTTTATCCGTAATGAAGCTCGTATGCTCTTGGTCGGGGGCATGCATGGGAATCTGGTTATATCCAGAATAGGCATCCATGAACGACATCAGACCATGCCCCGCCGTGGCATCCACGAGCTGATCAATTCTCGGTAGGGGAAAACAGTCTTTTGGGCAGGCCTTGTTGAGGTCTGAGTAGTCAATGCACGTCCTCCATGTCCCATTGGGTTTCGGGACCAACACTGGATTGGCCACCCAATCAGGGTAAAAAGCGTCCCTTATAAAATTATTTGCTTTCAGCCTATCCACCTCCTCCTTTAGTGCTTTCTTTCTGTCTTCATCCAGCTGCCTTCGCTTTTGCTGCTTCGGAGGAAAGCTTTTGTCTATATTCAATGCGTGGCTCGCTACATTAGGGATTATTCCCACCATGTCAGAGTGGGACCACGCGAAGACATCCTGGTTTTTCTTCAGAAAGAAAATTAATTGCTATTTTGATTCGTCTAGGAGGTGTTTCCCGACCTTCACCTTTTTCGAGGGATCAGATTCATCGAGTTGAACCTCTTCGAGCTCCTCCAAAGGTTGGAGGTCAATCTTCTCTTCAATCCTTGGATCGATCTCCTCATCAATTTCTAAAACTGTCCCATCTTTATACTGTCTGACAACAAGTTCTTGCGCGCTTGTCTGTTTCTTTCCCCTTAAGGAAATGCTGTAGCACTCCCTTCCTGCCAATTGATCTCCTTTCAATGTTCCGACCCCGCTTGGAGTTGGGAACTTAAGGGCTAGATGCCTTACAGATGAGACTGCCCCCAGCCCGACCAAGGCGGGTCTCCCGAGCAATACATTGTAGGCAGATGGTAACTCTACTACCACGAACTCCATCATCTTGGTCACTGAGACTGGATAATCTCCCAAGGTCACAGGGAGTTCAATGGACCCCATACAGGCGGTTCCTTCTCCAGAAAAGCCATACAAAGTGGTTGCACAAGCCCTTAGGTCGCGAAGGGAGAGTCCCATTTTTTCTAGGGTTGCTTTATAAAGAATGTTAACTGAGCTCCCATTGTCTATGAGAACTCGGCGCACTCTTTTGTTGGCAAGCTGTAGGGTGATGACGAGCGGATCATGATGAGGGAACTGGACGTGAGAGGCATCCTCCTCGGTGAAGGTTATAGGCTGAGTCTCAACCCTTTGGCTTTTTGGTGCCCTTGGTTCGGGTTCATATGGAGACCCGTCCCCAGTCTTCAGCTCATTCACATATCGTTTTTGAGCATTTCTGCCCCCTCCTGCGAGATGAGGACCTCCCGAGATGGTTATTACGTCCTCTCCATCTATCGGCGGAGGCCTATCCTCATCCCGAGATCGGGAGTTATTATTCTGTGTTGCCGGAAGCGCGGCTACTCTCTGGCTGGCAGTAGCCTGTCCAGTATTCTGATTTTTGACATACTGCCGGAAATAACCTCTCGAGATCAATCCTTCGATCTCGTCCTTCAGCTGTCGGCACTCATCAGTTGTGTGGCCGGTGTCCCTATGAAATCGACGATACTTGCTGGAGTCCCTCTTGGACTTTTGATTCCTCATTGGATCCGGACGCCTGAAGGGGACCTGGTTTTCATTAGCCAAGTATATGTTTTCCCGAGACTCGTTGAGCTCGGTATGCACTTTATATACGGAGAAATATCTTTCTCCTTTTTTCTTCTTTCCTCCATCAGCCTCGGGATTATTTCCCTCGCTTTTTTTTCTCTTGGAAGGATTCTCCAAGGTAGGCTGTGTAACTAGAGGGTCAACCGAGGTTGAGGCGGAGTTAATGTTTATCGTTGTAGTTTCGGTCTGCGAGGTCGCTTTGAGTGTTGACCTCGCTTCCTCTACATTGACGAATTTCTGCGCCCGTCTGTTAAACTCGGTTATCGACCTCACCGGTTTCCCTTGTATGTCATCCCAAAGTGCACTCCCGGGTAAAACACCAGCTCGGATGGCCATCAAGTGCCCGCTGTCATCCACGTCACGAGCTCGGGCGACCTCTAGATTAAATCTTGTCAGGTAGCTCTTTAGTGTTTCGCCTGGTTGTTGTCGGACGTTAGTCAAAGTGGATGCTTCGGGTCTGACTCCCACCATAGCCCGGAACTGCTTCTTGAAGTCTCTAGACAATTGATCCCACGAAGTTATAGAATGTCTCTTGTACTTCTCGAACCAACTCTTGGCAGGCCCGGCCAATGATGTTGGAAACAACATACATCTGAGCTCGTAACCCACGTTACTAGCTCTCATGATAGTGTTGAATGTACTCAGATGGCTGCATGGGTCGGTTTTTCCTTCAAATGCTGGGACGTGAGGAATCCGGAACCCTTGGGGGAACTGAGTGTTAGAAATATTGGGAGCAAACGGCTCGAGCTCCTCATCGGAGTCCTCATATCGACCGTTTCCTCGCTCATTCTTCAAAAGCGTAAAGGCTTTTTCGAGCTGATCGATCCTTTCTTGTACTGGGTCCTTAGGCGGTGTTAGGAATTGATAGTCATTAATCGCGATCCCAGGCTCGCGTCTCCGTGAGGGATCTCTACGCCCATTCAGATGATTCCTAAGATCCGGGTTTGTCTGATCTCCCTTTCCCCTGCTTTGATTCAGGTGATTGCGCAGGTCGGGATGGCTCTTGTGATTCCCAGTATTTTTACGACCCCGGTCGTGTTTACTGACAGACCTTGTTTCTCCGGACTCATCGCTAGTGAAACTCATCGATCGGTCATTTCGTGGTGGATCCTTTCTACGTCGCCTCGTCACTGCAGTGCGAGATCGGGACGTCTGACTTCTCTCGGATGGCGCGCCTTTCCGCCCCTGGAACGTCTCCCCGTCTCCTTGTCTCTCCCTTGTACGCCCTTGATCCTGATCTCGACCAGGTTGAGCGTTCCTGCGGGGAGATGAAGGATATCTTATGGGAGACGGAGGAAACCGTATAGGTGACGGTGGTTGCCGTCCTTGCCTCGGCCTGGAAGGTCCAGAATTTGCCCGAGATGGGCCGGTTGCGTTTGGTGCACTACCAGGAACCTGAGTCCGAGCCTCGACAGGAGCTTGGTTGTTCTCAGTTCCTGCAGGCACTTCCACAGGTGGATTAGGCGGGACCCGAGCTCGGGTACTCCTCTGAGGCCTAGAAGGAGCAGATGGCTCTGTTGGTGCTGGAGGCTGAGCTGGCCTCCTTGTGTTAGCATTTTTTCGTGGACGCCCACGGGGCCTCCGGGGAGGAACGTGCACGTCCCTTGGAGGAGGGGCTCGGTCTTCGCGCGGAGGTGGGGGCTGAGCCACCTGCGCCTCCGCGGCTATCCTAGTCAACTCCTCGTTACGTTTGTTGGCATCTGCCAGCAGTTGTTTCAGCTGCCGATTCTCCAATTCTACAATAGGGACATAACGCTCAGGGTTATAATACATGTCCTCATCCCTTGGTTGTGGAGGTGGTCCCCGGGAATCAGAGGATCCACTCCTTTCTTCAGCGTCCGGGTTCTCCATTGGTTGTTTTCCAGGACGCCTTGGGTAATTTTCTTTAGGAGTGTTCTGATTGTTTGTAGCCATGAATCTTTCTGGGATGGATGCTTGAGGCTCTCAATGAAAGCACCAAACTGTTGACGCCGTTTTTCGTCAACAGATAAAAGAAGAGAGCACGTAAACAATTAAAGACAATGGCTAAAACAAACAAACGAATCAGACACGCGGTTTTTACGTGGTTCAGCAGTTAAATCTGCCTAGTCCACGAGTCTCTGTTATTAATCTCAAGATTATCTCTGAAAATTCTTAAGCATGAATTCTTCAGAGTTTTCTCTCAAGGATCAGAATTTCGGTCCTTTACAATGGTGCATCACTTCTCTATTTATAGAGAAGGATGCAGAATACTATCCCACATATTTTGGGTAGTTACTCTTTTGTGAATAAAAATAAATGGCCTTAAATGCCAATAATCAGATATAGAAGGAAACGTTCCCCAAAGATCAGGAAACGCATAACTGACTAAATAATATCCCACGATTTTTGGGGATTTACATCAATAAATGAGGATCATATCCCATATCTACAACACTTGTAGATATTCAAGGTAGTCATTGCGTATCTCTAAGGCTTCACGTCATTGTGCGAGCCACTGACACTTCCCGAGCTGACATTTCTTTCGAGATGGCATATCGAGCTCGAGATCCCTGCTCCGAAGTTGTTTCTGAAGATGAGGGGCTCACAGAGCTATCCTTCGAGATCGAGATCATTTCGAGGTCTGTACCATACTTTGCAGGCTCCGATTTACAATCGTAGAGCATACCCTAACCCTCACGAGACCATTTAATGCGAACTCAGCTTTCGAGGTCATATTTGCTACGACTCGAAATCTGGGTATAACAATAATTATATTTAATTAAAGTTTTAAAAATTAAGAATAAATAATTATATAAATAATAATTTATTTTTTGATTAATTTTTAATAATTTAATTAATTAAATAATAAAATTTTGATATAATATTATCTAATTAAATAATTTAATTTAATTTAATTTTTTTATTGAATAACATTGTTTAATATAAATTACATGAATATAAAAATTGATAATTATATTTAATAAATTTTTAAAAAATTATGAATAAATAATATTTTATTTTTTATTAATTTAATTAATTAAATAATAAAAGTTTGATATAATATTATCTAATTAAATAATTTAATTTAATTTTTTTATTGAATAACATTGTTTAATATAAATTACATGAATATAAAAATTGATAATTATATTTAATAAAACTTTAAAAATTATGAATAAATAATATTTTATTTTTAATTATTTTTTATTAATTTAATTAATTAAATAATAAAAGTTTGATATAATATTATCTAATTAAATAATTTAATTTAATTTTTTTTGTTGAATAACATTGTTTAATATAAATTACATGAATATAGAAATTGATAATTATATTTAATAAAAGTTTTAAAAATTAAGAATAAATAATAATTTATTTTTTGATTAATTTTTAATAATTTAATTAATTAAATAATAAAAGTTTGATATAATATTATCTAATTAAATAATTTAATTTAATTTGTTTATTGAATAACATTGTTTAATATAAATTACATGAATATAAAAATTGATAATTATATTTAATAAAATTTTAAAAAATTATGAATAAATAATAAATTAGTTTAGGAAAACAAATTAATTTGTTTATAAATAACATTATCTAATAAAACATCATAAAATAGCATAAGATATTATAATATTGCATAAGATTTCAAAAATGATAACAAATCTCCTTTGTTATCCATTTCTATTCACATTACTAAAACTCACACTCTTATACCACTTTAGATGGCGATTGACAATACTTGGACAACATTGAGAAATCGTGGTTGTCAAGAATATTGGAATGGTCTCCAATCTTTTCTGAGGATGGCGTCGGAACATAAAGATTCTGATGGACGAATTAGTTGCCCGTGTGTGAGTTGCAATAATAATATATTTGAATCTTTAAATGTGGCTCGGGCACACGTATTCGATAGGGATTTTCATCAAGCTTATGATAAGTGGATTTTTCATGGTGAGGTGGAAGAAATTGTTGCTGATGAGGTGGTTGATGAGAATGAAGACGATGAGATGATTCACGTTGTGGAAGACTTCCTTTTACCAACAACTGAGGAAGTAGAAAGGGATCCCAGTGGGAGTCAATATTATGATGAGTTATTTGAGGAGATTGAAGCGAAGTTGTATCCTGGATGTGATTGGATTTCATCCCTGAACTTTTTAGCAAAGTTATTGGATCTAAAAGTTAGAGGGAAGATGCCTAACAACATGTTTGATGAATTGCTAAAGTTGTTAAAGCTTGCATTTCCTAAGGAAAACAAAATCCCCGGATCGTACTACGAGGCGAAAAAGAGATTGAAAAAATTAGGGTTGGGATACATGTCCATTCATGTTTGTCAGTATGATTGCTGCTTATTTTACAATGAGCATGCATCTAAAGAGACATGTCTAGTATGTGGAAGTAGTAGATGGATTACTTCCGAAATGACGAAAGGAAAAAAAGTGCCACACAAGGTGATGCGTTACTTTCCGTTGACCCCTCGGTTGAAAAGATTATACAGTTCAAGGATTACAACGAAACACATGATATGGCATTACGCTGGGAAATCAAAAGATGAAGGGGTGATACGACACCCGGTGGACGGCTCTGCGTGGAAGGACTTTGATGCCAAGCATCCTGATTTTTCAAGGGATCCCAGAAATGTTCGTCTGGGCTTAGCTGCTGATGGATTTAATCCATTTGGCAACATGAACCTTGCATATAGCATGTGGCCTGTAGTGTTGGCAAACTATAATCTACCACCTTGGTTGTGCATGAAAGACAATTATTTCATGTTGACCCTCCTTATTCCTGGGCCAAAATCACCCGGTAAGGACATGGATGTATTTCTGAGACCATTGGTGGATGAGTTGAAGGATCTGTGGGTTAACGGAGTTGATACAAGAGACAGTACGACCAACAGGATGTTCAAGATGCGGGCAACCCTTTTGTGGACAGTGAACGAGTTTCCAGCTCGCAGTAGTTTGTCTGGATGGAGTGGTCAGGGATACAAAGCTTGTCCTACGTGTAATGAGGACACAACTTCCATCCGAGTGATCGGTTAGACATCTTACGTTGGTCACAGAAGATTCTTGCCAAGTACTCATCAAATGAGAAGAGACAGAGTTCGATGGAGAAGTTGAGAGAAGACGTCCTCCGAGACGGTTTACTTGTGAGGATATACTAGAACAAGTTAATGCTCTTGCAGCGCAAGTTCCAGGAAAACATGTCCAGTTTGGGGGTGTGAAACGTAAAAGAGGAGTAGATGAAGGTAATTGGAGGAAAAAAAGTATTTTTTACGAGCTTGAGTATTGGTGTACAAACAAATTAAAACACAATATAGATGCCGTGCATGTTGAGAAGAATGTGTGTGATAGTCTCCTTGGAACCATCTTAGACAATGATAAATCTAAGGACACCACTAATGCCAGACATGATTTGAAAAAGATGGGTGTGAGAGAATCATTGTGGATTTATGAAGATGAGAATGGGAAGCTAATGAAGCCGCACGCTCCTTATGTGTTAACTCCAGCGTAGAGGCAACAGTTTTGTCAGTTTATAAAAGGAGTTAGATTTTCAGATGGCTTTTGTTCAAATTTGAAGAAGAAAGTGTCCGAGACTGATACAAATATTCTTGGGTTGAAGTCACACGATTGTCATGTGATAATGCAACGATTACTTTCTCTTGGTGTTCGCAAGTTTCTTCCAACATCTATATCGACCACTATTGCAGAATTGTGCAATTTTTTCAGGAAAATATGTTCGATGACTTTAAATGTTAAAGATATGGAGGAAGCACAAAATGATCTTATTCAGATATTGTGCAAGAAGGAGTTGATTTTTCCTCCAGCTTTTTTTGACATAATGATTCATTTGGTATTACATTTTCCATAAGAAGCAATATTGGGTGGCTCGGTATTTATGAGGTGGATGTATCCTTTTGAAAGGTACATGAAAAAATTAAAGAATTATGTGGGAAATAAAGCTCGCCCTGAAGGGTCGATCGCCGAAGGCTATGTTGCAGATGAGGCTTTGACCTTTTGTTCAATGTATTTCAAAGACATTGAAACAAGATTTAATTGTCTTGATCGAAATGAAGATGCAACTTATATCCCACAAAATCTTACAGTTTTCCAATCTCAATGTCATCCAGTCACAAAGGGAACTTTGAAGCCTCTCGATCATAATACTCGTGAAATAGCTGAGTGATTCATACTTGAGAATTCTCCTGAAATTGAGCCTTATTTAGAGTAAGTTTATTCTCTTATAAATTAGAACATGTGTGCTTATTATCAGTTTTTTGTTATCAAAAATCGTAACACTATTCCAATTAACAACGAACACCTACAAGTGATTAAACAAAAATACCCAGATGGTGATCATGATCGTTTGCATAGGAAAAAATTCCGTTCATGGTTTCATAAAAAGGTAGCTTTGAACTTTGAACTTTGAACAGTGATTTTATTAATGATATATTTTGTGAATCTAATATCATTTTATGTATTTAGATATATGACTTGGATAAGCTTGGGTCTTTGGAAAATGGTGATGAACTGTTAGCTTTAGCATCTGGGTCAGATCATTTGTCAACCTTTTACCAAGGTTGTATAGTCAATGATGTTCGATTTATTGCACACGATCGAGACAAAAAGTGCACCACACAGAATAGTGGAGTGTCTGTTGCCGGAACAGAAAGTTTTAATTATTACGGCACCCTTGAAGAAGTGGTGACACTTTCTTTCACTAGTGCATATTTAGTTGCATTATTTCGATGCAAATGGTTTAATACAAATCCAAGAATGAAGAAAACAATCATTGAAAATAATATCACCAGTATAAACGTCAATGGTGAATGGTACAAAGATGAGCCATACATACTTGTTACTCAAGCTAAACAAGTTTTCTATCTCGATGATTTACTTAGAGGTCGTGATTGGAAAGTTGTAGAAGAAGTGAATCATCGACAGATTTGGGACATTAAGGACAATTTTGATGAGGTTAATGATGTTATTGATGTTGTACATGAAACAAGTTCATCAAATTTTGTGTTGATTGTGGACCTCGGAGAATTGATTATGCAATCTGATCAACCTGCTGCATATGTTGGAGCTGATGAAGAGGGTGATGACAAAGCTGATATGTCAGAATATGAGGAAGTTGCAGATGCAGAGGATGAATTGTTAGTTGAGCTTTGTGAAAATGAAAATGTGTATCCGATTACTGATGGAAATGATAGTGATTACTTTGTTTAGTTTTTTCTATTTGTGTAACAAAACTATATATTTAAATATAATAAAGTTTTTTTTTTGTAATTATAGTATAATATAGTTGAGCTTTGTGAAGATGAAAATGTGTCTCCGATTACTGATTGAAATGATAGTGATTACTCTGTTTAGTTTTTTCTATTTGTGTAACAGAACTATATATTTAAATATAATAATTTTTTTTTGTAATTATTATTATTATGAATTCAATGTGATATACTTCTATTTTAATGCTAATTACTAACTAATAAATTTTAAACTAAAGTATAATGTCAGCTAATATTGCTACTTATCACGACGGAGATGGTGGGGGTCAAGACCCGCCAGATCCTTCTAGGGTACCATCATCTTGCGAGTCAGGTTAAATATTGCATATCAAAATTATTTTTAGAAATTATATTGTTAGATAAATATAACATCAATACTAATACTGATTATTGTTAATAAATTTTAAAGCCCCGCCGATGAGAAAAAAAGGTCGTGGCCTTGCTAGTAATAATGTTCTTGAAGAACGAAGGAAAAAAACTGGGAAACCATTGGATCTAGAGCTTGATCCTGTGACCAACAAAGTGGTTGGGCAGGAGGATCAAGCTTTTATTCGCATGTTGGGCACTCTAGTTACCATTTTGTGTCCGGGGCATTATTTGGATTTTGCTGATGTACCTCAACAGTTTAAGGATCAAGTGCTTGATCGTATGAGGGTAAAAAAATAACAAATCTTGTACTTTTCATTATTTAATTCCATTATTTACAAAGTTATCTATTTTTTTTTTCTTAATGCAGTATTACTATAATATAGACGGTCATCCACAACGTAAGTCAGTTCTGGCAACTGTCAACAAGGAGATGGGCGAAAGATATCGCGAGAGAAAGAACAATAGACATAGACACTTCAAAAATCATTATGCTGGACCAGAAGATTTGGAGAATGTCCTCTCTAAGCCACCTGACCATTGCACTAAGGAGGCTTGGCAGAATATTTGTGAAATGTTTTTGAGCGAAAGATTTTTGGCTCGTTCCGCTAAAAATCAAGCAAACAGAAAAAAAATGAAGTATGTAACAACACAAGGCACAAAGTCGTTGGCAGCTAAGCGTCACCAATATGTAAGTGAAGATGTTAATTTAATTTTATAAAATAACACATTCTGAAACATTTTGTTTACATTTGTATAGGAGAACCCAGATGCGCATGTTGTTGATACTTGGAGGGATGCTCATATGAGAAAATCGACAAAATCTTTTGTCAATGAGGCAGCTCAACAAGATTATGTAAGTGAATAGTATTGTTTTCTTGTTTCTAATGTTTCTAATTTTTGTTCATGATGTTATCTTTATACAGGAAAAAATGGCAGCAGAAGTTCAGAGGTCACAGCTTGAGAGGCAAAGTCAACAACAGAGTGAGGCATCTCTAAATGTATCTGGCGTTGATTCGTCCCCGGTCGATCAATACGAGATACTAAGTAGAGTACTTGGGGAGAGATCTGACTACCAAAGAGGAGTGGGTTATAGGGCGAAAGGGAAGGCAAAAAAGACATCCTCTAGCTCTACAGATCAAAGTCAGTCCCAAGCAAATACTACTGCTACGCCTAATGAAGATATGACTATTATGGCTCTGATGATGAAGGCAATTCGTGAGACGTTTCAGTCTGTTGTACCTGAGCATCCCAGTAAACTGTATGACCCAAGGTTTGAGAGTTTTCTGCAGAGGTATTTTCCAACACAATCCGAAGGTGGTTCGTCTTCTCAGAGTAACACTGCCAATCCTGACCTTCATACACCGCCACAATAGCAGTATCAGCCTCCTTCACAGCAGCAGTACTAGCCTCCTTCACAGCAGCAGTACCAGCCTCCTTCACAGTATCCGCCACAGCAGCTGTACCAGCCTCACCCACTGTATCCGCCACATGTGTCGTCGCAATCTCCTCCACTATATTTCAGCTTTACCGATTTTCAAGGAGGATCGATGCAGCCTCCGCTACCTAATGTTAGATATGGGGAGGTTGGAGGTTCGTCACAGCAACCATATGTGAGATATGGTGAGTTTGGGGGCGGGTCGCAGCCACAGCCTCGAGATCAGTTTGGGGACCTCACGCTCGGACGATCATCACAGCTACCTTATATTCCTTCACCGCCACAGCCACAGCCGTCACCTTCACCGCCACAACCACCGCCACAGCCGTCGTCCTCACAGCCAAACCAAAATGTTGAAGATGAGGACAATTTCAATATTAATCTTAATGATTTTATTTAGTTACTAGTTTATGTATTTAGACTGAATTAATACTTTATTTATTTTTAATGACAATATCGATATTTACTAGGTTGATAAATATTAAAACTATTCATATTAATTTTAATGTTAGTTATGTTTAAATTAATTAAATGTTTATTTTTGTTAAATTATATTATGAATTATTTTTAAAAATAATTAAATTTAATAAATATTAATTTATTTCAAATAAATTTTAAAAAATATTATAAAAAAAATATTAGCGGCGGACCCCGCAGCTAATAATAATGCCTCTGACAAAGGTATTAGCGACGGGCTCTGCCGCTAATATCTGCTGCTAATATTATATTATTAGCGGCGGGTGTGTCAGTCCACCGCTAATAATGATTATTAGTGACAAATAATTGGGTGCGGGGTATTAGCGGCGGGGCTCCGTCGCTACTAACAATTAGCGGCGGATTTCGCCATTATTAGCAGCGGAGTCCCCCGCCGCTAATACATTAAATTCTTGTAGTGTCTGGTCAAAAGTACCAAATGTCTCGAAACAAAGAATATTTTCACTTCTGGAGATAAGTAATTTCTATATTTATGTTAATTCTATTTAATTATATATCATATTTACTAATAAATGTTTGTATTTTAGGATGATTTGTTTGATATCGGGCGTACCAAATATGGACAAGGGCACATGGCTGGGATATTGAGAGACATTGATACATCATGTGCTAAAAGTATTCTGATTGGAAGTACGATATTAAAGAACATTTAACGATTAATGGGCCAGAAAATTGTTATGGTGGTTGCACAGATACGCAGTGACAAAAAGCCATTGAATTTTTCCGACGCCCAGAAATTATGGTATTAATTTCTTGCTAAACTTAACTCTCTTAATTATATATATTACTAACATTACATTTTTGTAGAAACGTTTTGGGGTCAACCAGGAAAATAGGAAGAAACTAAAAGAGCTTAGCTACGGAGGATCTCGATCAATCTCAGCGCTGCGCTACAAAAAAAGTTAGTTAATTAATTCATTTTAAGTTTTTTTTTCTTATTTACGTTTAATTATTATTTTTATAAAAATATATGTACGTGACAGCGCAATTTAGAGACTGGGCAACTTGAGCCGATCCCGGATAGCTGGATGGATACTCACCATAAATCAGGCACAGGATGGGTGACAGAAACAACCAAAAAAGCTTGGGTACGTTAAGTTTTTTTTAAACATTTTACAAATTTTTAATTGTTTGTTTACAATACATAATTACATTATATATTATATCATAGGAGGAATTGTGTGCATATCGCGACACACAACAAACATAGACAACGGATACTGAGAGTTCCACACCAGTTTCGAGTGTGCCAGAAGATGATGACTTATCTTTGGTACAAACTGTCTTTGGAAAACGACGTGGCCACCAGAAAGGATATGGACGTATCCTTAACATAAGAAGGGACCGAACTCCATTTACTGTTTATCCTCCACCAACTAGAGATGAAGAGATGAGAGAGCATGTTCGACAATTAGAGGAGCACATCCGGACTCATTGTATCACCTCGGGATCTCAATGTGCCCCACCACCACCTGATGATCCCGATGTGGGAGCACCGAGTCAGTAGGACTTATGTATGAGTTTTATTACTATGAACTATTACATTTTCATGTTTAGGACAAATCTTTATTTTGATTGAGCAAATGTACTCTTATGTTTTTATTCATATGTTTAATATAAGTGTTTTAATTTTATTCTATTATTTTATAATTAATTCAAATTAAATAAATATATAAGTGAATAAACATTGCACATATAAAAAAAAATCTCGGCTTAGTCTTTACCGAGGACTGTTCTCGGTATAGCCCATCCATATGAGAAAATTGGACAGGTTGTACCGAGGACATTATCAACTCTATACCGAGGACAATGTCCTCGGTAAAACTTATACCGAGAACATATTCAATGTCCTCGGTAGAAGTTTTCCTCTACCAACACGACTGTACCGAGGACCTACCACCGAGAACATGTTCTCGATAGAAGCTGCACCGAGAACATTTGGGCTTCTGTCGATGACTTTTGTTCTTGGTATAGGCCTTTTTTTTGTAGTGAATGTGTCAAATATTGTAGCATAATATATATGAGAGAGTTAGATTTTTTGGATAGTGTGAATATCCAAATGTGTAACATATTTGGGGTTGCAAAATCAGTTACAAACTTATAACTCCCAAATATTACCCAATAATGTGTAGATTATATGTTATACATTTTTGAGTTTGAGTTTGAATTTCACAAAGTCATAAGTGATATGGTTGTTAGAGATGTGATTTTAACTCCCATAATGTGTATGGAAGTTACAAAATCAAGTGAGAATGAATTTGGAACGTTTTGGAAAAGTTTGAAAAATTGGGTGGTTGAAATGCTCTGTGGCCACTGCCAATGATTGTCCCAGGCCACGACCTAGGTAATAGAAGCTAGCGGCCTCAGCCATGCATATACTAGGCCACAACCAGAGAGGCTGACAACATTTTTTCCAACTTCGGTTTTATCCAATTTTGAACGTTTCAAACAACCAAGTAACTTCCAAATCTCTATTTTAATTCCATAAAACATCCAATTAAACATTGGTAACAGCCATGGGGGTTGGTAAAATTTGAAATTCAAAGAGTGTCTCAAAACTCTATAAATAGGAGCCTATTAATCACTTGTTTGACACACTATTTTCTATCCACTACTTGGCTAGAAAATCACCTAGAGGCTTGTTTATTCCAGAGAGTTATTTCCATTTGAGAGATTCCCTTAATGCTTGAGATAAGGGGAAATAAGTTTTGGGACAAAAAGTTATAAACCTTGTTCAGGTTGGTGATCCTCAATGCTCTTCAC
Organism: Humulus lupulus; assembly: GCF_963169125.1. Taxonomy (NCBI): domain Eukaryota; kingdom Viridiplantae; phylum Streptophyta; class Magnoliopsida; order Rosales; family Cannabaceae; genus Humulus; species Humulus lupulus. The sequence goes on from NC_084797.1 coordinate 47,774,703, forward strand.
TGTAGTTGTTTGAGTGAGAGTGTTTATTTTGTTTTTCTTATTGTTCTTCTTTTCCACTATTTCTTTTCATCTTCTTCTCTTTATTTTCTTATTTACACTTTTGCTTGTATCTTTTGCTTTTAGAGTTGTTTAATCAGTCACTTTGTCTTTTGCATTCCTTTGCTTAGAGTTGTAATAGTTCTTCTTTTCCATTAAAGCGGAAGGTGAGACCATCAAGATCATGAACCAAGACCTAGTGAGGTTGGATATGTTTGATTAATCCAATTTCACTAGGTGGCAAGACAATGTGAGATTCTTCTTGACTACTCTCAAGATCGCCTACATTCTAGAGTCTGCCCTTGAACCTCTCCTAGCACTATCCAACAAAGTCATTCCCGAGGTGGTGGAGAAAAGAAGGAAGAGAGAGGAGGACAATCTTTTTTGTAGAGCTCATATCCTCAACGCCCTGTTTGGTAGGCTTTATGACCTATATGCTGCAACCAAGTCGGAAAAGGAGATTTGGGATGCACTTAAGACAAAATTGAAGGTGGAAGAGGAAGGTGTTGGGGTTTTATGCCCTAATTAAAACCCAAATTCTTTGTAATCTCATTTATTATCAGTAAAAGAATAGAAATCATTTTTTGACTTGGTTAATCACTTTGCTCACATGTTTTATTTTCATGTTTATTTTTTAATATAAACTTCTATTAAATCCCGAGCATATAGCTAAACGTATTTATAGTGACGTAATCACAGTGGAATATAAATATGATTATATGTTCAAAATAAGTTAGTCCTAAGATTAGTCAGTGCACGAGATTTACACTGACTTGCCAATCTACGTTATGATCTACTTACACATTGTAGTGTTATGTTCTTTCCAGAACATTAGCAAAGTAGATAAGATCGGATGTATTTGTTACATCAGACAAGACCGATATTGAAAATTGATAAGATAAGTAAACATACTGTTATTATCTATTCTAGTCATATCATATAGTTGACTGTAGGTCAATTCAATCTCAATTCTGAGTGGTTAGTATTCTAGCTAATTGTATTATTTTAGTTCTTTGACTTGTTCGTTACCAGCTTACCCTACCAAATAGCCCATACTTACATCTTGGGAACTCGGTAGTATAATTGAGTGGGAGATTTAATCATAGATATGAACATCTATAGCTTCTAATGAAGAAGTGAAATGATTGTTTCCTTTTAGTTTGGTTCAAGGATAAAATACAATGAATGGTAAAACGGTATTTTAGTTCCATCTCATTGGAGACCGTCTATAGAGGATTGAGTGACAACTATGGCTGTAACAATGGATAATTAATAGTGTATCTATATTTGTTATAGAGTACTCTATGAAGTCAAGAGTGCAATTTCGAGTCTATAGTGGAGTCATGAGGAATTAATAAGTTAGTAAATTTATTTGTTAGATTTATGATAACTTATTGGAGCTTAATTTCATAGGCCCATGGTCCCCATTGTACTTTGGATAAAATCATCTAGATAGTCTCAATTAATTGTTTTAATTATCAATTAGAATTATCAAAGTTGACCAGGTCAATTTTGGATAGTTTCGCAGAGTTATATAATTTTGAGAAGAAAAGTGTTGACTCAGTTCTTCGCCAACAGGTAATTAAGAAAATAAGAGAATGGGATTAGTGTTAAGTAATGAACCAAAACAGATGAATGATATTAAAATGAACTGATGATACGAATACTTTTTTAGGTGGTTCAAAGGTTAAAATCCTTCTACTCCACCAGCTAATATTATTGCTATATTTATGGTATTCTTTACAGGGTATTTCTTTACACAATAGAATCCAACCCTTTGCAACTCCCAGGGTCTCCATATTTATAGGAGAGGACACCTGGGGGTTGGAAATGGGGGTCATCCCGTGACCTTCTTACCCATCATGTCACTTCTGTGACATTCATGATTAATTCCTAAAACCTGACAAATGAAGTATGGTCTAATCAATAGGTAAGGGGGATAATGGGCTGCACGGCCCAACCCAGTCGTGGGTGCCTGAACACGCACATTTATGCTGCGTGTCCGAGAATTCAGGGATATATCAGACACGTGATGTCTGATATATGCACGTTTACATTGCGTGGTTGACTTTATAAAGGGTCACAGCTTCCAACTCAGGCTCGTGCCTCGAGCTGGATGCCTTCTTAACCCGCGGTCTTCATACCTCTGACTCGGCTCCTTAGTAATCTTAATAAACTTTTGGCTACCTCGAGCTAAAGAGGTAGGACCTGATAACAGCAGCTCCGGTCACGTGGCATCCACGTGGCTGATATAATTATGCCATATCTCAGCTCGCTAATAGCCCGTGGAAAATTAGGGCGTATAAAAAGATAAATTAGGACAGATTTATTAATTAAGAAAAATTGGTATCTAAATTAATAAATAAGTTTAAATCAAGGTTCAAATTATAAATAATTAATTTGATAAAGGATTTAAATAATTATTTAATTAATTAAATCAATAGAAAATAATACAAGCCTTGATTTTAAGTCCAATGGGCTTATAATCAAATGAGAAATTTCACGGGGCTAAAGCCCATGATAATTTCGACATAGGACTTCTAATTGGCTATTATTTTATTGATTTTTTAATTAAATTAAATGGCCTAATTGAGTCTATAAAAGGAGTGCTTAGAGAGAAGTCAAAACACAAGCTTGACAAGTCACAAGTCAGATTTTCTGATAGGTTTTAGATTCTCTATAAACACAAGTCATTTTCTAAGCCTCTTTGCTATTTTCTCTTCTTCTCTCTGTATCTATGTCATGTGTTGAGAATTGCCCACTCTAGTCTAAGTGATTCTAAGGATACTTTAGAAGACTGTGAAGATTATAGAAGACCAGTTTAGTTTCTTGATAATACTCTGCGACAGAAATGATATAAGGGTTAGAGAAACTAAAGGAATGACTCATTCATTCTGCTGCGTATACTGTAAGTATTCTTATCGTTGTTTCTCTTTGAATTCAATTTTAGAAACATGTTCTAGGTTATCTCATATTAATTTGTTTAATATTAGATCTACATGAAAATAAATAAAGATCCTGTATAAGTTTCCCAAAAGAAGGTACCAAAAAGTTTTTGATTTCTCAATACTTTGATTTCAATTTTTTTGGTGATAAACCTATTCTTCCTCAAATTCATGAGATTCAAATAATTGTTAACAAATTGAAAGTTTTGAAGGTTGAGCTTCATGGGGCCTTTCAAGTTGGTGCAATAGTGGCAAAATTACCACCAACTTGGAGGAGCTATAGGAAAAGAAACCTTCATAAAAATGAAGATTATTCTTTGGAGGAAATCTAAAAAAATATTCGAATCAAGGAGGAATCGATATGGAGAGATAAACTTGCGGAGGGGTCTAATGGAGAGACTTCCAAAGCAAATGCAATGTCACAACCAAAACATTCCAAAAAAAAAAGAGAAAGGCAAGAAGGGTAATGAGAAACCTTTGAGACCAAAAACCAACCCAAACAAGTTTAAGGGCGAGAAAGGTCCTTGCTTTGTGTGTGGGAAAAATGGTCACTATGCTAAAGAGTGCAGGCATAGAAAAGACCAATGAGGACCTAAGGTGATTGCAATTCAAGCGGTGAATATAGTTGCTACCCTTGGTGAGGCGAATGCGATCCAAGGCAAGGTGAAAGGGTGGTGGTATGACACATGTGTCACCGTCCATGTCACCTATGAAAAATGATTGTTCAAGACCTTTGAAGAGTCAAAGGGCAACCATGGGATTCAAATGGGCAATGATGTCGAATCCAAGGTACTTGACAAAGGTACCATTAAAGTCTTTTTCACCTCCGGCAAAAATGTCACATTAGTGAATGTGCTTTATGTTCCCGAAATGAGTAGAAATTTGTTAAGTGGAGATTTTCTTGGCAAGCCTAGCATTAAGGTTGTTTTTGAGTCCGGTAAACTAATTCTTACAAAGTCCATTGTATTTTTGGGAAAGGAGTACTCTTGTGAGTGTATAGTTAAGTTGTGCACCAATGATGCAATTTTCAATGCTATCAATAAATATGCTAATTCTGCTTATATTTGAGTATGATTCTTTATTTTTATGAAATCTTAGACTATCTCATATAGTTTTTTCAACCATGAAAAAAGTAGTAAAATGTGGTATGATTGCATAAAACATTAAAAACTATGAAACATGTGAAACATGTGTTAAAGAAAATATGATAAAGAAACTATTTCCTATTGTAGAAAGATCATATGATTTACTTGATTTAATCCATAGTGATCTTTGTAAATTAAAACGGTGTTTTAACTACAGGTGGTCATATGTATTTTCTTACACCATGACGTGAGGTGGATATCATTTAATGAACCAAAATATAATGACCAAAAAACAAAAAATATAATATTGTCTCTGTACAGACCAACCCACTCATGAATGAGGGGTTTTGGAAGAGCAAATTGAAAGAAAAAAATGCTTAGCTTACCTTCTAAAGTTTTATCCTTTTAGCCCTTAATCTTTTTCTTTGCAAATCTCTTGCTCAATCATCTTTACATATATCATTCAAAGCTTTAAAGTAGTATAAATCTATTCATTTTCCCAAGAAGCTAAGAACTTAATATTGATTACATTATCTTTATCATCTAAATAGAGAAATGTAAGAAACTAATACACAAACAAAAGACATTTTTTTAATCCTTAAATGGTAAAGCAATAATTCACAAGTTCATATATAATTATAACAGAAAACAACAAATCAACAAAAGGATTAAACACTCAAAAAAGATGGATATATATATACAAATAATTGTTAGCAAAAACGACTTAATTGCCAACACATGCACCCGTAAAAGCCATGATGGTGTTAAGAATATTAAATCATTTCAGATGTTTAAGTGACCACAACATCAAATTTTGGTATAATATATACTTAATTCCATATATATTAAGTCTGTCTTTATATATTAACCACAATGCAATTATTAAAGTTCTAGCAAAGAATAAAAGCAATTGGATTAGGATCACTCTTGCTAAGATTAATGTTCTTGTCCATCATTGAAAGAAACAACAAGTTAATATATATATATAATATTAAGCTTTGGAAGATAAGAATGGAACTTAGTTCAACAAACATAAATAAAGTATAAAATTTGAAATAAAGCTCTGTTTTTTTTTTTTAAAAAGAACCATCACCACCCTTCATACACAAAATATGGTCTCCAATGTCATTATTTCATCCAATATGGTGTCATTTCAATATATATATATTTTACTTTAATTTGTACATGTCATTCAATACTACATATATAAATATATATTAAACCCCTATGTATTATGCAAAGTTGAATCGTTTATTACTACAACAGTTAGGCATATACATGTAAAATAAGATTTTAATGACCCCACTTTTAATATTTTCTGATACTAATGCAATATATGAATAAAATAATAATAGTTTTGGCTATCACTAATCAAATAAATTAATTAAAATACAATAGTACATAAATGATAATTATTTTTTGTTGGAAGGGGCATAAAAACGGTTCAACTTTGCTCCATGATTGCAAGTTGCGGCAAATGCAGGGCTGTTTTGGAAAATAAATAAAGAAGCTATTTTATTAATTATGTAAGTACAAGTCTTCAATTTTAACCATATATCCATAAGAAACTGAGAAAAAGAGTAACAAAAACAGAACACAACTACTTAAACCAATAGCATTCAAAGCCTAAGGGTGTGGTTCGTGTCCGTAGCCACCACCAAAAAAATAAATAACAAAACAATAGACTAAACACATCTTGCAAGGGAGTTTGAATACCCAACCCTGACAACTTTGTTGTGGGCTTTTACGGAAACGTCACCCAAACACTAGAGGTTTTCTTCATTATATAAAGTTTTAGCCTTTTTTAATCACCAGTTGACTCTTACAATCACCATTTTACTCAAACTAGCGGGAACCAACGAGAATCAACAACTATAAAGACAAAGTAAAGTGGCCAGTACATGAACAGAGAACAAAACACCAACAGAAAATCAAGCAAAGAAGAAAAACTAAGAATAGAAACAACAAGCCAAACCATGAGACTGAGGGGTCTCTCTACGCAAGTCTATTCCAGAAACTTAGTTAAGGCACACACAAACACAAACTCACACACAAGTGTGGAGGTGAAGTAAAAGAATATGTGTGTGGGGGCAGAGTGTGAGATGGTTACAGGAAAGCCTCTACCAACCTAATGGAACTCTATCCCAAATTGTTGGAGGTGCAGAAAGCATGGAATGGATGAGAATATCACTCATGTGTTATGGGAATGCAAGGCTACTTAGGAGGCTTGGAAAAAAAATGGGTGGTTTGGTGCTCTAAAGGAAGCGGCTAACCCAGACATCATCATGTTTCTCTCCAATCTTTATAAAAATCTCTCAATACATGAATTTTGGGTTGTTTGTAACAATAACATGGCAACTTTGCTACTGCCAAAATAGTTAGTTGCCTAATCACTTCTCTCCAAAAGCTTAGAGGTGGTGGAGTGGACCCAAAAGCTGCTAAGCAACCACAAGATTCACAACAACTTGGAAGACAACAGGAAAAAAAAAGGAACCGGTACTCGACAACATCAAATGGAAGCCACCAAGGGTGGGCCACACAGTGGTAATTGTGGATGTTGCGGTTGATCATCTTAAGAGTTGTTGTAGCTCAGGTGGAACCATTAGAGACTGGCAGGGAGAGGTAAGACGTTCTTTTTGTTCTTTCATGAATAGACCTTTATCACCTCTTGCTGCTGAGTTACATGCTATTTGGGAAGGAATAAAAGCTGCTAAAACATATATGATCAGTAATGTTTCCATCTTTTCGGACTGCTTGGTGGCTGTGAGATTGCTAAATGGTTCAAAAAAGACAAATGATGGCCTGGGTAATTTAGTTCAGGATATTAAAAAAGATTTGGAAGAAAGCTCTTGCTTAGGTCTATCACTCACGCCTAGATCAAGTAATATAGTTGCTCATTGTATTGAAAAACATGCTTTAAGTTTAAAAGCATCTATTATTTGCTATTTGGGATAGAGGTTTTCCTCTTGTTGCTCTCAATTTTATTCCTTGAATATTGAAATTATGCTCCATGTAAATAATGTTACATATCACTACAAGAAAAAATGCTTTTAATAACACCAAAAATGTGTTATCAAAACATACCATAACACTTTATGATGTGTTAAGACCGACTATGTTATCGTAGGTCAGGGTACTTTACATAACACTTTATCATTGTTATACAGATGTGTTATTATACTATCAACGATAACACATTTTCTGTGTTATTTTAATATATAGACAAATGTTTAATTATGTTATTTATAGTCGATTATATAACACATTTTAATACTTATAAATTTGTGTTATACTACACTTTAGTATAACACTTTTTTTGTGTTATACTACACTTTAGTATAACACTTTTTTTGTGTTATACTACACTTTAGTATAACACATTTTTTGTGTTACACTATACTTTAGTATAACACATTTTTTCTGTTATACTACACTTTAGTATAACACATTATTTGTGTTATATAATGAAGTTTGCATAACACACTTCTTTGCATAAAAAGTGTTATTGTAATAGATATTATAACACGATTTTTGTATTATTTTAATATTTAGATAAGTTTAAATTCTCATTATATATTTTATTTATATAACACTAATTTATTCTATTATATTTTAATTTTTTTATATAATTAAAATTAGCTTTCTAATATATATAGCATCATCAAATGAACTTGATTTTCAAATAACAAAAAGTAAGAACATTTAACATTGTATTAACAATCCACAAATTATTTTAAAACATTCAACACTGTCATCAACAACAAAATGTTCTTTAAGTATTCAAGGAGTCTTAAATATTCAACATAGTTAGAAGTTACTACTTTCAACACAAAGAAATAAACAACAGTTGCAATGACTGTATAGTTGCAGGGAAACGGTCCAGTGGTCAGCAATGATTGTACAGTTGCAAAGAATGGGTAGTAATCCTAGACACATTAGAAATATTAGCCACGTCCTCGACAGATTCCATGTCTATCATGCCACCAAAACGTGAACTGAGACAACAAAACTCCACTATCGAGAAAAGCAACACAAGTAAAAGCTTTATTGTTATGTTAACCTCTGTAGTTGATGGCCTGAAGTCACACAGTACCTAAAGGCCAGAACCTGGTGTTTTCAACAAATGTATGCAAACAGATAAGTTGAGGCTTTTACATGCAGATCTCAAAAGAATCAGAAAGTAACATGTCCCAAATGACCCCAAACATAACACAGTACACAGGAAAAGAACAATATTTACCACACTCGACTCTCCAATTACCCACTCACAACAGTTTCTTGAGCATGAAATGAGCTGCCAATGCCCATTAAAGCAAAACACACCGCCTAGAGCATAAAGAAAAAAAATATCAATAGAAAGAACAAGGTAAACCAAAAAATTTATAGAAAAATCAAACAAGCCTATCAAGAAAAGAAACTCTTGGAAATTTTTTAAATAATCAAAACACAACAAATTGAAGATTCCCATTTGTGCCAATTCCAAAGTGCAAAAAATAGTTAACAAACCTTAAAGCCAATGTACAGTAAAGCATATTTCAACAGAAAAATGCATGGGGACCATATGGTCAAATGTCCATTCAGCATTCATAAAGGACTAGTCCATATCATGTCTGAACTAGAGAAAATGGTTCAATAAGACTAAAAATGTGACCAAACCAAGTTCAATACCATAAATTGCATAGAAATATCAGGATTTTGAAAGATTGGTACTGCACTTTACACTTAAAAACAAAGGAATCATTGTTTTCCCCCTTGGAATAGGAACCATCCAATTTTTATTCCCTCTAAAGAACCATTTGAATAGCAAGAATCATAAGCTATTATACTGTTGTTTTCAGGTTTCAGCATTATACCTGAATCAACTACCTCTAATTCCAAGATAGATAAATCTTACCAGGAACAGATGGCCCAAATTTTACTGTATCCTAGGATAATTTGTATGCTTGATGCTACTATCAAAGCACCTTGGACTGCTCTCATGGTGTTGAGAAATCTCTAGAAAAATGTACAAGAAAAGTAAGCTTCCTTACAACACATAGATAGCAAAGAAGTCATGCCATAAAAGAATGCTTTAGTGATATCAAGGAAAATGAAATGCCTTATTCAAGAATAGAAAGGTTGCACTTACGATATGAGGGTCCTCAATACTAGCCAATGATGAATCATGAATGATAGATATAATAGGGACCATGAATGCATAAGACCCTCCAATAATAGTAGGCAGTCTAGTTCCAAAGAGAGTTTGAAGAAGTGTGTTAATTCCTTCAACAAACAGTAGAGTCTGTACTACTCTGACTTTATCACCCTGATGAAATTTTATTTTTCAAAGATGGTTCATAAAATCATTAACAAAGTTTCAACTTTGATACATAAACAACTCCAAAAACTTGACTTTATCACTTTAGTAAAGAAAAGAGGATGAGCAAAATTAGTATGAGGAAACATTAAAGGATCCGCTCACAAACTATATTAATTTCTTGCTTAAAAAGAAATATTGGTCTTTTATGAAAAATGAGCTCACATCAGTACCACCCATGTAAGGAACAAGGAAAGAAGGGATCATCACTGCAGTTCCAAGGGCCAAAATGTAGTGTTGAAAACCCAGAAATACTGCCTCCCTTGTTTTTCCAAATGAAACAAATAACACTTTAAAATAAGAAATAGAAGAAAAATAACATAAAGAATCAATAAATGAAGAAATGAACATACCCCAAGGGAAGTACTCAAAAGCAGTCCCTCATTGTCTACTCAAGTGATTGTGGTGAGAAAATTGAATCAGAACCAATACACAAACACTTGGCAAACATACCAGCGAGCAACAGATGTATAGCATGATCAAGTGCCAAGTCTTTCGCATTAATTTGTCTAACAGCCACTTCTATATTTTTAACCATCACTAGAGTTTTTCCCTCTGTTCAATTGACTATTTTTTTATTTATTATGGTCCTAAAATGTGATTGATCTGAATGGTTGTTGATACATAGAACTGACTGAAACATTATAATAAAATTAACTATAAAACAGTGCAGTAAAGGTTTCAACCGTCTAAATTATTTGTTTAAGAATAAAAAAAATGCAATAAATGTTCTTGAGTAGCCATCTTGGCTCCTGGATAAAAGCACAAACAAGAGAGGGACTACACAGAGGTTAAACAAAGATTAGAAACATACACGTTCAATGGTTGCCCGCTCCTCAGGAGTTACAGTCATAGCCTGTGGCATGGCTGAAGCCATTAGGCTCAGAACGTTCCTGATTGTATAATAAAAATGAAAAATTAGCATGTGTCAAGTAGATAAAAAAAATTGATAAATAATAAAAAAAACTGCATTCATCTCACCCTTCTCCTCCCTCGACAAGTTCATTTATCAGGCACAAAAAGTCAGCTTGAGGCTCTTGTATGAGATGCACAAGATGTGGATTTTATTTCCCTAGCTCTTGAAGCATAGGCTGCAAAACAATAAGTGTAGCATGAGTACTATTTAGTGTCCGTCTGGCACCAAAATGACCAAGCTATCAACAGGCATTTTGTTTCTTTATGAGAAGCCTAACCTGCTGAATTTGAGGGTTTGCTTGCACCATAGCTCGCAATGCTTGGAACTACAATGAAAGTTAGAGAAAAAAAAATTCAACCATGACTACAGCAATAAAAAAGAGTAAAGCTCCATATGGATCAGAGAAAAAAAGAAAGAAAAAAAAATCAAGTACCTGTTGACTGTTTCAAAGAAAATCCAAATTGTCAGCACCAGCATTTGCACCCACATTTGGTAGGCCCTAATTCAAGAATAGTAATATATTTTATTAATTAGATGATCATAAAATACAATTCAAACTTCAAAGGAGCATCTATCTGAGGGAAGAATTCAAAAGTTAAGAGGTAGAACAATAGCTACCTGTGAGAAGAGATCCAGTGGATTTGCATTAGGGACAATAGCAGGTGCAGCAGCAGGTTATGATGCGTGCACTGGAGGAGTGATTGCTGGGGAGTTTGCTGCTGCCTGAGCAGGAACTTGGGCAACTGGTGGAACATCTGCCTGTTCTGGAATTCCCTGATGCATAACATCTATGTCAACTTCACAGTGTCATCAACAAAGAATGTCTCTTACAACAAACCTTTGGAGAATATTAACCTTTCAAAAATATTATTGTTCATGTAATAAAAACCACATATAGAAGAAAAATAGTACACGGTTTGAGCAAACTCGTACAAAATAATAAATTCAAATTGATATAATAATGTAATTATAATAAATTAGTTCCATAGATATTGGAGTACAGAGGAACCTGAACACTAGTATATATATATGTGTGTGTGTGTTGTATTCAATCATGGAAGAGTGTAGAGATTTAGGAAATAGGTAAAACTTTGTAGAGTAACCATGTACACCTAATATCAGACCTATCAAGAAAGAAAGAAAAGACCATGGATTCCTCACCTCTTGAAGTAATCCTTGAGCTTTCATCGAATTCCCAAGATTAATGTGTGCATCAACCTGTAACATTAAGAAGAAATGTTATGTTCTATTCAACGATTTTGTTAAATCATTGAATATCCAAGTGTCAAGAGTCAGAAAGAAATTCTACCAAACGTGGATTTAGTGCAAGAGCCTGGCGACAACAATGAGCTGCCTCGTTAAACTGCCCTTTACACATATATGCACTTGCTAAATTTGACCATGCATCAGCAAAATTTGGTCGGAGCTGCAAAATAAAACAATCAGTATAATATGGAAAAAATAATTCAAAGAAAGAATATATATTTTTGCTCTTGATGATCATGCCCCCACGAAAAAATAAATTTGGCTCTGCCACTGGGTGTAAGATTCCTAGTACTAGGAGTGATATTAGCTAATATAACAACCAAAACCTTCCCATCAAATTGACTCTACCCAATACTTCAAAACAACCTAGTTGGAGTGTTTGCTATAGCCAGGTTGGTTAAGTTTCACTAGAATTTATCAACACTAAAGTAATAATTTAAGCAAGCACCAACTTACATCAGCTAAAGAATTGATTATTAACTCTTTTAATTAACATAAAAACCCCCACCAGTGGAAAGAATATATTAGGAGTTAACTAATAACTGTAAGCCAAAAACAGAAAATATAATTTGAACTCAAAAAGTATATATTGCAAACACATCACAAAAAAAACCCCACTTACGGACTAGATTGATGGCTGTAACAAACCTCGATAGCAATTAAATAGTAGCGGATTGCAACATCAATGTTGCCCTTCTCCTGCAGCAGAAACATAATAACTGTCTATTAGATGCTTGCAGGCTAAATACTTGACAGTGGAACCATAAAAGATAATAAAGATTACCTTCCAAGCATTTGCCATGTTTCCATAACACTCAGCAAAGTGAGGATCAATTTGAATAGCTTCTTCATTTTTTCCAATGCACGTATCAAAATCATGTAGCTAAAACAGAATAAAATAATATTTAAGAATTAGGTGCAAGTAAATTCACTTACAAGCCAGAAACACAAAAGAGCGTACATATAGATGTTATGATAGTGTTGACCAAGACTTAAAAAGTTCCAACAAAATGAGGCAATGAAAAGAACTAAATCTAAAAGCTTGTCTACATATGCTACTGTATATTTACAAGCATTTTTTGTATGTGTGTGTAGTTTATTCAGTTTTTATGTTATACATAGAAATTTTGTTAGGCTAGTTGGCTCACTCTCTCAGCATTCTCTCTATGAATCAAGCTGTATATATATCTATATGTATATATTTATGTTTTTTTGTTGTATTAGTTCTATTCTCTATTTTTTTGTATGAAAGGGGGAAGCTTTTGGCATTATTCTGTTGATGTGAAAGTGGTCAAGCATAATAACTAGATTGAGTTAAGTTACTGTTAATCCTAACCTGAATCAAACTAATTGTCAACCACTTACAGGTTTTACTGAAAATAGAAAGACATAAATTCAAATAACACAACAAAAAATAGGGGATTGACCTTTTACCAGCTTCTCTTTGCTGCTTCAACTAGACCTTTTTACGCCCAACCTTCATGGAAGGCAAACAAAGTTAAAGTGAAAGAAGCAAAAAGAAGCTTTGGAAAGATTGTACTATACATGAGAAAAAACAATAAAAAGAAGATCACTACCCAAAAAGAAAAAACAAAAAAGATTGGCTTACATCATTTGTGTGCCCTCTTCCTAGTACACTTTAAAAAGACTGTGATTCCTAGTCTTTTGTTTTGTAGAAATTCATAAGAACACCATTGTTCAGGGTAAAATTGAAGCTTAGTTGATATGGAATGAATGGCCTAAAGATAAAAAGAAAAGCAGGCTTGAGATTACCATATGATTATTGTACACTACACCAAACATCCATTACCATAACACATCATTATAATACTATTTAAAAAGAGTTATGGTATATTTATATTTATATATATGTGTGTGTGGGAAAAAAAGGGCGGTAATTTATTTTGGGAACCCGCCTGCCTTATACTTTTTTACTAATTCCTTCTTCTTTTTCAGAAAAACTCCCCCGTTTTCTTTCGTCTCCGAAGTCAATCCATGCTTCAGCTCCGACCACCTAACCACCATCCTCTCAACCATTTTTCTCTGAGCCAAGCTCTAAATCTCAGGCACCTGTGAACCCAACCCCCAAACCAAGTGACCCTAGGTGTGAGCCCATTTCTGCGTGCCTTTGACCCAATGCGACTTCCATTCGCGAGCCAACACCAGGCGCGATTCTACCCCCGTTCCGCTGTAGAGCCCCGAGTGTGCACCAAGCTGGAGCTTGAACGATCCTGAGTTGCAGAGGAAGAAAATGGTGGCTGGGTATAAGGCTTACACCGTTTAGGGGTTTATTTGGATTTTTTGTCTTGAATGATGCTTGAGTGAATAGTTTACCGTTCCTTACCAGAAATTTTAGATTTTAGTATTCTGATTGTGAAATATGTAGATATAGTTTTGGAGGTATATAGTCAAGATCCCTTCAAGATATTTTAGCTATATACAATCACAGATTAGTATTCTGACTGTGAAATATGCTCACTAACTTGTTACTTTTCTGTTTTTGGTGCAGAGGGGCAGTGGTTGTATCTGTCAAGAATCTTGTTGGATTTGTGCTGATCAATGCGGATGGTAGCTGGTCGTGTGAGACCAAAAACAAAACAGAACATCTTCCTAACCCAGTAAGTAGCTTTAAAAATCGATGCTTTCTGAATGGAGCTTTTTAATTTTAGTACTTTTATATGTCAAATGCCTTTGCTTATTATTCAAACAAACAATCATTTAAAATATGCTTATAATTCTCTGAGACATTTTGTGAAACAAACAATAAGTTCAAAACATCAAATATTCTTAATATTCTCTGACACATTTTGCCAAACACTTGTGTGCTTTAAAAATGAAAAGCTTAGCAAAATAAAAGATTTGAAACCAAATGTCCAAATGAATCTTCTCAAGTGGAAACAAGATATTAAGCAATATATAAACCAGCAACCACATCAATTACTCACAAAAATATAAAGTATAAACCCACTGCTCAATTCTATATTATCTATTTCAGCATTCAATCTTCTCAATAATAACTATTTCAGCTTTCAATCAATTCGATAATAACAAAGAAAAAGTTAAATACAAAGAAAGAAGAGAGCTGATAGAACCTGTTGGAGGAGTTCCTTCCTGCGCCGCTGCTAGTCAGAGAGAGCGAGCTGAGAGCCTGTTGGAGAAGTCACCGTTGGTGGGTGCTCTGCTTCCTCCGCTGCTCGGCTTGCTGGACTATCCGTTGCCGAGAAATATGGAGAGAGAGTGTCAGAGCAGAGGTCGGGGAAGGCCGCAGGTAGAGAGAAAGACACGAGAGGGAAATAGAAAAACAAACAACCCCATTAGATTTATTCCCAAATTAAGCTCAATTAGCATAAAAAACCAATGACCCAGATCAATAACACCTAAAACTATATATCCTTACCTGGCTTGCCAAGACCGAAGAGGAGTGAAACAACCCAACGAATGGAACCCTAATGACAGAGAGATAGAGAAAGACGAGAGAGATATGGAGGAGATATGAGGGATGGAGGCTGTGATTTAAGGGATGGAGGAGATGTGAGCTCAGATTTGAAGCAGGGATGATGAAACCGAAGATAGAGTTCGGACTTTGCTTAGCCGAAGAAGAAAATGGTGAGTCTGAAATTGGTGTGATTTTTTCTGAAAAAAAATGTATAAGTGGCGGGCTCCCAAAATATTACTGCCTTTTTCATTTGCTACATATATAACATTTACCATAATACTTTTTCATTTCTATTATATTCATGTGTTATGGAAATGGGTATTGGTGAAACATTTGTGGGTGTTTACAATTCAGTCTCATAAATATATTTCAAACCAATTGGAGATTCAGTCATAGAAAAGTTTTGTATGACTAAAATGGTTTCAAACCAAAGAAAGAAAGAGATGATGATGCAAAATGATTGACAATATATATGACAAAATAAATTACTTCTTGGATGTATGAACTTTGACTCTAACAATATAATATAACTCTCAATAACTGAGCTTAAATAAAATGAAAAGTCATTTTTATTTAACAACTCCAACTCTCTATGTATGAGCTTAGATATATATAGTTTGGTTTCTTATATTCCTTAGAATACATAGGCATATCATATATTTCCCTACACTGATACAATGAAATGATTAAGCATATAAGCATCTTATATATAAAAGAAAATCAAATGCACAAAAATAACGAACATGTATATGCAAGCTAGACTCAACAAATTGCAAGGCCGTGACAATGCTTAGAGAAATATACAGGGGTTAGAAGTAAGGCAAGGTATGAAAACAACTTATTCTCTCTTATGGTGCTGACCCAACTTGGGCCAAGTGACACTGCTCCAACCACATGCAAGACCTTTGTAAGGGAGTTTTCACAAAATTACTTGTATAACTGAAACTATTAGAATCCTAGTAAATGAATGCACTGAACTTATCACCGACTCATTATAAAACACAGTTTGAACACTGAGTCAAAAATAGCAAGGACAGATTACCTATAGCTGCTCTGTGAATATTGGGCTAACAATTCAGAGAAAGCAGGATGACTTCTAAGCTGCAAATGGAATTAAAAAAAACAGAGATACTATGCTACCTAAAATTTATGAAAAACTAAAAGAAAGTGAACAAGTTCATGGGCAGAGGTATTCATACACATTTACACGAAGAGAGGAAAATAGTACCTTTCATGGGCAGAGAAGAACCGAAGCTTAATCGTCCTCCTCCTGGGCAGATGTGGTCAAGAAACGAAGAGAGAGAGGGTAAACACAGAGAAACGAAGCGAGAGAGAGATGTACAGAGAAACGAAGAGAGAGAGAGGGGAATTGGGGACCATGTGTGGGTTATTTTCTTTCTTTTTTTCAATTGGGACCGTGTGAAATTTTTGGGGGGACTGGGGAAACATTAGGTGCCAAAATATTAAGTCCCCCGCCTATACCTATACACTTATTTACCTATTATAATACTTTTTTAAAAGTGTTAAAATTTTGTGTTATGGAAATTGGTTTTTGTTGTAGTGGAGGCTGACAACCTTTTTTCCAACTTTGGTTTTATCCAATTTTAAACGTTTCAAAAAACCAAGTAACTCCCGAATCTCTATTTCAATTCCATAAAATATCCAATTAAACATTGGTAACAACCATGTGGTTGGTAGAATTTGAAATTCAAGAGGTGTCTCAAAACTCTATAAATATGAGTCTATTGCTCACTTATTTGAAACACTATTTTCTATCCACTAGAGCACTTGGCTAGAAAATCACCTAGATGCTTGTTTATTCCAAAGAGTTATTTCCATTTGAGAGATTCCCTTAGTGGTTGAGATATGGGGAAATAAACTTTTGGACAAAGATTGTAAATTTTGTTCAAGTTGGTGATCCCCAATGCAATTCACTTTAGTTGTGTGAGTGAGAGTGTTTGTTTTTTTTCTTATTGTTCTTCTTTACGACTATTGCTTTTCATCTTCTTCTCTTTATTTTCCTATTTACACTTTTGGTTTTAGAGTTGTAATCTTCTCTACATCTTTTCTCTACTACTTCTAGTTTCTTTGTATCCTTTTGTTATAGAGTTGTATTTTCTATTTACTCTCTACTTCTACATCTTTCTACATTTACATGTAATTTTGGCAATAGAATTGTAACTTATTTAATCAATCACTTTGTCTTTTTATTCCTTTGCTCAGAGTCAATATATATATATATATATCTAATAATAAGTGTTGTTATAGTGTTAGTGATTTTTTGGGGAGTTGCATTGGAGAACAAATTAAACCCTTGAAAAGTAAATAAAGTCGATCATTAAAAAAAAAAAAAACAAAAGAATAAGAAACATTTTAAGGTATAACACTAGAAGAGAATCATATAGGTTGGGTTCATATGGTACGTGTGGTCCAATTAAGTGTCGTTATAAGCTAAGCAGGGCCATTGGAGCTGCAAGTATGCGCCTGAAAATGCCGTGCAACTCGGATTTTATTAGAAGTTTTTGGGGCCCCATGCAGCGTCGTTTTGTCCCAACTACCTCTGTTAGAACTAGAAGCCCCTGCTTAATGCTCATATATACAACTCGCCAATGTACCATCACATGATGCACATCCTAACCTTACCTAGGGTCCACCACGTACCTGTCTATCTATGCTATCATATCTCTATATGATTTTCAAATTTTATATTTTGCCTCATTTTTTCTTCTTAGATCTACATAGTTATATAAGTTATACTCATTGCATCAGTGACCACCCATGAATTGAAATTCAACATACATGAAAATCGAAAGCAACAATTGACATAAAGTCCCCCAATTAAAACTAGGGTGCATGGTAAAAAGGGGAAAAAACTTGTTGACACAAACATACACGTTGTATGCACATAATATTTAGAATGGCAACAATGTACACGTTACCATGATTAATTTGCACTATATTTCCTCATCTATAATTAGGTATGCCTGAAAAACTCTTTGGAAGTTTCCGACTGTGCCCTGAAATGCCTGACTTTTCAGAGCCCCATTTTGAATGCTTTCCAGCTCAATTGATCATGAGCCAATTAAATGAACTATACCACTCCGGATCCGGAATTAGAAACCATTTTAGGTCCTTATGAGGACTCATTAGTGATTATAAGTTCAACTCGTTATCGTATATATTTTTCATTAACCAAAACCAAATATATAAACTATATATTATGCAACTTTCAATTATGTGAGATTTTAAATTTCTAGGCATGATGATATGATTATAAAGGACTGTAACTTGTCAATTATTGTATCCAAAGTCCTTGGACCCATCATTGCCTAGTCCTTTTTGTTCTGATTTGGTCGGAGTAACTTCCTCATGGCCCAAGATAATAAAAATAGGGAGTAGTCTTAAGCAAGCAAAACTATAGTGTATGGAGGATATATATATATATATATATAAATGAGTCTTATAATATATCTCTTGATAATCCTAAAATTAACAAAAGGGTTGGATTAGACTGGGGATCCCCAATAAACCCCACCTCGTATTTGAAAATAAAAGTAAAAAAATATCCAGGTCCTGTGGCTGGCAATGACATGAGGGGAATCATCACATTGTGAATTGAGCTTAAATAACAGTAACAGAGTATATTTATTATATATATGTGGGAGGTAATGGGGTCAGGGGTGGTCATCTATCGTCAGCTAATTCAATTTCTATTTTATTTAATTTATTTGGGTTTCAATTCCCAATGAGAAGAGATGATAAAGGCGAAGGTAGAGGCAGGGTTGATTCTGATTTTTGGTCTGGTAAAACTTGGGAGTGAGTGTTTTGAACTGTAGAAAATTATAACTAAAAAAATTATAAATAAATAAATAATTTGATGTAAGAGAGAGAAGGAGAAGGTAGAGGTGGGTGTACTAAACTAAATAATTATATAACTACCGTACATAGATTACTAGCAACCCTTTTGTTGTACTTACTACTTAATTCCCCGAATCAAATGGAGCTGTTTTATGCTTCATATGGATCCGCTTTTCTCGCTTCTCTTCACTCCTTCACCATAATAAAACTTCATTCCTATGTCACTTTAGGAGTTGAGACACAAAACTCTTCACCTTTTCAAGCTTAAACTCTCTGTCTCATAACAACACATTCAAATCCACCACACACACATATATAACTCAATAACTAAAGAAGAACGAAGCTTTGTGGTCTGTGAAGTAGTTGCTAAAGTTATGGGGAAGGAGTACTGGTATTGGGGTGGAAAATCCTCAAAGAGAGGACGAGAAGCAGTAGCTAAAGACGCAGTCACTGCTTCGGCTGGTTGCATGTGTGCGGTGTTTCAGTTGTTTGATTTTCAGCAGTTTCAGCTGCCTAATTTAAACCAGGAGGCTAAACCCTCTTTCAAATCAGACAGTCCGTTCATTCAGCCCCAGGAACCCATTAGTCCAAAAGGTAGTATATGTATATATAGTATTAGTCTCATCATGTCTTATAATGAATGTTATTTATTATTATTACTGTTACTGTTATTTTCTCTTTTCTTTTCATGTTTAGACTACTTACTATTATGGCTGGGATTTGTGAAATCCATTCAGGTATAGAGGCACCAAGGAACAGTTTGAAATCTGACGAGGGCACTTCACTATCATCTATCATAGAGGAAGAAGAAGATAAAGAAAATTTCAATTTGAATATCCCAGCTGTAAGAGTCTTAATTAATTATAAGGCTACACATTGCATATTTTATTTTAATAATATTTTTAAAATATTCATGAGGGTATTTGAGAATCCAGGTGGGCATTCAAATCAAAACAAATGGAGGGTCAAGATCATCATCAAAAGCTGAAGGAGCTATCAGTGATTTTTCCTCAGAGACTAGCAGCTCTCCAAGTACCAAGACCCCAAGCTTGGTAGCAAGATTAATGGGCCTAGACCTTCTTCCAGAAACCAATTCCCCAACTTTTACTCCACCAGCCTCTCATTCAACCCAAAATCGTCTTAAGAGATTACCTCTGAGACCTCGCCAGCCTCAGCCCCAAACCAAAGCCAGACAGTATATGGACACTGGTGCTGATCTTACTAATTCCGGCACTCGTTCATTACCGGAGACTCCAAGAATATCTTTGGCCAGAAGGTCAGACGTGGATTATCACCCCCGACTATCGCTTCAAATCAATAAAGAGAATAACAACGCTGCTAGTCTTAGTACTGATGATTTGGACTTCTCAAAGTTATCTGCTTTAAGAAGAAAGCAGTTAAGAGTTCACGAAGACCATCATTACGAGAGCAGTACTAGAAGTCCAGGTCATTACGCTAGACAGATTGTCAAGCAGGTCAAAGAAAGTGTAAGCAGGAAAGTTGGTTTGGACATAACAAACACTTGCAGGAACAGAGAATATCAGAGCAAAGATGAACTTGGTAAACAGCTCAAATCCAAGAAAGTCTCAAAGGTTTTGGCTAAACTTGATGACCAAGCATGTGGAGCAAAGAATTACTCGATATCAATATCAAACACATCCTGCTCTCCTAGGCTCAGATTCGCAGACCCCAAGACTAGTAGTAGTACTATCAGTACTACTTGTACCACTACTGCTGCTACAACAACAACATCTTTATGCGCCAGTAAAGATCAAATAACCATTCAAATTTCAAGGCCATTACCAATGACATCATCAACTTCATCATCTTCACTTGCGCCGGTCAAAGCTACAGTCAAGTCAAAGCAAACGCAAGAGAGAGGCCACCATGAGACGACGACGACGTCGTTTCAAAAAAGCAGATCATCAAAAAAAGCTGGGCGTGAAGGCTTCAGTGCAAGGCTGCAAAAGATGCAGGAAGAGACATTTGTTCGTTCCTCAACCACTACCAGAAGCAATATTCCTGACAAGAAATGCAAGAAGACCCCTTTGTCTAACAATCTTCTTAACTTCAATGTCCCAACTCTCTTTTCTGTCAAGAAAAGTCCCATCTCTCATAAACAGGTCCAAAACTATAATTCATTCCTTATTTTAATTTAAACCCTTATTTATTATTATTATTTTAATTTTAAGAATTTCTCTGGTCATAATTCTATCAACTTATCTTTACCTACGTTACGTTTTTGGAAAAAAGCAGGCAACAGTAGCAGAGGTATCTAATAATGCCCAAGAATCGAAACGTAGGTCGTCACAGTTATCTAGTTCTCAGAGCCAAAAGTACCAACCCCAAACAGAGTCCCACGTGCTCGAACCCCGAGACACTACAAACGACGTCGTCACCGCCGCCGCAGTTGCTGTCGTCGACAAACCAAACACCACCGCCACCAGCTGCGGCGCCAGGTCAGACCTCCACCAGTACATATCCAGAATACTTTTCCGTACAGGCATAGTGAGAACATCCCACGTGTCCTTCACCAATTGGTTCTCTCCCTCACATCCATTGGACCAATCCATTTTTCACCGCCTTGAGAACTCCTTTTACCTCCAAGATTCCTCTACTTTCACCCATCTTTCAGCCCAGTTTCGTCTTCGGTCGAACCGGAGGTTAGTGTTCGATGTCATTGACGAAATCTTGGTCGAGATATTGAAGCCTCATATGAACTTGAAGCCATGGATCAACACACGCGGTCGGTCAAGATCATCCGAGTTTTGGATCATGCATGGTTCCCAGTTGATCGACACGTTGTGTTTGAGAGTTGAGAGCTTTCCCAACACAGATTGCCAGGTGTTGGAAGATATTGATGGGTTAATCGATAGAGATCTTCCTCAGTTGAAGGTCCAAAGTGAGATGGCATATGAGGAAGAAGGAGAAGGATTAGTGATGGAGATTGAAAGAGACATTCTACACACGATACTACATGAAACGACAATGGTAATGGTTGGAGATCTCACGTACTACTAGAAGAAAAAAAAACGATGTCGTTTAAGTGATGGGATGAATAGTTTTGAGTACAACTCTCCATACTTGGGTGGGTGAGGGTCCATAGTATTTCACGTGATGAGATGCTATATGATGCTGGGGTTTACGGTGGACCCTCTTTATGAATATTATTGGGACTTGTAAAGTGGTTTAGGGGTTGACACGTAGGACAGAGTCTTGGCCACCCGACAAGGCCTCGCGCGCCCTCTTCAGTTCTCAAAAGACAACAATATTGGCAGAGGAATCCCTTCAAGCAATTCTCTTCTCTCTCTCTGTCGCTCGCTCGCTTTCTTGTATATTAATATTCGAGTTTTTGTTTGATAAGGTCATGATTTATTATGTTCTTCTTACTTTTTTTTTTCTTTCAACTTTAACTTTAAGAAACTTTAAGGTAATGTTTCAGCTTTTAATAGTATCGCTCATGTGATATATATTACTTACTAGCCTTTTGTCATGTCATTGTACGTAATGACTTGATGACGAAGCTAGCTTAAGATAATATAGAGATATACAAATTTATATAGATAGATAGATAGATAGATATACATGAACATGTAGTACTTTTATGGATGCACATGTGATGTGATGGTCTCTAGATAATAAATTTGAATTGGCAGAAAATGAGGATAACGTTAACTGATTAGTGAAAACTGTTAATATATTGTTAAGAAATCATGAGATATTGGTACTTAAATAAACAAAATTTTGAACACGTTAATCAAGGATAATAATCACTAATGCTACATTTTATAATTATATATAGCGTTCAAAAGGTATATGCTATATAGGAGAATCATATGTAGGATTTGGTTCTTATTTCATGGGAGTTTGAGCTTGTAAAAAAAAGTAATAATAAGACAATAACTAAAAAGATGGTTTTGTGCATACCCGAGAAATGGACGTGCATCATTCAAAAGTCGAACCTAAATAAAGTTGTAAATAATTGTACCTTGTTTATATTAATGTATATAAATATAGTGTCTAATGTGTATAACTAAAAGTTCTAACTATATATATCGAATGATGTTCTGTTATTTTTAATTTTTTTTTATCATTTTATCACTGTACTGATGGGACTTTTTACCAACCGTATGTAATTCTTGACAGTTCCTTTGCAACAAAATGTGTGACCGGTGAAAGATTCAAACAAATATGAAGGCATGAGCTGAAAACGAAAGCAGCATCAAAATTATGAGACATTGCATTAAATAAGAAAGCAGACATTATTTTGTCATAATGTCTCTTCGAACCATTAATGCCAAATACTGCAATATTTTTTTTTTTTCATGTGAAACACTATTCTCTGCTCCGCTCTTCTCTGTAAATATTTAAGTACCACTTAAATAATGCAGACTGAAGTTAGGCCAATCGTAACATAGAGAAACCTACATATATTGTACATATAACAAAGAACACAACCGGGCAAAATCGTAATTTATATATATAAGAGCTTAGAGACGTTAAAAGATTCCCAAATCTATTTGTTTTTTTTTATTTTATAAGAAAGAATATATAAAAATAAAGAATGGAATAATAATTTTTTTAAAAAATTATCACAAGTACTTATTTAAGCTCAGAACATTATGGAGTCAGTTCAGGTGATGAGGGAATTGAATGACATGTGACATTATATATACAGTCAAAGACGTTAAATGATAGAGAGATCGATTTCTGAGTCCTGACTATATATATATATAATATGTATGAATAATAATTCCCATATGTAATTATTCAAACATTATTTTCAGCAATAATAGTTATATCTCGTATTGAAATTTCATTATATTGTAAGATTATATATAAATATATATTATTACCCATGTAAGGCTTAAAACTAATCGATCGAGCGGGAAATTCAAATGTAAAGTTTAGTACTAGCAACTATTAGCTATATATATATCATGTGAACAAAATTATATATGTGCATGTGGATTGGCCGGTGACGTTGTGAGGTTTTAATTATGAGTTGACAAGTTGACTATTACTGATCAGGCCTCGAGAGGTTTTCAATAAATGATTTGAGAACTGTTTGTATTAAGTTAAACTTTTTAACTTATGGATCGGTACGTTTCCCATTCTGTGATATATATATATATATTTATATATGTATCTAAATTAGTTTGATTCAAGATTTTGTACTTACTAAATTGAACTAGATCGTTCAGAATTGATCATATAACGCATTGTAATAATCATATGCATAATCTTGGCCTTCATTTAATGGCTATTTACATTGGTATGGACATGGTCGGCTTTCATTTTGAATGGATAGATGGATTAATATTTGACCATGTTCGTTAAATATCTGTAATATATTTCTAGCTAGACAACTGATCAAGACTTAAATTTGAATCGATATATATATGTATATAAAGAGTGTGAATAATATATTGAAAATAAATTTGTAACTATATATATATATTTATATATATATATATATTCTCTTCTGTTAATATTTCGAGGGCATCAAATCCTACTGCTGCTACTTTTTCAAGCATTTATAAATCTTGTCTGAATTAACTCCATCAAGTCTTAGTTGTTATTCTTTAATTACTTCTATTCAGTTTTCTCATGTACTGAAAATTTATGAATGAATGGCTTTAGCACATATAGCAGGTGTATGCATTAAAGGGTCAGAGTAAATTGCGAAAGCTTAATTTATTTCTCACCAGTCACCATAGATGAGGTTGGTTTTTTTCCCATAGAGAAGCTGAGATATTTATAAATCGACTAAATTATATTAGGTGGAATAAAGTTGTTTTGCAGCTTGACTAGAGATCACTGACAAAAGAATTGCATGAAAGCCATCTTTAATTTTTCTCTAAAAACTAACATATGCTTTCGTGACAAAAATAATTTAATCTTACTAAAGAATATATTCGTTGAGAACATTGGGGTAATTTTAGTACTTCTCAATCCATAATGTATATACGGACAGGACAGTTCATTGACAGACACCTTAGTATTTTATAAATATACTACCATTATTAAAAAAAATTGACATATTATACATTTTTTAAAAAAAGATCATGCAATTTTTGTTTCTTTTATTTTTTTTAGAGAAAAAACTGCAATACAAAACAAAATATTTTGAAAAATAAATTCAAAACTACCATTCAACGCTTTTTTTTTTTCCATTCTTACACACGAGTTTTGTCTTTTATTTATACGACATCAATATTTTTTTTTAATTTCAATTTTATGGTTTTGTCTAGTTTAGTTAGCCTTTTGAAATAATTTCAACTTATATTATATTCTTGGAAAATGATAAAACATTAATGTTTTTTTTTCAAAAATTGAAGTCAACTTTTCATCTTTTTTGAGTAAACTAATAAATCAAATATTTGAAGAGCAACTGATAAGAAAAAAAATTGTCTTTTTGTTTTATTATAGATGTATATATCTGAAAAAATAATTTTTTTAAATACTTAAATGTATATATATAGATAGATATATATTTATTATATGATTCAAATCTATATTGTAATCATAAAAGGAAAATAATTTCATTTATTTATTTAATTTAAATGGGATGCTTAAATATTTTTTGAAGCACAAATAGCAATTAAAAAGTGATAATGCCCAAATCATCGTGCTGGAATATATAAATATATATTAATATTTTTCTTTAAATCATTTTATGTGGTTCATCTTTGAAAAGCAAGGTTGAGATGCCGATATTGGAAAGAGTGTTCCCATCCAAGTGTACGTAGCACATTTAAAACTCCCTTGATGTGGCTAATAAATTTAGAGGCCTAGTAGCTAGTTTGTAAGAGATGAAATTAAACTATTACTATACCTGCACGGTCTGAGGAGACCTGAGTGACCTAAAAATATCCAGAAGTTCTAAATGCAAAATAAATATTGGGCTTGAGCTTGTGCATGACCCACTGCACTTATAATTATTCTATACCTAATAGGGTGCAGTGGCTTAACTCCTACTCTCTCGTATACATTGGATAGACCAAAGACCAAGATATGGACATATATTATATATATAATACTAATTTATATGATTATCTATGAGTGTAGACACTAGTTTCTGCAAACTTAGCCTATAGCTGACTCGTTAAACCAGGGTAAGTGGTCCAATTACCATCCATGGACCAAATTGATTGTGGTCCTTCTGGCATATCATACATAATTTTAATCGCATCACATAGTTGTCTAATTATTATATAATTACAATTTATGGTACGGACAGAACAGTGTCAGTCTGACTGGTTTAATTTTAACAATGAACTAATGCTCGACCCATGGCCTTTCGAAAAGTCAATTTCTTAAGGCGTATTGGCATCAACACATTGATAATAAACTTTTCTTTCTATGGTTTTTACAATTTTATAAAATAAACGAGAGGTTGTGTTCATCAAAATGAACAAAGTTGGTGTAGTAAAAAGTCCATCAACACGACTAGATATAATTGTTAGAAAGGACTCTCTCTCACTCATATGCACATACTATAGGCATTAGGCAAATGGAACAAAATACAAGGAAAACAATGGCTAAACGAACAGAATAACTGAACTTGCGTCCAGTGATTATAGCAAAACCAATCTGGTTCAGCGGCTTAAATAGCAAATCTGAATTGGTACACTTATGT
The DNA here is from genome assembly GCF_963169125.1 of Humulus lupulus. Taxonomy (NCBI): domain Eukaryota; kingdom Viridiplantae; phylum Streptophyta; class Magnoliopsida; order Rosales; family Cannabaceae; genus Humulus; species Humulus lupulus. The sequence goes on from NC_084797.1 coordinate 47,801,243, forward strand.
TTTAAGTTCTACCATCGACGTCGAAACCAGCACCGGTCCAACCTGGAGCTGGAGATCCTCTACCTTTAGGCACAGCCCCAATTCCTCTTCCTTTGCCTTGGCTTTTCTTCCTTCCTCTTCCTTCTCCTTCAACGGAAACATGTTGGTTGATCCCATTCACGGCTTGAACGTTTCCAGCATTTCCTTCATTAGATATGTTTTTTCTGACCCCACCACCTGCTTCGGTTGAATTAGTGGCTGAGGAAGCATCTGTTGCAATGATAGTCGGAGGTGGTCCTGTTGAGACCCCATCCTAGAAAGGATTCCATAGGCAAACTATCAACATCTTTATTCTACGCCAAAATATATTTAACATGGACTCTGAGTGGAGATGAATTTTTACTAAAGTTCTAATAATAACATCTTGCAAAGAACTAACAGCCACTGCACAAAATGCAATTCCTGTTTTCATATTTTGTTTAAACCCATGCCACATTTTTACCCATATAACCAGAAGAAAATGATTCCCCTTTGTCTTTCAAATTTTTCTAGAGTTTAGCCTGATCCATGCCTTAGAGTGGTGCACTTGACCGATTTGCTCAAAATTGAGTCAATCATTATTTGAGGTTGACTATCTTAAGCTATTACTTAAGTCACGCAGTGAGGGTCAAAGTTTATCATAAGATTTGGGGTTTAATTAGTCATGACTTTATATCAGCAATTTTCTAAAGTTTTCAGCCTCACAAAATGTTGTAAAGGAAAAATAAAAAAGAGCTAAACTAAATTAAGATAATCCAGAAAGAAAAAAAAACTACTGAAGACCACTCAGAACCCCAAAATTTTAATGGAACTGAACCCATTAACCAGCGGGAAACAAAGCCCACTACAACAGCTATCTTGTATTGCCCATCATATTTCACAAGGATGAGTTTTAATGCCTATTTTACATCAGACTTCAAACCAAACGAAATCCAGGTATGGAGCTGGCAGATGGATCCATCCAAGCTATTAACTATGCTATGAATGTGAAACTGGGAATAGAATTGGAACTTACATGAGAAACTGAAGCTGATGATGCTCTACCAGGATTCAAAGCTTCCAATCTTCTCTTTAACTCTTCCAGCCTAGCAAACTGAGTTTGGCTGCTTTCTTGAACCTAATTTAGAAGTAGTTCAAAAGTAATTTGTTAAGACAACAAGCACATTTACCCATCCAAAAAATATAAAATGAAAATTCAGCCACATGTGAACAAGATATTATACCAGCTGGTTTAAGTCTTCACAAAGCTTTTGCTTTACTTCTTCCTCATCCTTCACCACCTTCGATGCTGCTTCCCACATCTAAAGTAAACAAAACAAGTCCTTAAAAAGGAACACAAGACACACTTAACAAATATATTGCAGAATCATAGACTTGCCATGCTCTACAAATGGAAGCAACATGGCAAGATCATATTTCAAATATATGCAACAGAGATGTACAAAGTACCACAGTAAACTCATAATTAATAACAACATACCTTCCGTGCTTCCTCTTCCTTCACCTTGGCCAAACGAATTTTCTCAGTGGATATCTCAATTTTCTTTCTTAAATGTTCAAGTGCTAAAAGTTACAGCATAATGGAAAAACGTCGGAAAACAATCACTCAACCATAGAAATAAACAAGAACACCAAAAAAACAAACAAACAAAATCATGATGGTGAACCAACCTGCTTTCTTTGGCCCAGCTGTGAGCTTCAATTCCATATTAAGACTCGCAAGCTCTCGTTCAACATCACGAATTTTAGAGTAATTTTCTTCAATGTATCTAGAAGATACTATCATGTCAAATTGTAAATCATGGAATCTATCAACTATCATTAGATATTTACTAATCCATTATAAAAAAAATCATAAAGGAAAGGATTTGTAAGAAAATATTAAGGAATCAAATTTGAATTATCCTCTTGTCCTAATTTAATAAATTATGTGAACAATTCACCAAAATTTGTTTTCAAAATTGTGCAAGTAAACACATAAATAGATAGGAAAGGGGTACCAGTTCTCTTACTTCTGCTCTATCTACCATCTATTAAGGATTAATAAACTTCGCCTACGAAGGAAATTTTAAATAAAACATAATATTAGAATACAAAGCAACCCCAATTCTATCTCAAATCTATCCTTAATCACATCACTGAATCCTTTCGAATAATCCAAAAAAATAATGATTGAAATGCAACTTAAACTGAGTTTGCTTTCTATCCTCGACCGCTCAAGTGCTAATTTTGATCATACATGCATACTTTAACATTATATTATTACAACTAGTCAAATGAAGCTTCACTGAGTTCCAATTAATTATTATTTTTTCCAAGTGATTTTTCTCATTAGTAAACCAATTCCTCGTTTTGTATATCTACACATACTCCCACTTAGTGACTGAATCAACTAATTAGGGGAGTATAATTCACACCATTTATCCAATCATAAATACAATAATTCAGAGAACGAAACAGTAACAGATCTGGTGAAAATGTGAAAAAGTGAGAAAAGAAAAAAACTTACTTCCTTAATTGAAGTTGTTCTGCCTCAATTATCTGCCATGAAAACCAATAATTCAAGAAAATGAAGCTCATACAACTTGAGATTTAAATCAAAGAAAAGAAAAATGGAGAGAAAGAGAGACCTTTTCAGTGTAGGCAATGACAGGGGCTTCACGAGGGAGGCCATCGGGTCCGATCTCAGGAAGCAGTGAAGGGTTTGGTGATGGAGTCGAACCCATTCTCGTTCGATTGGTACAAAATTTGACGTCAATTGAATCAGATATCTTTTTCGCCTCTATTTCTTCTTCTTGATAATTTTTATTTTTAATTCATTTTAATAATGGTTAGTGTAGTTCTTGAATCTCGCTCTTGCTTTCATTTTGAGAAGAAACGTGGGCACGAGAAACTAAACGTGGATTATCTTTATAAAATTATCCTAAAATTGTCTATTTTCTTTTCAAAGAAAACAAAACATTAACTGGGTATTAGATGTTTAAATCACTCCCAATTCATTTTTTTTTATTTTTAAAATACATTTTTATTTTACACCATGAATTTTACTGTATATTATAACTAGTGTACATGTATATTTTTTATATTTGGATAGTTATAATCTTTTTTTTTATATAGGATAATTGGTAGCATAAATACTAGTATTTTTATTTTATTGTAATTATATACTTTTTCTTTTGCACCATAAGTACCAATGTTACTAAAATAGTGATTTTGTTATCATTTCTCTTGCTGAATTAGGCTAACTTAGTAGGCATGTTTCATTGCTTTTCTTAATTAGGCTAACTTAGTAGACATGTTTTTTGTCCTTATTGATAAGTGTTTTTCTGTTAATTCCAATGATAAGTTTATTTTATCGTAATTATATACTTTTTCTTTTGCAACATAAGTACTTCTCTATATTAGGTTAACTTAGTAGGCATGTTTTAGGTCTTTATTGATAAGTGTTTTTTTTTATTAACTTCAATAATAAGTTATTTGTTAAGTACGTTAGCATTAAAAGAGCAAATCAAACATACGCAGTAGCGAATGACATTTTTTAATAATTATTAATATCATTCAAGATCATACATATATTGCTTATCAGGTATCATCGAATCTTTTTGTATAAAATCAAAGATCTTCCTATTAAAGTTCTGAAAGCTTACACATTGATCTTCCAGACCAATCATCAAACACATAAGGACGTGTATGGGCACGTAGGATTCAAAATGTTGATTTATGATTTTCTAGATGTTCTCAACACATTAGATCCAGAGAGATTTGATAAAGCGAAGATGAATTGAATAGTTTTCAGGTTTAGGAAAACTATAGCTTCTTTTCACAGATAGAGTTTGACAGTCTATGAAAAACAATGACCCTTGAAAAGTATCACTTATTTTCAGGTTTTTAAAGATAATTAACTAATTTAATTCATCTTTATTTTATTAAAATAAATATAACCTTATTTAATTATTTAATTTAAATAATATTTAAAAAAGCATAATTAAATATAAATAATAAAATAAAATAAATTATTTGAAATTTAAAATTCAAATCTCAAGGATAGGAAATCCTGTGTGTGGCGCCACATCGACCACACGAGGGTTATCTCTAATTTTCTTATTTGTTTATTTAATTAATATTTAAGACAATATATTTATCCCAAAATAAATATCAGTTAATTAAAAATTAACTTTATTTTAAAATATCAATTTTAAATAAATAAATAAATATCTTATTCTAAATAAAATAATTATTAATCTCTCTTTATATATTAAACCAAACAAGATTAATATTTATTTTAACCTAAAGTTTTTCAAAATAAAAACTATATAGTTAATTAATTCATTCATAATGAAGCAATTGCCCATGACTATCACATAATTATTCCATTGTCCTGAAAAATTAATTCATTTGCAATTAAGTCATTCTTTCTACAAATCTTTCTTTTAACATCTTTACCCTCGAAGTATAGGACAAAGGTGACCTGGGGACCATGGACATATAATATGAAGCTCCAATAAACCAGATTATTAATTAAACTTTTTAATCCAATAATCTTATTTATTAATTCCATGATTACTCCACTATAAATATGGAATTGTAAGTAATTATAGAGTTATATTTACAGAGTTTTCTCTTATAGTCCATTGATATAATCAATAAATTTAGTTTTGTCCTCCATTTATTGGTTCGTTAATTAGAGCTGGTCAAGATTACTGTTGACGCGATTTTTCGCCAACAGTGAATTAAGAAAATAACAAGGTTGAATTAGTCCTTGATGGTAAACTGAAATAAGAAAATAACTCTCAAGAACACTGGTATTTTTACGTGGTTCAGTGGCTAAATTCCACCTAGTCCACGAGTCTATATTATTACTGTTTTTCTCTCTCTATCTTGACAGAGTTTCGGTATTACAGAATAATTGTCCCCTTTCCTGTCCAATATTCTCAGTATTTTTAGAGAAATTCCTTGGACAGGTTTGGGTAACCCTGTGAGTCAATCACAGATTTGCGTATTTATTACATTTATTATAGAATATTCCCATTTATACTATAGGATATGATCTGATCATTAAATAAATAGACTCCTAATATCTGGGGCATTAACTATCACAAGCTATCCATAAACGATCGTATAAAGTATCCAGGATTTCGGGGATCCGCGGACATGCCATATATTCAATTCACCCCGAGCTGAACACACCACTGAGCTCGTATCATGGAGGCCATGCCTTATAAATACTATAAGCTCGCGATTATCAATTTATGCATCCCTAGCTCGTACAACCATCATGAAAATCGTGTTGTCTATATGGAAAGTACATGGACTCCTTGGCTATTTCTTCCATGCATTTATTTGCAAGCTGCACACGATCTGAGGGAAAGACCCGTGCTGAAATTAGGATATACATTTGCCCCCCAAATCCCTGCTCGTGGTTTATGACGTCATCTTCTGACCTACACAATAGGGACTTTTACACTTCTATAGCAATAAACCATGCATGCCAACTACTTGAGTACTGGACACGTGGAACACTACAATTGGCGTCTGTTCGGGTTTTGAGGATTGCAATAATTGTCTTGTCAACTTTTTGCCGCCGTTTTGTCCTTTGAAACATAGCTCTCAGATCTTGTATTGACCTAATCAGATGGTTCAAATTGATTTATGTTGTTTACGTATAAATAGGGTAGACAATTTCCATAGTTCATCACCTTTTATTCGAAATCTTTCTTCATCTTCTCTTGTCTGCACTTTCAAACCCTTGTTCATTCTCAGAGAAAAGGAAACCAAAAATCTTTTGTTTCAAAATCTCTGTGAAGCCCAGTTGTTTGATTACTCAGGAATCTTCCAGGAACTCTTCCTTACGAAATATGCTTCTTCTACCGACGATCACACTGTAAGTCTTTTCATTTCGAAGAATTTTTTTTTCTTTACTGATTTCTGCGTTTTATTTACCATGCTGATCTACCTTTCACCGAAGATAATATTAGGGTGTTTTCTCGTTGTTTTTGGCACATAGGATTCAACTTTAGGTTTACTGAGAAGGTTTAGAACATCTCTTCAAACTATGATATTCGTAGAATTGGATAATTTCTGGGAAAATTTGGGTAGTCTATGGTGATTTATAGGAAATACCCATTCAGGATATAGAAGACGAAGGGTTAGGGCTCAAAAATCAGATTGCTTAGGAAACATGTTTCTCGGGTGGTTTTTCTCTAAACCGCCCCCAAGGACAGTAGTGCCCGAATTTTCTAACACATAGATCCCTAAATGTCAGGGATCTGTTGGGAAACCGAGGCACGTAGCGTAGGGTAGTGCGTGGGATCACGCAACGGGCTGAGACTAACTCAGCTCGTATATCATATATATCATTCTCCCTCGTACATCCATGTCATAACCCTTACAAAATCTTAGGTCGCCTACTAAGTGACTCGTCATTCTTGTTCGTTAGGCGATCTAATGACACCAAAGAAGAGTGTACCCAAGAAAAATTCACCTGGCTCGTTGGCTCAACAAACCAACAAGGGAAAAGAGATCACCTCCGAATCTCCTCTTCCTCATTTCGATTCTTTGGTAGAGAGGGAGATCATGATTGACCCCAATGCGTTCTTCGAGGCAGAGACGATCGTCTCCAAGATCACGACCCAAGGAAAGGTCAATAAAATAATGCTAAGCCACAACATAGAGGTCGGGTCAGGGGTCCTCATTGTCCGACCTCCGTTCGAAAAGGAATGGAGCTGTGCACCCCTTCAGAATGACTTCGTGGCCTGGAGTGACGAGCACTTAAAGGTGGGGGCCTTCCTTCCCCTAGACCAATATTTTGTTGATTTCCTCACTACGTGAAATTGGCACCATTTCAGCTCCCCCCAAATTCATACCGACTTTTGGCGGGGTTGAAATACCTTTTTTTTTAAAGCATCAGTGGGAGGTCCCCACTCCAGCAGATATCCTCTACTTTTTCTGCCTTAAGGCCAACCTGGAGCAAAGAGGGCGAGGTGACGGATTCTACTACTTCACCAGATTCCCAAACTCAGCCTCGGTTATCGAGCTCCCCAGCCACCCCAACGACTATAAGGATCAATTCTTTATGTCGAACGGATTCCACAACTGTGAGCATCGATATTTCAACTGTCCTCGTAAGTCTTCTTTCTTTTCTTAGCTTGCGAAGTCATTCTCTCTTTTTGATAGACATACTCCTTGTGTTTATACTAATCGAGTTTACCATTTTTTGTGTAGCCATATTCGCAAGGACAGAGAAGTTGGCGACCCTTGGGGTCAGTATGACACATTGTCCGGGCTTCCACCCCACGAAAAGGATTATCGCCAGCTTGTGAATGACGTCACGATGCTGGCGTGCCAATTGATCGGTAAAGGCCAGACTTTGGACTTAAGAAGGACACAGGCTAACCTTCCGGTAGTCCATGAGCTCCCACCTCCCCCAAAAAGAGACTCTGAGGCCGCTGAAAGCAAGGAACAAGAAGAAGATGAAGTGCCTCTTGTGCAAAAGAGGCGCGCTCCCGAGGCTGCTCGAGGTCTTGACCTAGAACGAGCTGCATCGGGGGCAGCAGCCGGCCCCTTTGGCCAAGGTAACCCATACCCCTATAGGGAATTAGATAGGGCTTTTGCTGACTTTAGGCTAGTTAGATTTAACCCAAACCAGCTCATCCACCGCCACCCTACCAATCCAGTTCGTAACATTACCATACTCTAGTGTGTGGACCACTTAGTGTTGCGCCATGATATGAGTTACCCTAGAGGTACTATTGTCGTAGATAACACCTCAACTTTTAGGTCAACCATTTTTTAGGAGTATGGGACCAATCGTGGACCGTGGCCCTCTATGCTCCAGGGTGCCTTTGCCCCTGGCTTTAGGCAATATGTAGATGAGTATAGCCCCGAGGTAGAACCTGAGCCCGAACCTCCCATAATCCACGAAATTCTAGACTTAGATTCCCCTTCTCCTCTAGTAATCCCAAGGCTGGAGGTCGTGATAATAGACTCCCCCATCCCGGAGAGTAGGACTTTTATTTATTTCTTTTATGTAAATTTCTGACTTTACTTGTGTATTAATTCCCTTCTTATTCTTTTCAGATGAAGAAATGGAACGATCCAGAGCTCCTAACCTCTGTACCACTTTCCAGGGTGGAAAGTCCAGCTTGGGTCCTGTCATAAAGAAGCCCCGATTTACGAAGAAAATGCCTCCTGCGTTAGGAAACACCTCCAAATCCCCTGCTAAGGGGAAAGGTACGAGCTCAGCAGCTTTGGTTTCCTCTGTGACAGAGAAAAGGATTCCTCCTCCACCTCCTCTTCCCCAATTTGTGCCTGCTCGGGATAAGGTAATATAAGCTGATCCCCCAGCTCTTCTTGTCCCTACTGCTACTGTGCGTATTCCAGTCGATCCTCAAGATCTAGAGAAGATCCCTGATACCTTTCGGGGGACCCTCTACGAGATGACAAAACACATGGTGGAGCACGTTTACAAAGCCAGCCCAAGGGATCTGAGGACGATAGAAGAGCGGAGCCTGGAGAATGTCTTGGAGTCAGCCTTGGGGATGACCCTCATAGTAAGATATCGTTCCTTAGTGAATTTCTTCTTTTCATTTTGCCCAAGCATGCGTCTAACTTGTCTCTTTATTTTGCAGTCGACCCTAGCTCAGTACCGCAGTATAGCCCGAGCAAGGGCTAGGAATGATGAGCTCCAGGCTGAGCTCCAAGCCGCCAAGACCACCCTGGCTGCTACTCAAGAAGGAGAGCAGGCCGCCAAAGCTGCCTTTGTAGCTACTCAAAAGGACAAGTATGATGCCAAGTTCGCCCTTGCATCGTCTCAAGAAAACGAGCAGGCCACGACTAGTCGAGGTTGCTGAGGCCAAAGCAAAGTAGCTAGAGGCCGAGGCTGCGATTAAAGAAGAGAAAGCGGCCTCACTGTCTGCCATGGAAGACATGTTGTATCATTGCTGGGCATTTAACCAGGATGGCAACTTCTCTTTCATGGCTCTCGAGCTGTGGGATCCATACCTTGAGAAATTCAAAGCTCGGATCTTGCAAGAGCCGTCGGAGACAGATGCTTCCACTGTGGGTGAGCAGGAGATTGAGGAGGTCACGTCCTCAGAACGCCCTGGAGGGGCTTGATGAAGCCTTCTTTATTTCTCTTTCCTTTTTTTTTTGTATGTGTTTGTAAACAATTTTCCCTTGGGCTTAGTTCGAGGTTTTTCTCCTCGGGACAACTTGAATTTTAATTCATATATCTAACTTTGAATCTATTTGTCTTTTCCTTGATTATCCCTCATGTTTATGCTTTCTTATACTTGCACATTCGGGATTTTAGGAATCGATCATTAGATCGGGATAGATATTTCGAGTTTGGTTATTTCCAAATTTAATGTGTTGATTTATATCGTACCTGTTATGTGTCAGGCCTTGGACCCGGTTATATCTGGGGTTTTAAATATTTCAAACTTAGTTCGCGTTAGGTTTATTGACATCTCGAGCTTTTAGGAAAGCCATCGAATATTCAGTTTTTGTTAACTTATACGTTTTGGGCCTGGTTGTATCCAGGGTTTTAAGTAATTTGAGCTTAGTTCGTGCTAGGTTTATTGACACCTCGTGCTCTTAAAAATCTGTCGGATAATCAATTTTCCAAGCTTCTAAGTTTCCGACCTGGTTTTATCCAGGATATTTTTGTACCTAGTTGTATCCAGAATTTTAAATTTTAAATCTGCAACCTTGCTCTGATTCACCTCGGGTTATATGCCCCCCCAAGTAACCAGAATGTGAAGACTTTCTTGGTTGCCTTTATAAATATTAATACACGAACTAATTTATAAATAACCTTATAAAGGAAAAATATTTAAAACCATATGAACAGGAAAAACTATATAACAATCCCTCATTATTTAATTAAATGGATTTTATAACTAAGTCTTACATAGATGGTTGGTAATACTATTGATAATACTTCTTTAAGTGCATCGCGTTCCAGGTCTGTGAGACTGTTTCTCCACTAAGCCGAGCTAACTTGAAAGTTCCCTCACGCAAGATTTCCACGAACTGATAGGGTCCCTCCCAGTTTGGACCTAAAGCGCCGTCTTTAGGGTCCTTGTTCGCCAAAAAGACCCTTTGGAGAACTAGGTCACCCAAACCAAAACTACGCCTTTTGACCTTGGAATTAAAATAACGAGTGATTTTCTATTGGTATTGTGCGAGCTGTAGTTGTGAATCATCTCGTTCCTCATCAATTAGGTCGAGAGACGCGTTAAGCAACTCATCATTCAGCTC